>NC_082639.1:67390833-67693863 GCF_028023285.1 Balaenoptera ricei | reverse complement strand
CATTTGCTGAGCTTTTGTGGAAATTAAACGTTATGCAAAAATTGAGACTAATTTCAAAAAAAAATTTTTTTTCTTTTTTTTGCCTGGATATTTTAAATGTTTGACTTTGGGCATCATGTCATAGGAGAACATCTCATGAAGAGTGAAGGAGAAAGTAATTGACTTTTGTAAAGGTTGTAGAGTTACCACTAAATTTGAATAAATGCTGTTCTTGGTGAATGAGTCAGGACAATTTCCAGTTTGACCTAAGGCACATTTATGGGTAGGTACTTTCCTTTCTATAATTAGCAAAATTTCATGAAGGAAATTTTGATTCGTTTGTAACTATAAGGCAGTTGTTCTCAAACTTTAGCATACATCATAATCGCCTGGAAGTTTTGTTTGTTTTTATTCTTTAAAAACATTGCATGCTGGGCCCCACTCATAGAGTTTCAGGTTTAGTAGGTTAGGAGATCACGCAATACTAGGGTATAGTAAGGGCACCTACATTTAAAAACAAACAAAAACCCCACAGGTGTTTCTGATGTATATCCTAGCTGAGAACCTTTGAGCATTATTTCTTACGATATGGTCCTGGGAATTTCAGTTGGCAATCTGTTAAAGGTGCAAATTCTCTCAAACTCTGGGGTGAAACCTAGAAATCTATTTTAAACTAGCCCTCCAAATGATTCTGGTGTGTGCCAAAGCTTGAGAACCATCCTTGTAACTCAGAAGTGTCCTTCCTTGACACCTGTCTGGGAGCTTGTTAGAAATGGAAATTTCAGACCTTCTTGATAACAATCTCATTTTAACTAGATTCCCAGGCAGTTTGAATGTATATTGAACATTGTGAAGGGCTGCTCTAGATGATTTTTATTACCATTATAAAAATAATACTAATTTAAAATTATTGAACATTTGCTGTATGCTAGATACATGTAAATACTGTATTCATTATTATTTGGTCCTCACAACCACCTTGTAGGGATGTTATTTATGTATGTATGTATGTGTTGGGTCTTTGTTGCTATGCACAGGCCTCTCATTGCTGTGACCTCCCCCGTTTCAGAGCACGGGCTCCAGGTGCACACGCCTCAGCAGTTGTGTCTCGCGGGCTCCAGAGTGCAGGCTCAGTAACTGTGGTGCACAGGTTCAGCTGCTCTGAGGCATGTGGAATCCTCCCGGACCAAGGCTCCAACCCATGTCCCCTGCACTGGCAGGCGGACTCCCAACCACTGCGCCACCAGGGAAGTCCAGGGATGTTTACTTTTATCCTCATTCTGCAAATGAGCAAGTTGAGGCAGAGAGGTTAAGTATCTTGCTCAGTGTCACACAGGCATTGAATGCAGGGTTTAGGATATGAACTTAAGCATTCAAACTCTACTTTTGGGGTTTGAGATGCTATCATCAGGACCATTTATATGCATGTATATGTGGCTTCCTTGTTGTTCGAGCTCCATTGTATTGATATATATTCTAATGAATTTTTTGTGTGTCAAATTTTACAGTGGCATTTGAATTTTCTTCCAGATCTTATATGCAAGGACTGTTTTTGCTAAAATATTGTGTTTTATATACAGAAACAGAACTGGAAGTAGCTGTGATTTGATTACTTTGGTTTTTAAGAATAGAAATCACTTAAGTTTATTCATCAAGGTGTTATTTATCCAAACTCTTTGTTCCCTTATACTTTTGTGTGCAATTGTAGTAAGGCAGCTCTTACGGGTTAGTGTTTCATTTAAAATTTTGCACAATGATAAGTTCATATATTCAAGAATTGTATTTGTTTATTAAAGAGGACCACAGTTGTAGTTCAGTACTTAGAGGCCCCGATGTGCTGAAATCATACTTGGGGTTCATTTCAAGTAAGCATGCATATTTGCAGAATAATAAATCTAAATGATGGCATTTATTTCAAGGTAATAGTATAAGAAAGCATTCTGGTCACCTTATTAATAATAGATTATTTGGGGAGGATTTGAGTCATATTTTTTAAGTGTACAATTCATTGATTTTTAGTAAATTTACATTGTTGTGCAGCCATTTCCACAGTCCAGTTTTAGAACATTTCCATCAATCTAAATGATTTCTTTTTCTTTTTTTGTCAGTCTCACTTTCAGCTTATTATAGATTTTTAAAAAGTCAGCTGGTGCATTTTAGAAGTCCTTCAATATAGTACCATACTACATTATTAGTAGTAAAAACCTGTGTATAAACGTTAATCCATAAACCTTTTTTTAACTTACTTTTAAGAAATGGAAAAAAAAATACTATTCTAGCTCTTAGTTTCTGTTCACTCTGATCAATTAACTGATTGGCAGGATTCAAAGTGATGTGAATGGTAGTGTTTGGGCCTAGGAAACATTCTTTCATTCACTTAATTGGCTGTTCACAATCTAATGTATGAAGAGAGAATGAGGAGAAGAGAAAGAGAAGATAATTAAGGGAAACTATAGTTCCATGATGATATTGACAAATACAGAGTTCTGTTTGGTGGTTGCTTGGTTTCTGGAAAACTATGGTAAGCATTTCTGTTGTCTTGATCTGAACACCTCACAAGAATGACAGTTTTTTTTTTTTTAAAAACCCTTTTTCGCTACATTGTTTTAAGAATTTTGAGGATGAGTAGCACATTATGCTGAATAAGGTAGTTCAGCCACCTGGCTTTTTGTCTCTCTAACCCTGGGTTTTTATGATTGCATATAAGGCTCTTTTAACACAAAAATGTCTGAAAATTACGTGGCATAATGTAATAGAATTTTTACTTTTAATTAAGTGGATTAATTAAACAATACATTAACAATAAAGATTATCAGAGCTTTTGATATATTATTCGCTGGCAGTTTAGTCTCCTGAATGTGGAAGAGAACTGCTGGTATGAAATTGATTCCGACCAACAAGGAAGAACAGTGAGGGACGTGTGGAATTAACTATTATTGAACATTTGTTTTGGGCAAGTGGACCCATTTTATAGTCTCCTCTTTGTGTTGTAGCAAAAAGAACACAGGCTTGGAATCAGATAGACCTGGATTTAAATCCTGGCTCTAGCACTTAGAAACTCTGTGACTTTAAGAAAATTGCTTATATCTAAGCTCTTGTTTTCCTCAATATAAATGATACATACTTTCTACTTACATGTAGAGTATATAAGGCACTTGATATAAAATAGGTGCTCATTAAATCTGTTCTTTATTGATGTCGAAATGGAGACTCGGAGACGTTTGTTACACGACTAGTAAGTGACAAATATCTATCTGTCTGATTTCAAAGTCCATGCTTTTCCAAAATACTGTTCTTTGTCTCCTAGATAGAAATGGAAATCATGGGAATCAAAAGTTAGAGACTGTGTCACTTTGGATTTTAAATTATTAGGTAGGAATTCACAGAAAAGCAAGTTTCAGAAAGGTCAGAAAAAAGATTGGTAATGACCACAGATGATGTAGACAATATTGATAGAAGGCACTTAAAAATGAAACATGTTATTTAAAAAAATGGAACATGTATTAAAATTACAAAAAGTTTCCACTGAGGGGAGAAAAATGCATGAGTCATCCAGAGAAAATATTGTGACTTTCACATAGGTAATTTCTAATAAACTTCAAAAGAAAACGTATCAAGAATACCTGCATTACTAATGGTTTATAACTGATGGTTAATACTAAAATGTGTCAGTAGGAGTATGGGGAGGCTAGAGCTCTGAATGAGTTAAAGTTTGCAAAAAATGCTTAAGCCAACAAAGGAGGGCTTTAAGCTAAACTCAGCAAGATAAGTAAGGAAGAAAGAGGCCCATTCATTGGGGAGATATTAAATAATGACAACTACTCAAATCCTGTTTTACTTCTTTTACATCTAAGAAAATGACTTTCATACTGGAAAGGAGACAGCCTTGTTTAAAGAGGAGACTATTCCATGATTGTTGTGTGGTAAAGAGCATCTAGTTTCATTAAATAAATTTAGATCTCTAGTTCTAATGAATTACTTAGAGCAATGAAGCATCATTGTTTCTTGATGTCTGACTGTTTTTGGGTGTAAGGAAGACCATTTACAAGTTTTGGTAAAATAATATTGAGTAGTTAACAAATTAAAAAACTTGTCTTTTAAGTTCAACTTATACATTTTATTACTCTATTAATAAATTTAGCAAGTTTCATATAAACTAAGAATATTTTTGTTTTCCTGGGTGGGGGGATGACCCTTTGATTACTATATCTTAGTAATTCTCGTTGAAGAGATTAAATCTCCCTTAAAACACCCTTTCCAGGTAAAATGGCTTTTGTACTTGTTTTCTTTTTCTGTAATACACTTATATATTTGCATGCCTTGTTCCCTCATTTCTTAGGTTCAAATGTCACTTGGTCTAGAGAGGTTTTCCCTGATGAAGGAGTTTCCAAGGGGCATCATTTACATAACTTCCCTGTGAATGATGCTTACTGGTGTGACCCTCTTCATACCATCTAAAAGAGCACTTCCTCCTTTCAGTTTCCCTGGTTTATTTTTCTTCACAGTAATTATCATATTTGATATTTATTGTTTGCCTCTTCTCATTAAAATATGAGATCCACGAAGGTTGAAATTATGTTTTCATAATTCACTGATTTATGTTCACTGATTTAATTCTCAGAGCTTCATGGTGTATGCTCAGTGATTATTTGTTGAATGAATGACTTTATATTGTAAAGTACTTGGAACAATGTTGAGCACTAGGAAAATGCTCTTTGACTGTTAGCTGTTAGTAGCACTACTACTGCTGCTTAACTTCATTACATTCCTTATATTTACACATTAATTATACTGGATTTTATTTTATTTTTTTTAGCACTTTATATACCTTACAGAGTAAATGTAAAATTTCAACAAGCAGGACTTTCCCGGATACTTAAAACTCCTTTAAAATTAATAAGTGGAACTTATAAATATAGTCAGTCATAATTTCTCTTAAGCATTCCAATATTGCTTATTAACCAAACCAAATACTTTATACCTTTAAACTTAATGTCCTAAGACTGAGGTCAGTTACTATTTTAAATTTAGAATTATAAGACTGTCAGATTCTATAATGTTAAAGTTCTCTTAAACACTATAAAAGCTTAAAGAAAAAATACGTAGTTGTAAACTTAACATGGAAATATTAATATTGTGGGTTTGATATATAATACTTAAATTTTAGTAGTATTTAATTCTAATTCACCTTGGCAGAGAGTCACTTACTTAAGGGAATAGTTTTGTTGTCTCAAGCAAGTTGAAATTTCTGTGACACAGTTTATGAACACAGACCAGTTACCATCTCTTGACTGGCTGATTATCAGCCTGACATTGATCGGCTTCGGAAGCTGCCTTTGTCCAGGTGGTTTTACTCATTCTGCACACGGACACATTGAACCTTTAACAAAAATCGTCCCTATGATAACAGTGGAACTCCAATGCCCTTTGGTTTCTTCTCCATTCAAGTTTAAGGCTTTTTGTAACTGCCTTTTAATTCCATTGCCTGATAAAGTTCTGTAAACCCCACTCAGGTTGTTTCACCCCTTGATTGGATTCCAAGAATTCATTTTCTACCTATTTGGCTAATGCCACAGGTTTTAGATCGTTTAAATGACACAAGGGAACTGAGAGAGATGTTGATAGCTTTTGTTAATTTGTGGTGAATCAGAGTATGCCAGAAGATTAGAAACGACAAAGTCTTATTTTTTTTTTAAAAAAACAGTAGTTTTTGAAATCATTTTCCAGTCCTTGGAGGTAAGGTAGAGAAATAGGCTAGTTCATCAGCATTAAGACCATTACATTAATAGGCGTAAAATAACCTTTTTTAAATACTGGTACAGAGGGATTTATGTCAAACTTAAGAGATGTATCTAAAAAGGCTTTTTTTGTCCTTGTCTATTTTAACATTTTTATTAATACTTTGCATAAATATACAGTTGTGCTTATTTTCTGAACACCTCAACTGGCAAGGATACATGACTAAAAACAGCTTTCAAAATTTTGTCTGCAATCACAGGCAGGAACTTATAGTGTGAGTTACTTAAAAGTGAAGAATTTCTGAAAAAGTATGGAATTCGATTGAAAAAGTTCTCTGAGTAGAATTCTATTCAGTTCACCAATTTTAAGGAATTGTACTAGAGAATAAAACATGAATTGCACTGTTCCCTCAAGGAGCCTGTAATCAAGTAAGGAATATACACACATCAAACTATACATTGTAAATTCTGTGATAGAAGATTTAAGTGTTATGGGAACAAAAGAGAAAGCATTTAATTCTGATGGATCATTGAATTGGGTTTTGAGGAAGAAAAGTTTTCTAGGAATTGAAGATGGGAGAAAGTCATTGTGGTGTTTTGTTTGTTCTTTTTTTTTTTTTTCTAATGAGGGGACTGAAAAATCAGCCAGGGCTCTGTTTATTAAGACATATATTTGTGAACAGATAATACATTGGAGTAGGAGATTAATTAGGCTATTACAGTTATTTAAATGGGGTGATGATGGCCTGACCTGGAGCAATAACAATAGGACAGAAAGAGTAGAAAGTTTTTTTCAGGACATTTCAGAAGTAGAAGAAGTAGGGTTTATTGATTGTATACTGATGGGAAAAGGAAAGAGTTAAGATGTCTCAGAGTTTTTTAGTTTGGGTGATTAGATATATGTCCTTTAGATTGTTGACATAGGGAGGAGATAGTTTTTTGGAGGTAGAAAGAAAATGACTAGGGATTTGTACTTGTTGAATACAACTATTGGGATATCTAGATTGAGAGCTCAGAATATGCCAGTCTGAAGTTTTTGGTGTTGGTTGGGGCTAGAAATATAAAACTGTTTATAGATTAAATTTATCTGAAAGAGTTTGACTTCACCTATGGAGAGAGGGTTAGAAAGGGTGGGACATGTACATTTTGTAGGGAGCAGAGAGGAGTCACATTGCATGAGAAAATGGAGGGGAAAAGCCTTAGAAAATTTATGTCAGAGGTAGGAGGAAATCTAGAAGGAAATGCAGGTCAAAGATGGGAGTTTCAAAGGAAGGAGAGAAGTGATGACTTGATTAAAAGCTTCAGGGGGATTTAAATGGTGTGGCCACTGAGAAGAGAAACCTTTGCAACTGGGGGAAGAACTAGCTGGATTTGATAGACAATTTTAGGAGTTTGGTTTTGCATAATCTCAGAGATCCAACAGTGTGAATTGTTTAAAAAAGAACAAAACAAAACAAATGAGGTACCAGGTTGTATTAATGGGATTATGTCCATAATAAGGGATATACCGTAATATGTATTCCATGTTGGTTAGAACGTGTTTACAATGTTGGCCTTGCTTCTAGAAGCTGCATTTTAAGAACAGTAAATGAAAAATTGAATGTGTCAAGAGGAGGGTAACCAGTGTCTGAGAACCTTTGAAGGAGTTTGGAGTGCTTACTGTGGAGAAGGGATGACTTGGTTGGAATGGGTAGAGAACGGGAGGTGGCAGCTATTTTCAGGTAATGAAGGGCTGTAATGAAGTTTCATAGAATGGAACTAGATCCAGGTATACTGCCAGACTTTTTTCCTTAACTGGGATATTCTTTTAAAAAATCACAGTTACAATGATCAAAATCAGGAAATTTAACATTAATATAATATCTAATTTATAGTACATAATCAAATTTTGTCAGTTATCCTAATAATTACTTTCATCGCTTTAAAATCAAGGATCATGCGTTGTATTTAATTATCCTGTCTTTCTAGTCTCCTTTAATCTGGAACAGTTCCTCAAATTTCTTGACCTTGGCATTTTTGAAGAGTTTAGGCCCGTTATTTTGTTGAATGTACCTCAATTTGTGCTTCTGATGTTTCCTTTTGTTTAGATTCAGGCTATATGTACTGATACCTTCCATTCCAGTCACTGCAGTGTGTATTGCATTTTTCCACCCTGACATGTTTGTAACTCTCTTCTCCAATAAAGGTAATTAAAAGGTTTTTTTTTTTTTGCATCATGTTTAAAAATACCCTGTTACCGCTTTGAACTGCTCAAAAACAGAGAAGGGGATATCTTGTGAGTTTAGAAACTCCCCTGAATTGGATAAAGGAAACTGACAACATTCTACAATGATCTCATTTTATTCATATGATAATTATCAATATTAAGATTGGTATGCTTTCCTCTTTTATACAAGAGAAAATCTCTCCTCAGAGAATTGTAGTTTGTTACCAAATATCTAAATATAAAGTCCATATTCATTTTCCTCTAAGTGTCAAAAAAGCTGTTAGGGTGTGTCTTCAGGGCTGAATAACATGAGGGTGTTTTCAATCATTGCACTGGAAGTTTGCTTTTTGTATGTGTGCCATTGTTAACTGCATGCTTTTCTGAGTGATTTTTATGAGGGGATCCAGCGATTTTTTTTTTTTTTTAGAGTTAAAACAATTAATGCTCAATTTATTGATGACAAATTAGGGTGGCAAATGCACTTAGAGTACATATGGAATTTGAGTTCCTGAATTATCCCAGAAAAGTTTTTATAAATGAAAAATATATGTTTTGTTTATATTGTGTGTTCATAAATGTGTGGTTCCTGTTGGAACAGCTATTGCTAGATATAAATTGGAAGAAATGGAGATTAGCCCAGAATGATTGGAAACTTGGATTTGGTCACAATGATAGTATAAAGGGAAGGGAAGAAGACGATAGTTGGGCTCTAAAATAATGGGATAGAAGTAATTGTGGCCTGTTACTTAAGAGGCATACCTTTACCTGCTAGAAAATGAAATGTGCCTCTTCATTATTATTGGTCCCTATTGATATATCTCTACTGTAAGTTTATTCTTCTAGCTTCTTGTATATAGGAGTGTTAATTTCAAATGTAATAAACTTTTTCAAAACCTTTTTGTTGCGGTATAACATAAATATGAAAAACACATCATCATTAAGTATAAAGGTCAGTGAATTTCCAGAAACTGAACCAGCAACTAGATCAAGAAACAGAACATTAGCAGTACCTCCTTTCTTTCTTTTCTTCCTCCCTCCCTCCCTTCCAAAAAAAAAAAAAGAAAAAAAAAAAAATATATACATGGCTGCACCAGGTCTTAGTTGCAGCATATGGGATCTAGTTCCCTGACCAGGGATTGAACCCAGGCCCCTGCGCTGGAAGCACGGAGTCTTACCCACTGGACCACCAGGGATGTCCCAGCAGTACCTCCTTTCAATCACTTTCTACTTCCCCATGCCAAGGGTAACCTTTATCTTGACTTCTGATAGTATAGATTAGTTTCTCTGATTTGAACTTTATGTAAATGATATCACATAATGTTAATTTTCGAAAGATTTTAAACCTAAATGTTTTTACTACTTTTGTTATGAAATCATAGAATCATAAAAGTTTTATCCTTTCACTTCTAGGGAAAAGATTATCTTTTATATTTGTATGATTAGTTTAAAATGTGAGTCTGCGCTAACTTTTCCATCGATTTATAGAAAATTTCATAGCTCTGTATGGTGAAGTTTATGCTGACATTTCTGGAGAAAAGAACAAAAATTACATTAATTTATTTCTTCTGGATAAAGATAAAACTTTTTTTAGTGAAAAATAAAATCATCAGAAGTGGTTTAGTTATAAAGCAGGGTTTAATTTGGAATATCCAATTTAGGTGTTTTCTATAAGATTTTGATGAACATACTGATTGGGAAAAGGGGTATTATTGTAGAAAGAGAGGTATAAAAAGATAAAGGACATTAATGTGATCCAGTGTAGGCTCATCCCTAGTCCTAGGGGTGGAGTATATTATCCAGGCTAAAGCCGGATCAGCTCACCACTGGCCAAGTGATTGGTTCATGAGAGATGAGCACATGACTGAAGTTAGTCCAATCAGAGTGAATCTCAAGACTTTACTGTTACTGGAGTGTAAACTCAATAAAAGTAGGGACCTTCCTTACCTGTCTTATTTCCACTTCTTCCACAACATCTAAAACAAAGTAGATAATATGTTTGAATGTTAAATATCCAAAAATGGAGCTAAAAGTGGAATAAAAACTGGATTTTAATGACATCGAATCCCTGTACCTCAGCTAAATCTACCCCTAGGTCATTCAGTTACTAAGTCAGTAATTTTCTTTGTGTGCTTATACCCGTTTGAGTTTGGATTTCTCTCACTTGAAACCAACAGGTAATAGGGAAATAGGCAGGACAAGAAAAAAAAAGATAAAAAGACTTTAGAGATAAGCGTTTGATATTAAAACCAGAAATTAGACGTGATAAAGGAGAACAGCGTAAAACTCTGTCTTTTAGTAGGGAAGCTTGATGACACTTGCCATCTTTTTTTTACCCCCCGATGTCCTGTGTTCCTTGGTAAATAATCTTTTACGCTGGGGTTTCTTAACAGTGGGCAGTTGGGCCGTGACCTCAAAACAATGGAGTGAACTGGCCTTTGGCAGTGGTTCCTGAGAGATATGTTTAGTCTGAAGTTCTGATCATCAGCCATTTGGCATTCGGCACCTATGTGTTTCTCTGGTAAACATTGCTGCCTCAATGTCAAGTTACTCAGTGGTTTTTCAGATAAGAAAATGTTCCTTAGGTAAATTGAAATACCTTAGAATCAGTATTTATAACCATTCTGTAGCCTTGAGCAGAATATCAGAACACCTTCACAGAACTTCTAGCAAGTGTCCCTTTTAACCTTTATTGATTTCTGCCATATTTATGACACGCCATCTTCAGTTTTTTGTTTTTTCTCCAAGATGTGCAGGAATTGGAAAAAAAAAAAAAATCTTAGACCTTCTTCACTGCCACACACTTCCTTTGAAATGCAGTTTTTTCTTTTTTAAATCAGAATATCAGATTAAACTTTTTTAAAATTTAAAAAAGTTGATTAGGTTTATTAGAAAACATTAAATGGAATAATAAATTGGTTAGCCTAAATCTAAAATCGTCTTTCATTAGTAACATTAAAACACTTAAAGCTACATCAAGTGATAGCAAATTATTGTAGTATAAGCCACCTTTCTATATAAAATATGCTTAATAAGGATATTTTAATGTATTGTTTTGTAGTCACCTTAAATTTAGAAGTTTTAACATATGCAGCTTTATATTAACAAGTATAAAATATAAAAATATAAAAGCTTTATCTTAAAAGCAACTTGACGGTGTTCATCACAACCCTAAAAAAGTTCACATCCTAGGACCCGATAAGTCTGTTTTAAACAAGTAGTCAAGGATGCAGAAATGTACAGAATGTACAAGGACATTCATCAAAGGGTTATTTATAATCAATAATAAAATATCAGAAGTAGTCTAAATGTCCTAACAGAATGGATATGGTTGAATTAGGGACTACTTACAAGGTTTTTCTATATCCATTAACAATTTTAAGACTTAACCATGTGACATGTTAAGTGTGTGTGAGGCAGGATGTAAAATTAAGAATATGAATGTGAATTTTGACTTTAAAAATGCACATATAAATAGGAATGGAAAGGAATACACTAGTATATTAAGTGGTTGTTGAAATGGGTTAAGCTATATTTGTACTTTATATTAAGGATGTGTCTAATAATGATTGTATAGTAATTATTCATTTAACAAATAGTATTGGACATCAAGCTCTGACTAGGCTCTGGATTATAAAAGAGAAGAAAACAGACAAAGTCCTTCTAGTGGAGATTATATTTAAGTTGTGGGAGGTAGCAAGCAAATATTCCATTGAACCTTATTAAAAGGCTGTTATTTGATCATTTTTGACCTATTAACTAGAAGTTTCATATGATTTAAACATATCTCAGATGGTGATAAGTGCTGTCAAAAAAACTGGAAGTAGGGTAAAGGGGATGGAGATTGTGGTTCTGTGGAGGCAAGGAGTGGCTATCAGGGAATATCATATGTAGGTGATCAGGGAAGCCTGATACAGTGATATCTGAGCAGAGGACTGAAAGAAGTGAGGGAATTAACCAGAAAAGTGTTCCACACTGATGTAACAGTAAATTGAAGTCCAGAAGCCTGCAGTTGTATACTGTGCTCTATGCTTGTGAGAATGCTTTACCATGTTTTTGCAGTATCATGTGTTCTAAACACATGATCCTAGTTTAGGTCAATTATATTAGCACATTAAACTTTCTTAGCCAGAAAAATAGAATTAAGATATAATTATCTTCTATGTGTTTTTTAGGTATGTGTATTTTCTGGATAACAGTTCCCAACTCTTTCCCTATAAAACTTCTCATTTATTATTTCCCCTCTAATCTATATTTTCAAAGGTTTTTACTAAAAAAATTGCATTATTAATACTTATGATCAGCACTGAGATAACTAACGTGGCCATATAACTTTCTAGTCAAGAAACAGGTAGACTGATAAGAATGTAAATATGGTTGATTTTCATTATATGCAGGTTTTGAATTTATGAATTCACCTACTTGCTAAAATTTATTTGTAACACCAAAATCAATACTCCTGGAGCTTTCATGGTCATTCACAGACCTGCAGAGTGGTGAAAAATTTGAGTTGCCCAAGGCACATGTTCGTAACTGAGGTTGAACAAGGTCATGACCTGCCTTCTTTCAGCTCGCATACTGTAAACAGTGTTCTTTTCATGGTCTGTTTAGTGTCGTGTCTTTCACATTTTTGTGTTTTTTGGGGTGAGATTTTGCTGTTTAAAGTGACCTCCAAGTGTCGTGCTGAAGTGCTGTCTAGTGTTCCTAAGTGCAATAAGGTTGTGATGTATCTTACAGAGAAAATAGAAAATATGTGTTCGACAAGTTTCATTTTAGTACTAGTTACAGTGCTGTTGGCTGTAAGTTCAATGTTAATGAATCAACAATATATATTAAATAAGGTGTATTTAAACAGAAACATGCATAAAACAAGGTTATGTATTGATCAGATGATGAAAATGTGACCAGAGGCTTGCAGGAACTTAACTCTGCATTTCCCTTGGGAGAAAGGCTTCAGTATTGGCTAATTCAGTGTTTTGTGGCAACTTTATGGAACATAACTACTGTGAATAATGAGAATCAACTATATGAGACTTGTTATGGCAGTTTTAGGTTTTTGAAATATCAAAACTAGCTTGGGAACTCCTTAACCTCTATAGATTCTTAGAGGTGGTGGAGCATCCACTTAGAGGTGGATTAGTATACTGGTGAAATTTTTTTGTCCTCTCTGAGATAATTGACAGTAAAAATTCAAGAACTTAGAGGAATTACTAGAGATCTGATAAGATTTCAAGGGTTTTGCATTTTGATATTCAGCCCTTGATGATGATATCAAAAAATATTTCTGGGAGGACTCTGTCCTGAGAGAAGAATGGTAAAATGTCCTAATTCAATATGACTCTTTACCTTAGTTTGTCTCCTGTTGATTTTTTTATTTGCTTTTAAGATTTTTCCTAGTCTTTTAAAAAAAATTTAATTTTATATTGGCATATAGTTGATTAAAAATGTTGTGTTAGAAGACTTTTCCTAGTCTTCATTGTTGGTCCTTGATTGTTGTGTTGACCAAAACCATTGAGAATTCTTAGGACAGATGGAACATGTCTTTTAGAAAGGGTTAAGTAATCATTTGTTACCTGTGACTGGCTTTTAAAGAAACTGACATTACATAACATCCTTAAAGATAAAAATCACTGAATAAAATGAATGGAAATTTAGCTTTTTCTCTAAATTTAACTAATTGATAAATTCATAACCATTCTAGAGCATTGCAGAATTTGAATTTAAAATCATTATAAATATAAGACTTTTAAAAACTGAAGTATAGTGGATTTACAATATGTGTAAGACTTGTTTTTAATATTTTAAAAAAGCACTTACAATCGTAATTATTTGTAACCACTTTCAAAATGTTACGTACAGCTAGGCAGCTCTGAAAGATAGTTTTAGTGAGGAATATTACTGAAAGGAAAACATTTATACAAATTGAAGTTAATAGAGGGATCTTTACATCAGACATTTCACATAGGCCTTGCTGAATTATTAATACTTACGTTGCAAATGTTTACTGAAGGTGAACCATTGTACAGAGCTGAGATTTTATCTTAATGCTGGTAAGTGCATAGTAACATAACGTGCTCAGTTAATGTATCTTGAAATGAATCAGTCTTGCTAGTCCAAGAATCATTTCCAAACTAGTCTGTTCCATGAACAACCAAGCTAGTTTGGACCTCAGAATGATGTATAGATGCATTCGCATTTCATTTTTTGAAAGTCATCAGTCAACTAAGGGAATATTTTTGACTTATGAAGTTGAAAAGTTCAGATTGTTTATCTCGCTTCAGGCAGAACTAAATCAAACTGTTTAAATGATGGCCCTTTAGGGCTCTTTTTCCTTCTTTTGCTTGGCCACGGGGAGTTTCAACCTTATTTTTTGCTACTCTAGAGAAAAATCCTATCTGTTAGGCTATTTCATTCGCCATATAAACAGATCTCATGGAGGAACTGTGATTGGTGCTGCTTGCGTCATATGCTCTGTGTGTGTGTGTGTGTATGTGTACATATACATATATACATGTAGATGGGGTCAGCCATGTTTAAATCAACTGTATCAACACACATTAGTTTTACCTGTTCTTGAACTTTATATAAATGGAAACATACAGTATGTACTCCTTTGTGTCTGTCTTATTTGGCTAAACATTATGCTTATGAGCTTTTTATTGTTGCATGAACTTTTAGCTTATTTTCATTGTTGTATACTATTTCATTGTGTGAATAATCAACAAGTTATATATCTATTGTTGATGGGCATTTAGGTAGTTACAAATAGTGCTGCTATGAACGTTCTTATACATGTCTTTAGATGAACATATGCATGCATTTCCCTTTTTTCCCCCATATGTATGCATTTCTATTGGCTGTATACCTAGGATTGAAATGATTGGGTCAGATGGTGTATATTTATTGAACTGTAGATATTGACAGTTTTCCAGAGTGGTTATATCAGTTTACACTCTTGCCAGTAGCGTATCAGAGTTCTGGTTGCTCCACATTCTTGGTCAATTTTTTTTTTTTTTTTTTTTTTTGCCGTGGTGTTGGCTTGTGGGATCTTAGTTTCCCGACCAGGTATTGAACCCGGGCCCTTGGCAATGAAAGCGCCAGAGTCTGAACCACTGAACCGCCAGGGAATTCCCTCTTGTCAATTTTTGTTTTGCCTTTTTAAAAAATCATAGTCAGATGGTTTTGATTTTTGTTTCCTTGATGAATAATGAAGTAGAGCATCATTTCATGTTTATTGGCTAATTGGCTTTCATTTTTTGTGTGGTCAAATCTTTGCCTGTTTGAAAAATATTAGGTGTGTATCTTGTTCTTATTGGTTTATAGGAATTTTTAAAATATATTGGAACATGAGTCCTTTTTTGATTGAAATATACATTGCAAATATCTCTTCCCACTCTGGATTGCCTTTTCATTCTCTTAATGGTATCTTTTGCTGAACAGAAGTTCTAAAATTGTAACATAATCCAGTTGATCCATTTTTTTTCTTTCTTTTCTTTTTTTGTTTTTTTTTTGGCCGCAACACGATGGGGATCTTAGTTCCCCAACCAGGGATCGACCCAGTGCCCCCTGCAATGGAAGCAGTCCTAACCACTGGACCGTCAGGAAATTCCCAGTCCATTTTTTCAAATGCTGCTTTCTGTGACCTGTTCAAGAAAATCTTTGCCTATTCCAAGATGATGAAGCTGTTCTCGTGCTAAGAAGTTTTTAAATTTTTCTAAAAAGTTTAAAAAAGTTTTTTACCTTTCCCATTTAGATCTGTAGTCTGTCTGAATTGATTTTTGTGTATGGCGTGAGGTAGTAGTCAAATCACATTTTATTCCATATGGATATCTAGTTGACCCTCTGTAATCTATTAAAGAAAACCTTTCTTTCCCCACTGTACTATAGTTTTACCTTTGTCATGAATCAGATGACCATATTTGCTCATACCCCTTTTGGTTAAAAAATAAGTAGCTGTTTCTTTTAAATATTTAAAAATACTGTCATGACTAAAATCCAGTCAAACTATAGGTAATTATAGAAGAAGCAATTTTAATTTTGATCTTACAGATCATTTGTTTGATCATGTTGTGTCAATATTAACTATTTAATTGGCTTGCTTCTCTTAAGTTTTCTATTCTAGGAGACAAATAGGAGATAAATACAATGAAGGGCACTTTTCGTATCAAGCCTTAGGTGCTGTCTTGTCTTCAGTCTTCACACCTTTCCAAAGATGGAAATCTTTTCCCTCTTCATGAACAGAGAGAGGGAATGAGTTTGCAGGAGAGACTGAATGACTTACAAAGAAGTATAAAACTCTCTTCTAGTTCTCTGTTAAATGATGTCATTCATTAAACAAGAAGCATATGCAGAAAACAGTAATGGACCTGTCAAAATATCTTCTGCGTTTGATTAGCACTGGGATATTCTCACAGACTTCATGTAAGTAGGGTAATGTTGTTATTGATATTCTTAAGTAAATCTATATATATATATATATTTTTAATTTTATTTATTTATTTATGGCTGTGTTGGGTCTTCGTTTCTGTGCGAGGGCTCTCTCTAGTTGCGGCAAGTGGGGGCCACTCTTCATCGCGGTGCGCGGGCCTCTCACTATCGCGGCCTCTCTTGTTGCGGAGCACAGGCTCCAGACACGCAGGCTCAGTAATTGTGGCTCACAGGCCCAGTTGCTCCGCGGCACGTGGGATCTTCCCAGACCAGGGCTCGAACCCGTGTCCCCTGCATTGGCAGGCAGATTCTCAACCACTGCGCCACCAGGGAAGCCCAGTAAATCTATATTTTAACTTCTGGTAAATTTGACTGTTGACAGCCATTGGGAGGAAGTATTAACATAGGTCATGTATCATCTGTTTATTAAATATAACCTCTCTTGTTTTCTTCTGGAAGGAGTTCTTCATTCACAGTGTTTATAGAATTATTACCATAATGTAGAGAGCCACATAGTCTCATAGATTGAACTCTGGTTTGAGCAATAAGACCTAGGCTCAAATTCTGGCTTTATTAGTTGTGTGATCATAGGCATTTCTTGAGTTTGTTGCCATATGCTACAGGAAATGAATATCATGCCTATCCTGTATACTTTTGAGATTGTTGTGAAGGTATAATGAGAAAGTTGTTATTGTAAAGCACAGTATCAAAGTGGTTAAGACTCTTTTCTGCCACTTAATTATCTGTGTAATGTTGAAGAAAATATTTAACTTTTCAAGCCTTAGTTTTCTCATGTGTAAAATGGGAATAATAATAGGATCCCCCTCCCCCCAGGTTTTTGAGAGTTTTAAATGAGATGATGAATATAAAGTATAGTGCCTAGCATTGGACATAATACATATTAACAATCATTATTATGTGTATCTATTGATTATGTAATATGTACTGGAAGTACTTTATATAAATTATTTCATTTAATTCTCAGGATAATTCTGTGTGGTAGGAATGCTTTTTCCCCATTTCACAGGTGAGGAATGAGTGTCAGTTAATTGCTCAAGGTCACATAACTAGTAAGTAGTTTAGTTTGGATTGGAACCTAAAACTCTCCTCCCACCCCAACACCCAGTATATTAAGATTCCTTTCAAATATATGCTGTAGGTACCTTTACACCGTATAGATGAATCACCTTTGATTCATGTTTACAGATTTTTTCAAAGACTGATTTTGAGTTTTCCAGTGTTTTCAAATATCTTTTATTCCAGTCTTCCTAGGTTTCTTTAATTTGCTTGGTAGACTAGAACTTCTACTACAGAAATAAACATGCTTTGTTGATATGTAGTTAAGAACAGTTAATAGTTTGTTTATAAGCCACTAGACTCCTTGAGTCTGGCTGACTTAGCTATTACAAAGTGACTTTAGACTTTGCCTCTGTAAGGGAAAAATTCTCTGATTTTATCCTCTGTTTGTAAGGAGCTTACTTCAAGTTGAAGTGCAAAATTGTAATTGACTTTCTAGCCAAGGGAAGAAGGTCAGAAGACCCCAAAATGAAAAAGTACCTAGCTTTAAATATTTCTGGTTGGTCTTTTGATGCTGTGTCTGGGAAAATTGAAATAGATATTGTTTTCAAGGGAAATTTGGAGAACTCTATTGAGGTTTTCTTCTTTGTTCTTTTAATTTTTTTTCTGATGCAGTCCAGTTTTTGAACTTGGAATACTAAGAGAGCCCTTTAAATTATCCTTAGGCATTATGATGGCCTTTCACATTTCATTCCATCACTGTAAAATGGGCAGCATTCAAATGAACTCTCTCACTTGGTGGTATGTATTTGTTTAAAAAGCATTTTTAAGAGTTTTTATGAAAAGGTTTATGTATTTGGGATCAAAAGATTTTCTACTGATAATTCATCTGTGCAGTTGAGGTTGTAAATCATTGGGAAAATGTGAATTTTTATCAACAACTTGAATATATGTTCTTTGTGGAGTTAGATATAGGTGTTTATAAAAGATAACTTGTGTATTTGTAGGTCGTAATAACACCATTTCCCAAACATTAATCCTTCTCCTATAACTTTATTGTTTTTTTTGCTGAAGATTTGACTCCCTTAATTTTTCCTAACTAACATTAGAGCATTCACTAATATACCATAAGTCAGAGAAAGCAGATTAAAATGATCTTCCTTACCCTTGTGCTGTGACATCATTAAAGTGCGCATAATGTACAAAAAAAAAATATGATGAATGATTGGATATGGGTATGGTGGGTGGGTTGGATGATAGAGGAAGAGGGAATTAAAAAGATTACTCCTAGGATTTTAGTTTTGGCAGTAGGGTATTTTGTAGTATCATTCATTTAGGTAAGTAATTCTGATGGAGGAACCAGGTGTTGGTATTGGGGCTGAAGGGAAGAGGTGAATTCACTTCTGAACAAGTAGAATTTGAGGTTTTTATGGAGTCCAGCAGGCAGTTGGATATAGAACTGAAGCTCTGAAGGGAAATGTAGAAGCTGATGTATAGATTGAGGAGCCCACAGCATTGAAGTTATTGTGCAAGGATGAAAGAAGGCAGTAACAAAAGAGGGAGTAGGACAGAACCTTGCAGAGTACTCCTGGGCAGAGGAGGAGTAATTCTTAGAATCTTTGACTTTCTTTTAAAGCTCACATCCAGAGTATTAATGATAGTGAATTCGGTTTGGCCTGCTTTCAAAATCTAGGTTGAAGTGGCTACTGTCTTGCCACTTCCTCTGATAATGCACTGGTATTTCTCCCATAGCAGTAACATCCTCTGGAACTGTCCTTCATGTTTCTGCTCTTGCTGTCTACAGTCTGTTCTGCACAGAGCTGTTGGAATGATCCTTTTAAATAAATGTCAGATCATGGTACTCCCTTGATTAAAATTCTCCAGTGGATTTCATCTCACTCTGAATAAAATCCAAAGTCCTTACCATTGCCTACCAGGTCCTACATGATCGCTATTCAAATGTTAGGTCATTCTTAGAGATTGTCATACTGAGTGAAGTAAGTCAGACAGAGAATGACAAATGTCATATGATAACGCTTATATGTGGAATCTAAAAAAATGGTACAAATGAACCTGTTTACAAAACAGAAATAGAGTCTCAGATGTAGAAAACAAACTTATGGTTACCAAGGGGGAAAGGTGGGGGAGGGATAAATTGGGAGATTGGTATTGACATATACACACTACTATATATAAAATAGATAACTAATAAGAACCTACTGTATAGGACAGGGAACTCTACTCAATACTCTGTGATGACCAATATGGGAATAGAATCTAAAAAAGGGTATATGTATGTATATTATAACTGATTCACTTTGCTGTACAGCAGAAACTAACACAACATTGTAAATCAACTATACTCCAATAAAAAAATTAATTAAACAAATGTTAGGTCATTGGAGAATTCCCCCCTGACCACTCCCATCATTTTCATTGTCTTATCTTGCTTTATTTTTTGTAGTATTTATCTGACATAATTTATCTGTTGAATTGTTTATACAAAATGTAAGCTCTGTGAAAGCAGAAACTTTCCTCTTCCCAGTGTCCAGAACAGTGCCGGGACCACAGTTGGTCCCAGTTAGTATTTGTTGAATGAATGAAAACAAGTGACAATATTGGATGTAGTCACTTTCCTGCTTAAACGTTTATTCTTTTATTCCCTTTGTTCAAATTTATTAGGGTACTCTTGTTCCCTTCCCATTATGCTCTTGAGTTCACATTCACACAGCAGCCAGAATGATCTTTTAAAACTGTGTATTAGATTGCGTCATTCTCTTCTTTAAAACTCTTCTATGGAGTAAATACTTCAGATTAAAAATACATAACAAAATTAAAAAGTAAATGAAAAAAACCCCAAAGATCAAATTCCTATCATAGCCTACAAAGCCCTTCATGGTCTGGCACCTGTCTGCTTTAAAGCTTATTTCATGATGCTTCCTCCCTTGCCCACTTAAGGTCCAGCCTCACTGGCCTCATTTCAGTTCCTCTGATATGCCAAGGCTTTTTCTGTTTCAGTACCTCCATTGATACTGTTTCCCTTTTCTTAAACATTTTTCCCCTTACTGATTTATCCTCCATATTTACTTTTAGTTTGAATAATGTCTCAGTAATAATGTTTAATTAATGTTTTCTAAGCATCAGGGAAATGATATGGGAGGCCTTGCTATAAACTAGTTTTGGTGAATGAAATACAAGTGAATAGAAGAGTATAGTAAGTAGTAATTTTCATACTCCTAGGTGAATAGTTTGAGGGAGGGTGGGCAAGCTTACTGTCACGCAATGACTTTACCCTTGTTTTTAACTAGAGCAGCTTTACTTTCTTCTGTTTCTTTAGCATATAATTTAAGAGTTCTTGCTTTAAAAAAGAGTTCAGAAAATACCACATGTGCTCAGTGGTATGATAAGAGCTATGCACAGGATTCCCTGAGAACACATAGCTTCTTTATGGCTAAATTTGTTTTTAAATTAATTAATTAATTAATTTTTTGGGCTGCATTGGGTCTTCGTTGCTGTGCGCGGGCTTTCTGTAGTTGCGGCCAGCGGGGGCTACTCTTCCTTGCGGTGCACTGGCTTCTCATTGCAGTGGCTTCCCTTAGCGTAGCACAGGCTCTAGGCGTGTAGGCTTCAGTAGTTGTGGCGCACGGGCTTAGTTGCTCCATGGCATAGTGGGATCTTCCTGGACCAGGGCTCGAACCCGTGTCCCCTGCATTGGCAGGCAGATTCTTAACCACCGCGCCACCAGGGAAGTCCCTAAAGTGTACAGTTTTAATGGCATTAAGTACATTCACGTTGTTGGGCAGTCATCACTATCATCCACCTCTAGAACTAATTTGATTTTGTAAAACTGTAACTCTATCCATTAAACAATAACTTTCCATTACCCTCTTTCCCTAGTCTCTGGAAACCACCAGTGTGTTTTCTATCTCTATGAATTTGACTACTTTAGTTACCTCATATAAGTGGAATCATGTAGTATTTGTCCTTGGTTGCTTGTGCTTTTAGGGTCATGTGTAAGAAACCATTGTCTAATCCAAGGTAACAAGGATTTATATTTATTTTTCTTCTAAGAATATTATAATTTTAGCTCCTACACATTGGTCTTTGATTCATTTTTAGTTAATTTTTTAATGTAATGCAAAAATAGGTGTCCAGCTGTCTTTTGCATGTGGATATTCCATTTTTGTTAGCACCATTTTTGGGGAAGATTATTTTTCCTCCATTGATTTATCTTGGTTCCCTTGTTGGAATAATTATCTTTTAAATACAGAATCTACAGTTATACCACTTCTTTTTTTTTTTTATTTATCTATTTATTTGGTTGTGTCGGGTCTTAGTTGCGGCATGTGGGATCTTTTGTTGTGGCATGTGGGCTTCCCTCTAGTTGTGGCACGCAGGCTCCAGAACGCGCCAGCTCTGTAGTTGCGGCACACAGGCTCTCTAGTTGAGGCTCGCGGGCTCAGTTGACCCGCGGCATGTGGGATCTTAGTTCCCCGACCAAGGGTTGAACCCACGTCCCCTGCATTGGAAGGCAGATTCTTAACCACTGGACCACCAGGGAAGTCCCTCTTTGTTTCTTAATATTAATAATTTATATTTTTTTTTCCTGATCAGTCTGGCAAGAGATTTATCAGTTTTATTGATTTTTGTTTTTCTTTTTTTTTATAAGGTATTTTAATGGTTCTACAACTTTTTTTTTTTTAATTTATTTTTATTTTTGGCTGTGTTGGGTCTTAGTTTCTGTGCGAGGGCTTCCTCTAGTTGCGGCAAGCGGGGGCCACTCTTCATCGCGGTGCGCGGGCCTCTCACTATCGCGGCCTCTCTTGTTGCGGAGCACAGGCTCCAGATGCGCAGGCTCAGTAGTTGTGGCACACGGGCCTAGTTGCTCTGCGGTATGTGGGATCTTCCCAGACCAGGGCTCGAACCCGTGTTCCCTGCATTGGCAGGCAGATTCTCAACCACTGCGCCACCAGGGAAGCCCAATTTTTGTTTTTCTGTTTTCAGTTTTCATTGATTTCTGTTCTTTATTATTCCCTTTCTTTTTTATATAGGTTATATTATTCTTTTTTCTCTAGTTTCTTAAGGTGGAAGTCGATGTTATGTTGAGTTCTTATTTCTTTTCTAATGCTTTCTGCTATAAATTTTCCTTTAAGTGCTGCTTTTGTTGCATCCCACAGATGCTAATATGTTGTGCTTTTATTTTCATTTAGTTACACTATTTTCTAATTTCTCCCTTCATTTCTCTTTCTTCTTTGACTCATGGGGTATTTAGAAACATGCTATTTATTTTGAGATATTTTGGGATTTTGAGATATACTTTTAGTATTGATTTCTAATTTAATTCCATCATGGTTAATTTATATTACTTGAATCTTTAAAAATTTATTGATTGTTATTCTTTCCAAGCAACTTTTTCCAAATAACTATTTTAAAACTGATTTTAGACCATTTACATTAGCTGTAGTTAAGTTTAAACCTACTACCTTGCTATTGTTTAAAATTTTTTCCTATATTGTCTTTGTTCTCTTTTCCCTCTATTCTGCCTTCTTTTGGATTTAGTATTTTTTCTTTTTTATGTTTTATTTCTTTTGTTGGCTTATTAACTATCATCTTTTTTTTTGCAAGTGATTGCTTTTAGGGTTCATAGTCTACATCTTTAACTTATCACAGAGTATCTTGAAATTATATTATACCACTTCACATGTAGTATAAGAACCTTACAGCATTGTATTGTTGTAAGGTTGTTGTTGTGCTATTATTACCTTCCTGGTTGTTGTGCTATTATTACCTTCCTGGTTGTTGTGCTATTATTACCTTTTACTTCTGTGCATGTTATAAACTTCACAGTATATTGGTATTATTTTGTTTTAAATAGTCAATTATCTTTCTTTTAAAAAAATATATTTATTTATTTATTCATTTTTGGCTGCATTGAGTCTTTGTTGCTGCGTGTGGGCTTTCTCTAGTTGTGGTGGCTTCTCTTGTTGCGGAGCACAGGCTCTAGGCACGCGGGCTTCAGTAGTTGTGGTGCACGGGCTTAGTTGCTCCGAGGCATGTGGGATCTTCCCGGCCCAGGGCTCGAACCCGTGTCCCCTGCATTGGCAGGGGATTCTTAACCACTGCGCCACCTGGGAAGTCCCAGTTATCTTTTAAAGAGATATAACAACTAAGGGGAAAACTCTTTTAGATTTACCCTCATTTTCCATTTCTGGTGCTTTTCATTCATTTGGTTAGATCCAGAGTTCCAACCAGTATCTTTTTTCTTCTGCCTGAAGAACTTCTTTTAACATTTTTTTTTTGTGGGAGTGGGGGCTGCGCCACGCAGCATGCAGGATCTTAGTTCCCTAACCAGGAATCGAATCCACATCCCCTGCAGTGAAAGCACAGAGTCTTAACCACTGGACCGCCAGTGAAGTCTCCTAACATTTCCTATAGTTTATTTCTGTTGGTGATGGCATCTTCCAACATTAACCATTTGAAATCATCTTTATTTCACCTTTGAGAACATATCTTTCAAAAACTATCGAATTATCAGTTGATAGTTTCTTTCAGTATGAAGATAAACTTCACTGTCTTGTGTCTTGTGTTGTTTCCAGTGAATAGTTTGCTTTCAATCTTATTCTTCCCGTGTATATAATGTGTCATACTTCTCTGTCTGCTTTTAAGATATTCTTTTTTTTTTTTTAAACTTGTTTAAAGCAATTTGCTTATGATGTGCTGTGGTTTTCTTCATGTTTCTTGTGCTTGGGGTTTAGTCTCTGTGATCTGTGTGTTTATAATTTCCATCAAATTTGAAAAATTTGGGGCCATTACTTTTTCAGACATTTTTTTCTGCTTCTTTTGTGCACTCCAGTTACCCATCTATTAGGCCGCTTGACGTCTCACAGCTCATTTATGCTTTTTTTATTCAGTCTTGTTTGTCTCTGTGTTTTATTTTGTAGTTTCTGTTGCTATGCTTTCATGTTCGTTGACATTTTCTTTGCAGTATCTAATCTGCTGTTTATCCCAACCAGCATTTTTCATTACTAGAAGAATCGGTTTTTAAAAATATCTTTCATATCTGTACCTAACATGTTTAATCTTTCCATTTATCTTTCTGAATGTATTAACTACAGTTATAATAAATGATTTAATGTTCCTGCCTAGTAAATCTTTCATGTATGTGTCCTTTTTTATTGATTGATTTTCTCATTATATGTAGTATCTTCCTGTTTCTTAGCATGTCTGGTAATTTTTTATTGGATGCCAGGCATTGTCAATTTTACGTTGTTTGGTGCTGGACGTTTTTGTATTCCTATAAATATTTTTGAGCTTTGTTCTGGGATATAGTTAAGTTCCTTGCAAATGGATTTATTCTTTTGGGGCTTGCTTTTAATCTTTGTTAGGTGGGACTAGAGTAGTCTTTAGTCTAGAGCTCATTTTGTCCCAGTACTGAGGCGATGCCCTCCTGGGCACTGTACTTGATGTCTTATGAATTATGAGGTTTTCTGCTCTGGCTGGTAGGTATACAAACTATTCCTGGCCCTGTGTGAGCCATGGGCAGTGGTATACTAGAGCTTGTGAGGGCCAGTTTTCAAAATATCGGGAAGTTTGTGAGCTGGCTTAATTCTTAATAGAATTAAATTATATATACTTACAGTTAAATCAATTATATTAAGAATAAAGGTGATAAATACTCAAAATTCATTACTTCCAAATTATATTATTACTTATTAGTATTTTGATGCTATGGTGGTAATTTATTATATCACTATTTTAGAAATACTCTGTAATGTTTAATGTGCTACCATGTATCTCTTCCCATCTTTCACTCATTGATATTCCTTGATAGCTTGAAATTGGCCATGGGTAGGAGTATTCACACCAGAGTCATTGGTAACCCTGCAAACCAGGAACTATAAACCACCAACTGCCCTTAGTTGTTACACATTTTCTAGCATACCCCTGGCTATGGGTGGTTTTCCAGACCTTGGATACACTGCATATACTGATCAGTGCTCAGCTCAAGACTTGAGGAGGACCTCTGCAGATCTCCTGAGGTCTTACTTGCTCTCTCTGAAGCTGCCTCCTCTCTGGTACAAGTGTTCTGGGAACCTTAGCTACTTGGGTCTCCCCACACTCTGTGCTTCATTTTCTTAAATCAGGGAGACTGCTTTGCCTGGGATCACCCTCCTCACTCTGAAGATTGGAAACTCTCCAAGCAGGAAGCCGGGGCTTTGCTTTATTTGTTTCTTCTCTTTCATCGATCACTCTCCTATATTGTCTGGTTTCCAGTGTCTGAAAAACATTTTTATACATTTTGCCCAGATTTTTAGTTGTTTCGGATAGGAATGTAAATCTCGTCTCTGTTACCCTGTCTTGGCCAGAAGCGGAAGTCCCTTGGAAGGGTTTTAGATAAGAGAGTGACAGAAATGTGCACTTTAGACCCCGCTGTAGACCATGCATTTGTAAGGGACAAGACTTAAAGTAGAGGGACCAATTACAAGTCATGTGGGTTAGTTCAAGTGAGAAGTGATGAAGGCCTGATGTTAGTCATGGATGACACTAGAGAGGTGGGGAACGATTTGAGAAACGTGTAGGGGGAAGAATCTAGTTCAGGGTTTGTAAAAGGATGGGTCATGAGCCATTTACATCTCAGTCACCTGTAGTGTTTGATAAAAATGAGGATTCTGTGTCCTGCCCCAACTTTATTGAATCTGAATTTCTAAGGATGAGGTTTAAAAATTTGTATTTTAAATAAGCCCCTAGGGTAATGCTTACAAACACTAAAGTTTCAGAAGAAAGTGATGGAATTTTTTTTCCAAAGGGTGAGCCTCATCTTTGGGGGATCCCCTACATTGGAATGACCTGAAGTGGTTAATTAAAAATAAAGATTTATGTGTGCATGTCCAGAACTGCTGAATCTGAATTTCTGGGGCAGTTAGTTCCAGGAATTTCTTAGGCACACTAAAGTTTGCCTACTTTGCAGGTATAATCTCACTGAACTTCATAGTAACCCTGAGATGTAGTCGGCAGGTATTATGTCTCCAGTTTTATAGGTGAAGAAATGAAACGCAGAAGTGCAAAGTGGTTTTCTCTTGGTCAAACAGTTATTATTGATGGTGGGTAGAGAATCATATTTCCTTCTCCTTCCACCAAATCTGATGCTCTTTCTACTTCCTTTCTGTTGATTATATAATAGGCTTATCTCTGAAATCTGTAAGAGGCATCCAAGACATTGCACCTGTGGTTACAAACAATTTAGGGAGCCAGGAAAGTGTGATCTTCTTGGTCATACTTTGTACCAAGTGAAAATTCGGTTCAGCTCTCTATAGCAAGTAACTGTGATAAACTTAATTGTCTAGGAAAAGTATTTCTGTCTTTGACCATTATCTTAATGCTTTTTTACAACCAGCTTTGAATGTCCCTCTCTCTGTTTTCTTTTAAAATCACTTAAAGCCATAGTGTAGTGCAGTGCATGTGTTCAGTATTTTTGCTTATAACAACTGAAGAATTGGGTGTGAAATATGAATCTATATTATAACCTTTGTTCTGAGTTTTTTTCCCCAAGGTCTTATAAAACTAAAAAAAAAAAAAAATTCAGTGTCTTATAATTTAGATTGCATTTAGCTTGGATGTCACAGTTTTACTTTTATAGTATGTTGTGTGGCTTATAACTTTGCTATATTAGTAGAACTGATATATTTTCTAGTGAGATTTTCTGTAGTCTTTCAAAGTGATTTCATATGTGCCATGAATCTGAGATCCGTAATCTGTTTAACACAGTAGTACTAGTGTTAGACTGCAAATGGTAGGAAAAGTAATTCTTTTCAGTAAAGATTGGTTTCTGGATTTGCTTTTGGAATTCTTGAATAGTCAATGAATTTTGTTAGTACGTGAAAACAAGCAATGCTCTGTGGCAAAGAATAAATAAGGCCTTAGGAATGGTATTTAAATGGTTTGTTTTCTATTTTGTATGCTTTTCAAAAGACAAAGTAGCTAAGTTTTTTAAACTTCTGGAAGTAAGTTACTATATTTAAATAGTTCAAGTTTAAAAATTATTGTAGCTTGTCACAATTCTAAGTAGCTTCTCTGCTCCAGAAAGCATATAGTATTTGTGCAGAATCTTAAATATGAAATGTATAGTGCATGAAATGAAGACTGCTATGTAGGGAATATAAGAAGAGTTTTGACTACTTTAACTCCTTGCTTGTTACAAGAGAATTTATATCAACTTTTAAATTTAGGAATACCTAGATCTGTATTAATTTTTTATGGCATTTCCTAAAGTCTTTTTTAACATTTGAAAACAAATGAGGGAATGCACTGGCGGTCCAGTGGTTAGGACTCTGCACTTCCACTGCAGGGGACCCAGGTTCAATCCCTGGTCAGAGAACTAGGATCCCACAAGACGTGTGGAGTGGTGGGGGAAAAAAAAAGAAAACAAATAATAGGAATGAAGTGTTTGAGGACAGATATTAGTATTTCTTAATCGCTGTCTATTGTTTTTTTTCCCTCCAATTAAAAAATATTTAAATATAATTGACATTATGTTAGTTTTCTACTGTATTTTAGTGAAACTTTTCACTGAGAACATATCAGGTTGACAACTCCAGTAACAAATTTTATCCACAAAAACAGATATAAGGCTATGTGCATTTTCTGTGTAGATTTTTACTCTTTCTTTTTATTATACAGGAATTTGGAATGGTACACCATGCTGAATCATTTTAGAATGCCATTGATAGATTTCTTTGACATATATATGACTTTTTTTTAGCGTATTTTTCCAATAATAAATGGGTAGAAATGACTTAAAAGTTTTATATAATGCTTTTCATTATCATTGTAAGCACATTGATGTGTTTCTCAGACTTGTAACCTACAACCATGTGTATGTTTTTAAGAAGCTGACTTTTTTTTAAGGAATGTTTGTACAGCTACATCTTGATTTGTTTCTTCACTTATTTTGTCACATTTATTTTCTATTTATATTCAAAATAACATGGTCAAATTAGTCACAGAGGGATAATCTAACCAAGACAAAAATGTTACTTTAAAAGACATAGAATGTTTTAAAGTCACATTTAGGGGAAAGTCATGATCTTTTTTACTGCATTCTTAAGCTTTCTAGATTTATTCCCTAATATTGTTATAAAACACAAAAAAGTACTTTTCTATTAATGTCTGAGAAATTACAGATATATCTGTATGTCTACATTGGTAGTCAGAAAAGGAATCTAAGGAGCTCTAAAACTTGTTAGAATTTTAATTTAGAATTAAACTTGAAATATTTTATGTGGGTACTGTGAGAAGCATTTGTAAGAGTATTAACAAATCATCTTAGTCTGCTAAAAAATAACACATATTTTGTAGCTAAATATAAGGAATTATTTGTGAAATTTATTAGAAAATGCAGTGTGTGGTGTGTTAAGAAATATTATCAGTTTTATCCACAAATCTGTAAACAGTAACACATCCATAGTGACTATATTGTGGTTTCCCTTCACAGATATCAAGTTGTGCTAGTACAACCATATAAATAAGTAATACCTGAAGTCTCAGTGTAACATGGACATTAACAGTGATGACAGATAAATGCAGACGCTTGGGAATCAAATACTAGGCGAAACACTTTTTAAAAAGGTAAGAAAAAATGTAATCTTAATTAAGACCAAGCGGGCTTTAGTTAGTAGAAGTAACTGAAGTTTCTTTTTCACTGTATTAGGCTTTTAAGAAGCCTAATCTGCCTAATCATCTGCATGATCCTGTTTATCTTAATACTGGTAGGACTCAGCTGTAAGTATCAGTTCTTCTGTGAAAATAACTGTTGCAGATCTCCTTGCCTGGCAAAGATCATAATGGATGATGTTTCAACAGCAAACCCTACCCAAATAGGATAGTAACGTGACTGATTGGAACTTGATAGAGCGCTGGAATGGGCATGCCAGTGAATACTCAGAGACACATCCTAAACTGTGGATCCTCTTTGGCTCTGTTGATTGCTGCCATCTCCATACACCATACAGTGTAATGCTTTACCATGTTTGTGAAAGGATTTCAGGGTTGAGTACAAAGGCGTTGGCAATTCGAATCTGTTATAAGAGTGAAGTTTCAAGTCAAGGGTTACTTTTTTGTAGGACCATTTTTCACTGTGCACCCTCCTCATGTTAATTTAGAACATTTTTTAATGTAGTATTAAATAATTTTATTTAGACAATTTTCCTACCTTGTGCTTTTCAAGAATTTAGAAGACATATCTGGGAGAAGTTACACCTATAGATATTAGATATTAGCCTTGTTGCCCTCTTGCTGACTAAAACTGTAATCTATTTATTTTTTCTAGGCAGTAAATCTAGTTTACAAAGCTTGATAATTGCATCAGTTTTTATTTTTAAAAATTTTTTGCATTAGTTTTTAAGTTGCAATCCTTTACCAAAAATAGTGTCACTTTTAGAATATCTAGTTTTATGTTTATAATAAAGTGACAATTTCCATCATGAACATGGCTAGTCTTTTTCCTGGTGTTCCTCCTTGTTTTTGGATGGGCACTCTTAGTAACCCATTTATCCAGATTCTCTGAAAAGGATATCATAATACATTATTATAAAGTAAAACTGTAATTAACCAGACTGTCCAAGAAATGGATTATAATTAGATTAATTAAAATATCTGGCCAACTGGGTACTAAAGCCAGAAAATCCTTATTGTTTTTGTTGAAAATCCATATGCCAAAAATAATAGAAATTTCCCTTTGTAAAGTCTTGTAGCACTTTATAACCAAAGTTATAATATATATATATTGCAGAAGACTTGGTTGATTCTTTGTTGTACATAATCTAAATTATTTTTGTTGTTCACTCCCTAGTTTTAAATACCTGAAAGCCAAACTTTGGGAAGGCCTCTAGAATAAGAGTAAGAGATTATAAATTCTGTATGAGAAATCTTCTTATCAAGGGCAGTCTTTGGGTCACCTCAAAACAATATTGCCTTAGACTCTAGAAAAGAACTGAGTTACATTTTGACTCAAAATAATACTGAGTTGTTGTAAAGATTTAGTATATTTCAAGCTCTTTTTGGTTTGTTTTTGTTGGTTTCTGAAAATCCTTTTCCAGTTTCTTGATATCTCTGAGGCTACAAAGTTAACAAGAATTACCAAAGATGTTACTAAAATATTTTAGCATAAGTTAATTTGCTTCTTTAATTCTTTTTTTTTTATTATTTTATTTTTAAAGAAAGGAATTTAGGAAGTTCTAGTATTCTCCATGGCTGAAGCTGAGAGTCTGAAACCATGATGCTTAAGCTCTATTCTAGATCATAGCTCCAACTCCTTCAGGATATAAGGAAAAGAGATAATATTTCCACAATGATAGATCTTTGGTTGTACAGGTAAGTTATTTAGTTTTGTAGTAGTGAAGACAACTGTAGTCTGTTTGTTTGCCTGTAATTAAGGAGAGGAGACTTGTTATTTTTCTATACTTCCTTTGGTGCATGGAAAATTGTGCAGTCTGGGTAGCTGTTCATAGGAGTGCAGAGCTATAGGGAATGGTGTAGGGATGAAGTATTTTCCCAACAGGGGATAAATGAAGTAACTTAAAGTACATTGGAATCTCTAGAGCATTATACCTTTCTTTGACACTCTAGGTATTTTTGATTCAAGGGTAGTATGAAATTCCTTGACTTCTCTTTTTCCCCACTTGTCTTTTTAAGTGTATATTCATTCAGCTCTCTCTATATCTATGTCTCTCTGCCTACCCCCTCGCCCCTCTCTGAATGGGGAAGAAAGAAGAGATCCCTTTAAACAAGGGATCAAGATAGTATGTAATAGAGTTCCCAGGGTTCAAAGAGGCTGATATTAAGAACCTTAAGTTGAATTGCATAGGTAGGTCCCCAGGTCTCACTCTCCTTCTTTTAACCTTATAGATACTTTTGACATTATAGATAATAGTGGTAATTGCTCAGCGAAGAAAGTTGTCTTAAAATAATTGTATGACAAGGATAGTCCCTAAACTGTTATTAAACAGTTCCTGTTTATGTTCTAGACAAATAGAAAAAGAATCATTGGTAACACTTCCCAATTGCTCCTGCTCTTTTTGCCTTTCACTTTTGGTTTGTCTGCATGGTATCATGACCAGTTCCTAAAAACTGTTCACTTAATAAAACTAAATAAATATCAGCTAGAACATTGATGTTAATGAAGGATTGCCAGTCCTTCAATTCCCAAAATAAACCATACTACTTCAGTAATTATAGTGGAACAAAAGCTTACAGGCAGTGTCTTTGAAATATCTTTTGAGATTTCTAAAGTAAAGGTGATACATAGCTGGAGTAGTGTTTCATTGGGTGGACCATTTTACTTTCAGTCACTGAAACAGTGATAACAGATGTGATCACAGGGGCTGGAAATGTATGATCTGAAACATAGCTGATACTGTTTCAGAGAGCGTTTCAGAATCCTATAATTATATTTGAGAATCCTATAATTAGATCCTACAAGTAGATTCAAATTTGGGAGAGGGTAGTTCAACAGTAAATAAATGGGTGAGACATGGAATTATAGGTAGGATTTGGGCCTTAATGTGAATGGATAGGGTAAAATTTGGTTGACTTTCCTTCTGAGATATGTTCTGCAATAGAGTGAAAACTTACGAAGGTGGGGAAGAGAGGAATTCTAGTGATTGATTATATTCTCTTCCCTCTATTGTAGAAAATGCCATATTCATTAGTTGGTGGATAACATAGGAAAAACGTCATTCTAGTTGCTAGATTGGGTTTTGCCCATATGAATCTGTTAACTAACAGTTTCCCTTAATTCTAAAACTAGAGTGATTGGTTGAATTACCAGTTCTAGTTGGGTGCTGGCTAATGTTTAAACCATGTTAACTATTTACTTAACTAACAGGGGTATTTTCTGAGATATGTTGTTTGTAAATGAGTTTCTTTCTCTTCCTTTAGCAACTTAATTTTTGGCAGGAATGTAATTTTGTACTCCAAGCCTCTTCACTGAATTTCTTTAGTAACTCTTGTGTTATGCAGCTAAAATGAGGACGACAACTGCTTTAGTCTATAATACTTTATTTACAAAGCATGGCAAAACAATGTTGAGACTTGGTTGAGATAATTGGAACATTGTTAGTCTCTTTTCGGTAATTGAATTTTGCACTCAGTTTATCAGATAACTACAGAAAGTATGTGTCTTTATAAATGCTTATTCAAAAATAGAAAAGATAATGAAGAAAAAGGTTAGAACAGAAGAAAAAAATCATTAGAAGCGAGAGTGTTGAAATTTCACTTAACTCTAATCTTCAGAATTTTAACCAATTTAATACCTTAAGTATATATAATATGTTAATTTCAGGCAAGAGATTTTTATAGTCCTCTGTTTGGTGCTTCCTTAGCCAAAGGGATAATGGTTTTATTTATAAATTTTTTATTATTAGGATTGAATAAAGAATTAAAGGATATGTTATAAGTGGTCTAATTTAGTTTGAAACTTGATATATTTTAATAGACTACTGTCTGGATGCAGTGGTCTAAGGCAGTGCTTCTCAAACCCTAATAGACATTTAATGACCTGGGAATCAGATTAATTGGACGGTCTAAGGCAGGGCCTGATATTCTGCATTTGTAGCAAGCTTCCAGTAGATGTCCATGGTGCTAGTTCTCAGGCCACACTTCTTTTTTTTTTTTAAGACTTTTATACTTTAAGGACAGTAAATACGAGTCACCAAATTTCTGTACAAAATATCCTATTGGTTTCTTTTTTTTTTTTTTTTTTTTACTTTCTATTGGAGTACAGTCTATTTACAATTTTGTGTTAGTTTCAGGTGTTCAGGCCACACTTTGAGTTGCAAGAGTTTGAGGTACCACAAGGGTTCTTATCACAAAACAGTTTCGTTTAAAATATGGCCCAATAGCATAGGGTTTGAGAACTCTAAAACTTGGACTTCATTGTAGTTGTGAACGGAATAAAAAGATTTTTAGGGAGCAAAAGAAATGAAAAAAGTTGTAATATTTCATGTTGATCAGTGTTTTGATCACTGGAATGGTGAAGAAATAAAACAGACCCTCATTATAGGTGGTGTTTTATAATGATATATATACATTCTTTGTTAGTAGTTTTGGGTACTACTAATAATAGGATTATTTCATTAATAATGATAAGGCAGAAATTTTGCTCTCATTTGGATTGGTGTGGAGAGAAAAGGGCTAGGAATGCCTGTTACCGGAATCATTTGAAGTTTATATGCCCTTGACTGGCATCATATTTTAAAAAATAAAGATAAACAGTTTTTTGTGTGTGTGTTTATAAAATATTACTATTGTCAATATTATTTTTGAACCATAAATCACAAATATAATCAAATTGGCATTAAAGATATTTGCATTAGGTTTTGTAAATAAAGTTTATAAAATTAACTTGTTTTCTTTGTTATATTTACATAGGTATTTAATATTTAAAAATCTGTAATCTTCAAATTTGAAAGCTCCAGATTTGGGTACATGAAACAAATACACTGATTTTAATATTTTTTAGTTTGTGCTCTTTTGAAACATCATTTGAAGTTTAACGTAAAGTTTTTGTAATTAAAAGTGGATATTTATGGGTCATTCACTGTTTATTACCTGTGAATAAAAATAGACTGTAATCTTCATAAGAAGATTTTAACAGAAGAGAATTATACATCAGGTCTGACTAATGAGTCCCAAAAGAGTAAAAGTTTACTTTGAAAAGCATTATTTTTAAGTTCTGATCAGTGTTCCATACTTACTGTTCATGTGATTGCTATGGAATTCTCTAGAAAGAATTTTCACACTTTAATCCCAGGGCTGATTTTGTGAGTCTTGTAAGGTTTAAAAAAATTGTTAATTAAAAATTTAGAAGTATGCCATAATCTGAAACAAAACTAAATTCAACTGACTTACATATTTTGCAGGATACTTCTTCACTTTATTCATTTTGTCAGCAGGCAGGAACAAGAAGGCAGTTTCTTTTTTTTGTATGTGATACCGTGTTACTGTATCTTCTGTAGTTCTTAATAACCTTTCCAACTGTTAGATACTTATAAGTTGAGGCAAAGGAGAGATTGTATTTGATTTGTGGGGAGAGGGGTAGAATGGCATTTGGAGGGTTATGGGAGAGTGAGCTTGTGGGAAAGCTGGCAAAAGGGATGAGGGAAGAGGGTCCTGTGCAGCTTTGTACTACAACCATTACTGGCCTCTTTTCTCTGTCCATCCTGCACCCTATTCGAAGTCAGGCAGTGAAGTGGCAAAGTTTCTTTTGAAAGCTAAATACAGGAGGAGCAGAAGAATGGAGACTTGAAATTGTAACAGCTCCTTTAATTCTGCTTGTTGGGAGAGCCTTGGAAAATAATCACTGAATCACTCAGTTTATCCAAATGGATCAATCAGGGCAGTTTTCAGTTTCCTTCTCATTTGTATTATAGAAAAACCAAAGCATTCACACCAGAAAGCCTGCTCATCTCCTCAACATGCATTAATACTGTGGCATACACATATACTCAGGAGTTCAAGAAGGAAAGGATGGGGTTATATGTGTATTCCTGATTTCTTAAATGTAATATTTGTTTGGCAGTGTGCTTCTTTCCCTTTTTCTTCTATCCTCTTTAGAATACTTCCTTTCACTTGCTAATTTGTGGCTCTACTTCTAGAGACTAGGGTGGCTTGGCTTTGCTCTGTATTGCTCTTAGCAAGTATAAGCTACGGTTGTGATTTCTGTTCATCTGCTTAGTTATAAAAAATTCTACTGCGATTTCTGTTCATCTGCTTAGTTATAAAAAATTCTACTGCAACCAAAATTTTTTGGATGCCACGTAGTTTGTTTTCAAAGAATTTGACCTGAAACTCATTTTAGTAAGAGTGAATTAAAAAGAGCAGAGCCTGTCTTTTTACCTCCCAGAAGTGTTTTGAGAAAACATGAGAAGTGATTGGGATAGTTTATGTGATAGCTGCTATATAAATTCAAGATTATTATTTTAATAACCAAGATGAAGTCCTGTCTTTGAGAGAGATCTTTCTGGGCCCTTTGCCCCTGTATATCTGAGAGGTAGATACATAGCGAGGAAGGTTAAGAGCATGGAATCTAGAACCCTGCCCAGCAGTTTACTAGCTGTGTGAATTTGGACAGATTACTTAAAGTGTATGTGCCTCAATCTCCTCATTTATGAAGTAGGAATGATAATAAGCACTTATTCTAATTGTTGTTAGACTTAAGTGAGTTAACGTATGTAAAGCATATAGAATGAATCCTGGAATGTATTAAGTGCCATATAATTGTTAGCTAATGTTATCACTTTTGGAAATGTTAATAAAATAATTATATCACAAAATTTAATATGGCTATACATGGATTAAAAAGTTATAGCTTTATACTTTTGTTTTAGGTGTATTAACTATTACCTTTTTCTCATTATTTTGTTTACGTTTTTGAAGGTTTCCCAATGAGTGGATCATGATGACCGTATTGTAGGGACTTGCCATAGTATGGCTGCTTCCCGATCTACTCGTGTTACAAGATCAACAGTGGGGTTAAACGGCTTGGATGAATCTTTTTGTGGTAGAACTTTAAGGAATCGTAGCATTGCTCATCCTGAAGAAATCTCTTCTCATTCTCAAGTGCGATCAAGATCACCAAAGAAGAGACCAGAGCCTGTGCAAATTCAGAAAGGAAATAATAATGGAAGAACTACTGATATAAAACAGCAGAGTACTCGAGAGTCATGGGTAAGCCCTAGGAAAAGAGGACTTCCTTCTTCAGAAAAAGATAACGTAGAAAGGCAGTCTGTAGAAAATTGTGAAAGAAGGCAAACAGAACCTGTTTCACCAGTTTTAAAAAGAATTAAGCGTTGTCTTAGATCTGAAGCACCAAACAGTTCAGAAGAAGATTCACCTATAAAATCAGACAAGGAGTCAGTAGAACAGAGGAGTACAGTAGTGGACAATGATGCAGATTTTCAAGGGACTAAACGAGCTTGTCGATGTCTTATACTGGATGATTGTGAGAAAAGGGAAATTAAAAAGGTGAATGTCAGTGAGGAAGGGCCACTTAATTCTACAGTAGTTGAAGAAATCACGGGCTATTTGGCTGTCAATGGTGTTGATGACAGTGATTCAGCTGTTGTAAACTGTGATGACTGTCAGTCCGATGGGAACACTAAACAAAATAGCACTGGTTCCTATGTGTTGCAGGAGAAATCAGTAGCTGAAAATGGGGATTCGGATACCCACACTTCAATGTTCCTTGGTAGTAGGAAGGAGGACAGTTATATAGACCATAACGTGCCTTGCACAAATTCAGAAGTGCAGGTCAAGTTGGAGGACCACAAAATAGTAACTGCCTGCCTGCCTGTGGAACATGTTAATCAGCTGACTACTGAGCCAGCTACAGCCCCCTTTTCTGAAATTCATTCATCTTTAAGGGATTCTGAGGAGGAAGTAGATGTGGTGGGAGATAGCAGTGCCTCAAAAGAGCAGTGTAATGAAAACACCAATAACGCCCTGGACACAAGTCTTGAGAGTATGCCAGTCTCCGGAGAACCAGAACCATCTTCTGTTCTAGACTGTATTTCAGCTCAAATGATGTCTTTATCAGAACCTCAAGAACATCGGTATACTCTGAGAACTTCACCCCGGAGGGCAGCCCCTACCAGAGGTAGTCCCACTAAAAACAGTTCTCCTTGCAGAGAAAATGGACAACTTGAGGAGAATAATCTTAATCCCAGTGAAACAAATGCACCTGTTAGTGATAATATAAGTCAGTCTCTCACAAATCCCGATGAAATTTCTCACAATGAAAAAGGCATATGTTGTGACTCTGAAAATTATGGGAGTGAAGGACTGAATAAGCCATCCTCAGAGGCAAGACTCAATATTGGACATTTGCCATCTGCCAAAGAGAGTGCCAATCCGCACATTACAGAAGAGGAAGATGATGATCCTGATGTTTATTACTTTGAATCAGATCATGTGGCACTGAAACACAACAAAGAGTATGTGTAAATATGGTAACCATGAATTCTGCTTTGTTTATTATTCCCCAAGTTTTCATTTATTCATAAATGTCTATAGCATTTTTATTACAGCTAAAATTAATGCTTTAGCTGAAATTTTGGGTTTAACACAATGATATTCTCAACTCTTAAAAAAAAATTTTCCAAAAAAAAAGACTAACATCCAGCTTTATTAGCCTTCTCAATGGCAATACGGTTTTCTAGTTTTGAGATTTCACACATCTCAAATTAGAAAAGACATGTGGAAACATGGTAGATGGTGTTTTTATTTTTAATAAGTTTTATATCATTTGAGTTAATTTATAAAATAGAAACATCTTTAGTTATCACAATACACTTTAATTTATAGTTGTAGAGCTTTATGAAGTGTATATGGTATCCACATAATGTAGAACAATTAATGAGTGAATAAACATCATCCAAATAAGGGAAATCTGGCAGGCCACAAATCTACATTTATCTTAGTTACTTACATCTAATTTCCAATTAAAACTTTTGATTTAAACAATGTGCTTTATGCATCATCTTTGACTTTTGTGATATAGAGAAGTAGATATTACTGTGAATACTGTGACAGCTAGTTGTATGTTGTAATTAGCTTATTAGCAAGAGTTAAGTCTGCTCTATAGTTTACATAAAGCATTTGAGACAGATTTTTTTTTTTCCTGATTCTAAATTATAAGGGGAGACTGTATCTTAAAATACTATCTGTTCTCAACCTTTGTGATAAAGGTACTTTTTAAAATAAAGAATTCCGTGTCCAGATTTATCACGATTTTGCTTAGATTTTCTTTAAAGTACTCTGGGCAATAACAAATGAATTGGAGCTATGTCTAAATCGTGAAAGGAACTGTGAACAAAAGTGCTTATCATAAATATCATGATCAGCAATAGTAAAAGATAGACTTAATCACGTTTACTTCTACAGAGTAGGCTTTTGAATAAATATCACAATCAGATTATATAAACTGCGTAAAAATACTTATTTGAGGAACCTTCTTAATGTTTTTGTTGTGGCAGCTGTCAGATCCTGCTATATATTGGATGAAAGTATCAAATCCTGCTTGTAGAATATAATAATCTTTTACCACGCATTATAGATAGTTTAGATTTGTATATGATAACATGGTGGCCTTTTAGCATAGGTCTCTTTTCTGAAAATTTTCTTCTGTTTTCTTTATAAACAGCATTTTAATATTGTGTTTAATAGATCATTTTATCTGAGCATTTTACTTATTTTGTGGAACTGTTAGCATTTTCATGTATTTGAAATGTTTGAAGTCCAGTTTGAGATGAAAAACAATTCATAAATGAAGTTTTTTCAATTTGAGATAAGTTGAGTTCTTACCATTAGTATCATGTATCAGTTTTCAAAAGTAGAGTTTTTTCCTGCAGGCACTAGGAAGCAGAGCATGTGTCTTGGGGGAAATACCGAAAAGTCTGGAAGTATGCATATTTATAAAATGATATTCTGTTAATTCTATTCTTTGCTTTTTATTGTTTCTTTGGCAAAAGAGGTACTCTCTTATTAAGGGTTAACTGGTTATTAATCATGGAAAATATTTTCCCATTAGTACATTATGTTACTTTTTTGGTAAGTGCTCTTCTGGTGATTCTGAAGAATGATGTTCCTATAAAATGATTATCTAAAGATAGTGGCCATAACATTTGAAGAGTGAGGTGCATATTCCTAAACCTTTGAGAATGAGAACAATAGTTTCATGGGTTCCTTAGGATATACAGAGTACTTTGGAATTTGGATGATAGTTGCTTTATTAGGACAGTGTTCTCAAGTTAAATTAGTGCCTTGTTGGGTGACTTTGGGCAACAGAATTCATTCCTTCTTGCTTTTTTGCTTCTTCCAAATCTTTTGAAAATAGCACCTTTTGACCCTTCACTTCTAACTTTTTTTTCCCCCAAAGGAAGCAGATCAGGAGAAGTGGGATGGAGAGGGAGCATCTTGATTAGCATCTTGGTTAAAGATAATTTAAGAAAAATTGGGATGAGGTGTTTGATCATATCAGATGTAATCTCTTTCAGTAAAATCCCTGTTCCTATCTAGAACCAGGAGATGGTTAGAGAAAATGTTTTGACTCTTTTTACCCAAATTGTCATTGTTGAAAATAGCATCATGATACCTGTCTAGTGCTTTTAATTCTCAAGTAAATTTCTGGCAGTTGGAAAATGTTAAAAGGTACTTTGGGGAAAGAAAGAAAAAAAAAAGACACTTGGGATAGATGGATTATTGTCCCCCTGCACACACAGATCTCCACCACTAGGGAATGAGTACTTCCTGATGGCCAGTTCAGAAAATACATTATGAATAGAAGACACTGAGTGTGACGTAGCTCTTTGTCTGGAGCCAGGAGGCCATAGCTCTTTGTTCCAGTTACAGTTCTTTGAATTAACATTAATTAATCAGCAACCTTCTATCCTAGCATTCATCCTATAATTTATCCATCTTGTTTGCAAGGATATCATATACAAGGTCATCTAATCACTTGTAAATGTTTGAAAAGATATTGTATGTCGAGTCCTAGACTTAGACCCGATTCATGGTAATTAGGCCATAGGCCAGAGAAATGAACTTGCGGATGTTTTGGGTGCTTGCCCTGTTTCCTCTCTAGATGCCATTCCTCTTCTCCAGCATATAAACCCATAGGTGCTTTTATGTATTTATTTATCCAAATGGAGAACTCCACTGTGATCAAGGGACTAAAGAGTATCTTCTTTTCTGGTGTGATTCCAGCTGTGGAGTATTTTACTAGAATATGCCTTCTTAAAGATTAGGGGGTGGGGAATCAAAAAGAAATATACTTTATCTCAAGACACTCTCATCTTCAAGGTTGATAGAGTCTGTTAAAGTCGTAGATAATACCTAATGATTCTCTTTTTGGCCTAAATAGCTGGACTAACTGAGATCATGTGCTTAACTGTGTGTGGATTGCTCTTTCTGTTTGAGAATGGACCTTTTGCTGATTTTGAATCAGAGACACTGAAACTGACCTCTAAATTTTGAAGTTCTGGTTCTAGGGAGAAAAGATATGGAAGATTTCAGGCCCTGGGATTTAATGTTCAGAGCTTTCCTTCCAATTCACAAGGCAGTCACTGGAAAATAAATTTTCAAATAAAAATGTGATTTGGTCAGTTGCCTCTGAATTCTCATTGTACAAGAATACTTAAATAAATTTGTACTTGAAGGGCCTTGGATAGCTTCATGAAAGCTTTTATGAACAGATAGAGGGTGGAAAGTCAGATTTAGGGTTTCTAGATTTCTGAGGTCTTACAAATGATTTAACTCATTGATAATATTGCTAATGTTGATATTGATTTGTAAGTTTCTAGATAATGAAAGCGTAAGAGTAAGATAGTTATTGCTCATCTAAGAGTGTTGCTCATGTAGTCTTCAGGTAAAAATCTTGTTTTCAAATCATATTAAGGCATATTACAAGAAGTGTAGTTTCAAACTTGATTCTCTGAAAACATTAATGTAGTGAATAATTATGTGTCCTTCTGTTGCACAATGCTTATGAGGAATCATTTGATACTTCATCAGTTTCAGAAGCTACATAGGAAAATCCTCATCAATTCTTCTAGATTCACTACTTCCTATGAGACTGCTTTTTTATTGTTTGTCAAGGTAATTTCTTTCAAAGGACCAGAAAACTCCAAGACTAGGGATGGATTTTGCTTAGAAAGCACTAGAGTTGTCATCCTGCCCTGGATAAAATAATTTTACATTTGTACTGTGTTTCATAATTTACAAAGTAATTTCATCTAGTTTCTCATTTGACACCCACAGCTACTTGGAAGTAGACAGCATATACTACCAGGTGGCAGTATACAGTCCCTGTTTCCTAACTCATAATCAAGGTTTTCAGGTTATTAAGGTATGATGAATTCTGGGTAGAAATGGGGTTAGAAATTCTGTCTTTTAATTGATAGTCTGAACTAGGTTCCCTGATCCAATAAAGACTTATTCCATGGACTTTTGGGATTTCTAGGTTGAATACTCTAATGGAGCAGATCTTGGATACCCAGTTTTCAAAATTTGTTAGCACAAGTTTAAGCTCTGTAATTGTAATCATAATTATTTGGTTTTATCTGTCAGAGAATCAGCCTTATAGGTAAGTAACCTGTTTATTGAATGAAAGACTTTCATGTTCATTGTTTTTTTTTTAAAATAAATTTTATTTATTTATTTATTTATTTATTTTTGGCTGCGTTGGGTCTTTGTTGCTGTGCGCGGGTTTTCTCTAGTTGCGGCGAGCGGGGGCTTCTCTTCGTTGTGGTCCGCAGGCTTCTCATTGTGGTGGCTTCTCTTGTTGCAGAGCGCGGGCTCCAGGCGCGTGGGGCTTCAGTAGTCGTGGCTTGTGGGCTCTAGAGCGCGGGCTCAGTAGTTGTGGCGCACAGGCTTAGTTGCTCCACGGCATGTGGGATCTTCCTGGACCAGGGCTCGAACCCGTGTCCCCTTCATCTGCAGGTGAATTCTTAACCACTGCACCACCAGGGAAGCCCGTGTTCATTGTTTTGAAGAACATTTTGTTAGTGTGTCTGTGAAGGATAACTCCCATGTACAGTAAACTGGGGAAATATAATTACAGATACAACTTGACTATACATAGAGGATTTGGATAATGCGCAAAAAATAGTTTGTGGAGGGTAGTTTAGAATGCAATTAGGTATATTAAAGTCAAAAGTTACTAGGGAAAACTCATGGGAAAACACTGTGGAATACAAGAGCCAGATTGGCCCCAGTAGTTTGACACAAAGATTAATGGGAGGAGGGAGATAAGTGTCCTAAGTATAAAATTTTGGGTTGAAGTGGAGTAAGCCATTGACTAGTCAAAATATTCAGTGAATTCTTTGTTTTTTTCCTTTGAATACCAATATCTTTTATTTCAACTAATGTCAATGGTTTCCAAAAGTAACTATCTGCCTGTGATTGAACTATATTTGTACTCCAGTGTAATTTAATCTGTTCTTTTTGATTTAGGGTCATCTTTGCTGGCAGAGGTTATGTGGTGATTCTTTTTCTGGCATCACTGCCAGAAGGTCTGTTTTCACCTGTGTTAAATGATTTGGGCTTCTCAGCTTTTTATGTTTGTAGAATGTGGCTTCTTTTCAATGTTCTTTTCTAAGTTCTCTGGCTTCTTATGATTTTCTTCTTAATTTTTGTTGACTTTCATTAGTCACTTGTGCTGTGATGGTACTTATCTTCTAATAACTCAGCCTTCCCTTCTAATTGCTTTTAGTTTTCTTTCAAATTGGAAACCAAGAATAACCAAGCTTGTAGGAATTGTCTCATGATTTTTAAGATGCACTGAGAAATTTCTTTTTGATTTAGTAAATGAGCATTACTTCATGAAATTTTTTTTTTTTAATTGTGGGTTTTCTTGTTTGCTTCCTCTCTGATTTGGAGGCTGTGTCTTATGTAAGTTACCAGGTATCTAAATTTTGAATAAACAGTAGTTGTTTCTTTATACATGGCAATAAATACTCATTAGAAATAAAACCCATCTAAAATAATTATCATTTATTTGAGACTGATTGAAGCTTAGCCTTTAGTTGCAGGAGGTTTATTTCTGTAAATTTTTATAGTAGGCTAAAAATGTTGTATTTTTACGTATTAGTAGCCTATACCATATATACTGTTTCTGTGATGATGCATGTCATCAGGTATTATAATGTATGGTAATAAGTGGGAAGACCTGTCTGACCGTTCTACTCCTCCTCCCCACCCTCCACCCTTCCTCCCTCTTTCTTTAGTGGAATCTCTCTACCACATTTCCTTTGCATTATTATGGAAAGCTGCTTCTACTTGTCTCTTTAATTTCTGATTTTAATAGAGGGAAATTTGTAAAGTGATGAGAGGAGACTGAGTAATTTGTTCAGGGTTCTCTCAGTAGACAGAATTCTCTGTAGTGTGTTAACGATTTTATTTTCACATATCTAGTAATATTTGTGTGGTGGACACTGTAAATATGTTGTTGACGGTCTGGATTTTGTTCTTTCTTTAAAAAGTGTTGAAATTTGATCTGACAGGCAGTTAATTTACTTGATAATAAGCTTGGTCTTAATAAGGCTTATACTTTTAGCTCTGTTAGGGGGAAGTCCAGAGTAGCCTGTGCTCTAGATCTAGTTTAGCCTCACATCTATGCCATGGCCTTTCTGGTGTCTCTTTTAAAAAGGTCTTTACTCTGGCTAGTTGAAACCCTAATGACTCTAGCTAGCCTCGTGAGAATACTAGTAGTTACTCTTTGCTTGGTCCTGTTTTATATGTGCAGCTTTATGTTCAGCCAAAGACTCTAGGTTTCTGTGTTCCATCCTTTTCTGTTTCGCTTCTTCTTTGGTGCTCTGTCCCACAAATTCCAGCTGCTTCAGCTTGCCCAAACTCTGTTTTCTGTCTGTCTGCTCATCCAGACCCCTTCTTATTTCATGATACTGATGGTACTTCTATGTAGAAAGTGAGTGGGATCCTAGGGCTTAGCTCATTTGTTTGCCCTGTCTCACAGGTCATAGTTCTGCTCTGCCTGTTGTCCATTGTCTAACAGTAATTGTTTCTATATTTTCTCCAGTTTTCTAGTTATGTATAGCAGGAGGGTATTCAGTGTTAGCTACTCTGTCATAACTGGAAGCGAAAATCTCTGATTTAATTTTAATATACATTAGGTGTGTTTTCTTCTCGTGACACTCATGCCCAGCCTACGGTTTGGTCATTTGGAAATGATTTTTTGTTGATGCTCCTGTGACAGTGAGGGCTAGTTTTTTTGTTTTTGTTTTTTAAAAAAAATATTTATTTATTTATTTGGCTGCGCTGGGTCTTAGCTGTGGCATGCAATCTCTTAGTTGTGGCATGCATGTAGGATCTAGTTCCCTGACCAGGGATCGAACCCGGGCCCCCTGCATTGGGAGTGTGGAGTCTTAGCCACTGGACCACCAGGGAAGTCCCTAGTTTTTAGCTATACCTTAAAAATCAGTTTAAGCAACTTCTTTTTCTAAGAAGCTTAAGTCAGAGAAATTGGAATAATAACAATTTGAATTGAAGAATGAAGGTAAAAGAAACTTGACATTGATTTAGTTGCGTTGATGAGGTATTGTTATGGTTGAAGCAGAAGTAAAAAATTGGGTTACTGGTTGATATATACTTCAGGAGGAGGGTAAAAGAGAAAGTGACCTACAAGAAGATACGAAACATTGTTTACTAGGTTTAGAATGGTAGCCATAAATGATTAAGGAGTAATGTAATGTATCTGGATTTTAGTTAGCTGTTTTTCTTAGACCCTTCAGATCTTTTTGCTGGACCAAACTTTCTGTATTATATTTTCAGAAAGCCATGGTGAATGTTCCCTTTTTACGACTATCAGTTTAATCCAGTTTCTTGTATATATTTTTTTCTTAAATAAAATTAAATGTAGGGTATTATGCAGAAATCTATTTTGCCTGGTACCATAGTTTTTATCATTTGTATTAAGTTGAAAAATTTTGGCTGAACTCTTTCTTTCTTTCTTTGCTACTTTTCACTTGTCTCACATTATCTTTCCCCATACTTTTTAAATGTATTTTTATCATGTTTTAAATAATAGGTCTCAGAATATAAGAGCATAAGATTATTTTGCTCTGCTTAAACTTTAGTTAGAGAGCAAGGGTCATGCTAAAAGTTTATTGGCAATGAGGGTAGGAAGTGTGAGTGAAAAAGATTACAATGAAAACCTAAAGTATCTTCTTAATAAACACTTGAAAACATATATATGGGTGTGAAGAGTCAGGTTAAAAGCAACAAATATAATATTTTCTGTCAAAATTAGAGGTTTTTTTAAGGCACCAATCATGAGTAGATAATGTTTGTGTTTTTCTTTTTATTTACTTATTTTTTATTTTTGGCTGCACCACACGGCATGCAGGGTCTTAGCTCCCCAACCAGGGCTGGAACCTGGGCCCCTACAGTGGAAGCACGGAGTCTTTTTTTTTTTAATTTCTTTTTATTTTATTTTTTTTTAAACACCTTTATTGAAGTATAATTGCTTTACAATGGTGTGTTAGTTTCTGCTTCACAACAAAGTGAATCAGTTATACATATACATATGTTCCCATATCTCTTCCCTCTTGCATCTCCCGCCCTCCCACCCTCCATGTCCCACCCCTCTAGGTGGTCACAAAGCACCGAGCTGATCTCCCTGTGCTATGCGGCTGCTTCCCACTAGCTAGCTATTCTACATTTGGTAGAGAAGCACGGAGTCTTAACCACTGGACTGCCTGGGAATTCCCAGTGTTTGTGTTTTTAAAATGCTAACTCGTTTAATTGTAAAATCTCAATATTTAAAAAATTTTTATTTGTAAATTATTTTCAGAGGTTGGACTAGATTTGAGGAGTGTTCCGGTCCCCTTCCATGACTGTTTTAAACTGGTACTATGGAGCTGGGTAAATGTCTTTAACTTCTGTGGTTGTCAGTTTTCTCATCTATAAAGTTGACATGATTTGATTTCTGTAATTCTAATTATTGTTTCATATATGTCTATCTAATCTGTCTATCCATATATATGATTTTGAATTCTCTTTCTCTGCTCTTCCCTTTACTTTTGGCCCTGCTCAGGCTTCAGTTGTTTACTTTCTTCATATTTTGCATGCTCTCTGGGCATTCTCACTGCTCTGAAATTGCCATCTTATATACTGATGGATTTCCAAATTTATATGTCCAGTCAGATTATTCTTGAACTTTGGACCGTTTATAAGATATCTCCATTTACATATCTCACAGTAACTCAGTAGAACATGTCTAAAGTTGAACTCATCATTGCTTCCTCCATACACACCCAATAAACAACACCATCTTTTTTACTTAGTTAGTAGGGTCTTTCATTTGCCCAGTCTAGAAAAACGTACTCCTATTTTTCTTCAGTTACTTCTTCACCGTACCCTCCTCTCCCACCAATGTTGACTCAACTTTATTTCTTTATTATTAATGTCACTTTCTTAAATTAATCTTAAATTAATGCCACTATCTTCTCTTTTCTAGATTATTGGAAATGGTTCCTCAGTTGCTTTCTGTGATGCGAGTGTATTGTTTCCCCCATGGATTCCTGTATTGTGGCTGGCATAAATGTCTTTAAAATAAAACCTATTCTTTAAAATGAATTATTGCATGATTTTAAAATATTCTCCTTTACTTTCTGCCTCTCACTCTATATTTGAAACAGATTAAGCCTTTAGTTCCTTGATGATTGTATTCTTTCACTCTAGAATTTCTCATGTGCCTAACTGCCTGCTCTAGTCCACTCTTACCCCCTTTCCCTGGTTACCTTCCTTTCCCTGTCTGCAAAGGGAGAAGGCTGTCACAGTTTAGATATCATAATCTCTGTGAGATCTTTCATATCTTCCCATGACTGATTAATTACTCCTTGTGTTCTCTGTCATAGCAAATTATAATTTCCTGTAAACATGTACCGTACAGTGAACCTCAAGCTCTTTGAGGTATCCATGCCTTACTAGTTGGTTGATGTATCATCATTGATATGTCAAGCCTTATCCTGCTTTGAAAATGTCAGAAAAATTTGGCATGCTTTTCATACTAGAAATTTTTTTATACCATTAGTTTGACTTTTAAGATTCTGAATTTATGGAGTTAGTATTAGTGATGATTTCCCTTTTTTTTACTTAAAAAAATCTAGACTTTAAATTTTCAAAAGAAAAAAAATGAATAGCCTGCATAATCATTCACATAGTTCACTAAACTCAGGAATTGGGAAGAGATAATGGCAGGGGGTGGGGAGATAAAAGGATGTGTCTCATGATCAGGGATGGTTGTCTGAACACAGTACCTGGTTAAAATAACGTTTCTACATGGTCACATAAAAAAGTAAGCTCAGTTGTTAATACCAGACCCAAAGAGAGGAAGTCATTGTATTATAAAACAAATTTACAAGTTTGGTATGATCAGAATGTTTTATATGGCTTCAGATATATTTTTACAATCTAGAGTTTTGCCAGTAGCCTTTAGAAAGCATATGGAATGATAAGAATTTGGTTGAGGTTGTCTTTATTGAATTGAAGGACTTGAAAGAAAATGTGCATCCCTTTCTATGTATGTGTGTCTGTCCTGTTATTTAAAGATTTTCATCAGAGGTTATTATCCACCTTTCTCTGTACGAACTCATAATTTTGAGTAGATACTAGAAATAATTAAATATGACAAGACATATCCTGTGCCTTTGAAGTTACTGTGAAATGATCAGATACCTTAACAGATTTGTAGTTTGCTTATATTTGAGGTGTGTTGCCTGTTAGAGTATTAGCTTATAACTAGAAATTACTAGCTTGTCGCAATTATTTGAAACTTTAATTTATTTGCAATTCCAGAATAGAAGGTGAACTTTTTAGATGTTACAGAGGATTGTTTCTTAGAGTGGGTAATCTAAAACTCTTGAGTAGGGAAAATACGTGAATCTTGGTCTGACTGGTCAGGATTTTTTCTAGATGACTGTGCAACTTTTATAATATTGACCACAATACAGTTGCACTCAGCTTCCTATTTAAGAAGGAAAACTCAAGAATTCTGTTGAATAGATTTAGAAAAACAGGTACTAGGAACAAGTTGAAAGATCATCTTTTAAGGTTTATTACCACAAGAAACCTGGAGTCTTTAGGGAGGGAAAAAAACCACATTATTTGGAAGGCTATAAAAGTGTGGATTAAAAAGAATGATACTCACATTCTTTTAAAAACTCCCTGTGAAAGCCTTTGTGTGGTTCTTCAAAAGGTATTCAATTTAAATACAAAATATTAAAATCCATTAATTAGTAAGGAACCTCTTCAGGTTATTTAAAACTAGTGAGAGAAATAAAGTCAAGGTAGTCAGAGCTTGTTTTAGTAAGAACTTGCTGGTTTCAGGAATCAGAAACCCATTCAAAGTATGTCAAATAAAAAAAAAGTTTATTTTGAATAAATAGTAGACAGTCTTAAGAATATCCAATGTCAGGAAATAAAGTCTAACCAAGCCTCATGAAATTATAACCTGTCAGTGTCCAAGATTATACTCTCTTACCTCTGCTTCTCTTTGTGCAGCACGGACTGTAGTTTTTCTCTTTACCAATGTTTCTTTGCACACTTTTTGCCTTCTTTCCCCCGTAATTTCAGTTTGCGAATGGCAATGACTTCCCACTGTGTTTGCCCTGATCCCCACACTGCGTGATCTTTATTCTGCAGAGCTGCTTCTCACATTCTCTAAAGAGAACCTGGTTATTGACTTTTCAGTAGATGGACTCTCCTGGGTCAGGTTTCTATCCCTGGCAAAATTATCAATGGTCAGGGGTGGAATTACTGTGGGAGGGAGGTGGGGTGGAGCTGGAGGCAGTCTGTTGTGGCGTATCCTTTCTGCAAGGATATCTTCTAGGAAAGAGGTTGGTGGGCAGTGTAGGTGGTCAAAACATGCCCATTATAGACCAGTTGGTGTTTCGGGTCAAATTGTATTCTTGATTAGTTAGATATCTATAAAATGGGTTGTGGGAACCCTCATGCATTGCTAGTGGGAATGTAAAGTAAAATGGTGCACCCACTGTAGCAATCTGTTTGGCAGTTCCTTGATATATTAAACATAAAATTACCATATGATCCAGCAATTCCACTTTTAGGTATATACTGAAAAGAATTTTTATAAACAGGTATTCAGATAAAAAACCCTTGTACACAGATGTTCATGGCAGCACTGTTCACAATAGTAATAGTAAGAAGGTGGATACAACTCAAATATCCATAAACTGATGAATTGATTAAAAAATGAAGTTTTATCAATACAGTGGAATACTATTCAGCCATACAAAGGAATGAAGTACTTTTACATGTTACAACATGATGAATTTTGAAAATATTATGCTAAGTGAAAGAAGCCAGACACAACAGGTCACATATTGTATGATTTCATTTATGTGAAATATCTAGAAGAAGCATATTCATAGAGATAAAAAGCAGGTTAATGGTTGCTGGGGGCTGATGGTTGCACAACATTGTGAATGTACTAAATGCCACTTAATTGTATGCTTTAAAATGGTTAAAATGGTGAATTTTTTATTATGTGAATTTTAACACAGTAAAAAGAATGACAAAGTATGGGTGAGGTATGTGCATACCAGAGGATGCTCAAGAAAATCCATTGGGAGATAGGAAGAAAATGCTATTTATATGTATTTTTCCTTATTCTTAAGAATTTTGGGGGTTCTTTGTATATGTTTATAATGTATATAATAAGTACAGTTAAACATATAATTCATAAGTAAGTATATATATATTGGAAGCATGTGCCAGAATTTTTATTTTATTTTTACCAGTAGAGTTGCTTGGTACAAAAATATGAAAATCATTGTTTTTAACAAGGAAAAGTCAGTTATTAATCATTAACTTGTTGCTGAAGCGGGGAGTTTTAAAAAAATATTAGTAGATTCTCTCTTGAAGTCAGGGTTATAGAATCCTAATAATACATTTAGAGAAACTGTTGGCCTCAGCTGGCATTCACTTTACAGTGAAAACAACTTTGGGTTACTTTTAGCCAAATCATGGTGATCTATTATAATTAGACTGACATTTTAAGTATTGCTGTCATTCTTAAGAAGAACACCAAAGGGATCTTAGGAATTAGAGACTTGTGAATTTTCTTCATACTGGGAAATTGAAGCCAGTAATACTAATGATAATAAATATGAATACTGGTTATTTAGAGAAAAACCAGTGATTTGGGGGAGAGGAATCATGGTTTCTGCAAGGGCAAGGATGGGAAGCATGCCTAGCCAATTAATGAGAATTCTTTAAGAGAAAATTGTTAAGAAGATAAAGAGAACTCAGTAATGTATAATGTATGTAGACTTAGGAGCCTTCGGGAAGGTTCCGTGTTATAGTTATTTCCTTTTAAATATGTGATAAAAATATTAGTTAATTTGAAGGGGTTTTTGACATACAGGAATCACATAGTGGTTATATTGATATTAGGTAGCATGTGGCTATAAGGTAGTACTACTGATTTGCTAAGTTTTATTTAAAAAGCAAAAATAAGTAGAACATCTTTCACTTTACAGATATCAGTGCCTCACTTTACTGGACTCAACAACCATCATGCTCAAAATGTTTTTGGAACTCAGTTTGTAACAGCTTACAGAATATCCTCAGTGGCAATTATTTTTGAAGGATATTTAATTTTTACTTGGTTTCTTAATCAGGTTTGGTACAGAAATACAACATGGAGAAATAAATATACTTTGTGTCAGAAATGAAATTGTAAGTAATGAAACTGATGTTCTTTCATTCCTCACTAACCTGAACCTAATGTGACTAATGAAGTTGGCTCTGAAGAATTTCAGAAAAACTTTATAGCCATTTTGCATATGCATCATCTATCACTATCTTCTCTCCTAGATTGTGAGTTTCTTTGAAGGTGGGACCAGGTTTGTTGTACATGATGTAGTTTCTTCACATTGATTTAATCATTACCGTCTTTGTTAAAGATTCAGAATATTTTATGGATCTCTCCCCACCTCCTCTGTCTCATTTTTCTAGTCATCATTGTAAAAAATTCTGGGAAATAATACTCTGTAAAGACCATCCTACTCCTTGATTATATTCTATATAGTTCTGCATCTGTTTAATTTTGAACAGCCTTTCTGACTACCCTAAGTTCATGTACTGTGATGGTGGTGGTGCCATTTTTTTGTTAAGTAGAAAGAAGGCTTTCTTGAATTATTTGGTCTGCTGATCATCAGTTGTGAAAGCAAAGAGAGAAAGAGAAGAGGGAGCAACTGGGGTTACACCCTTGTGGAGACTGATGGTTGTAGATGCCTCTACTGTCGGTGCCATGCTGTGCAGTCATTCCTGCCGCCCCATGCATTAAGGCTTCTTTGAAGAATGAATGTTCTTTTTACATTTGCTTGCTTCTCTAATATTAGAAGTGGATTATAACTTCTGGTCCCTTGCCCATGGTTAGACTCTGAAGCTATGTTTTGATATGAAAGTAGATAAACATAAATATTGTGAGGGATTTGGAACTTGAAGCTAGCTAGGCACACCCTGGGCTCTTCTGGGTTTTTTTTGTTTTTTTTTTTTCCTCTTCATTTTATTTCTCTTTGCTTTTTTTTTTTTTAAAGAAATTCACGTTCTTTTATTTATTTATTTATGACTGTGTTGAGTCTTCGTTTCTGTGCGAGGGCTTTCTCTAGTTGCGGCAAGTGGGGACCACTCTTCATCGCGGTGCGCGGGCCTCTCACCATCGCGGCCTCTCTTGTTGTGGAGCACAGGCTCCAGACGCGCAGGCTCAGTAATTGTGGCTCACGGGCCCAGTTGCTCCGCGGCATGTGGGATCTTCCCAGACCAGGGCTCGAACCCGTGTCCCCTGCATTGGCAGGCGGATTCTCAACCACTGCGCCACCAGGGAAGCCCTATTTCTCTTTGCTTTGAAGACTGTACTCACATCTGATTTTTATATCCAGTCGTCCATGTTATTTTTAATTCTTTGCTACTTTAGGATGAAGATAACTAGTTAATAAATCGTTTAATAAATGACTAGACTAGATCTAGGGTTCAGCGTGGTGAAAGTCAGCTCCTAGTTGTAGAAGTGGCAGCTATTATGCTAATCATCCATGTAATTAAACCTGGCTTTTATTTTTCTCTTTAGAGGAACAGCAAAATTGCTTGTTTACTATTATGACCTACTGGATAAAGAGATTTATTCTAACACTTTACAGTTGGTGTGATGATAATGGTTTCAGAGGCTGTTTTATCCCTCTAAATTTATAGGTGTAAAAACCTAGACCAGAAAAGATAAGTCATGTTCAAGATTGCAAAATTAGTGGCAGAGTTGCCACTTGTTCCATGTTTCCTGACTCTCAGACCAGGCATTTTCTACTCTTAATTTCTTATAAAAGTTTAAAATTGTTACTATTGTTATTATTTTGGTCTGCATAACAGTCCTGAGGGTGTGCTAGTCAAATTTTACCACCTCCGTGAAGAAACTATAAACTTCTCCAAAATTTTTTAAATGGACTTTATTTTTTAGTACAGTTTTAGATTTACAGAAAAATTAAGAAGAAAGTACAGAGAATTCCCATACGCCCTGCACTATTTCCTCTGTTAACATCTTATAGAAGTATATTTGTTATAATTAGCGAATTGATGCATTTTTATTAATTGTATATAATATAGTTCAATTAACATATATATAATATATATAAAATATATTAAACACTTTGCATTCAGAGTTCCTTAGTTCCGGAATCCCAATTAGTGTATACCACATTTCTTTTAGTTTTTGTGTCTCCCCACCAAAGAAGTGGAAGGAATAGCAGTGGAGAATAAGGAATTTTCTTTCTTTTAAAAGATTCTAATAAAATCAAGGTATTTATTACATTATTTAATACCTGGTCTTCACAAATTTATTCTATGGTTAGGACTTCAAAAGTATAATTCAGCTAAATGCAAGTGAAAACAAGCTTCTATTTAAGAGAAATATCAGTTATACTCAAATTTCTTCAGAGATGGAAGAGTTATTCCTGCATGCTGTTATATTAGGGATTGTGTGTTTAGACCAATACTTTAAACAGCAGCTAGATGATGTTTTAGTCATTTACTGATGAAGGTAGAACTTGCCAACTATAACCCAAACAAGGCGGTAGAAGTAAAGATCGTCAGACACTTTTAAAATAAGGGCACACTCTGTAAATACTGATTTTCTTGGCATGGATAATTTTCGTTTTCCCTTAGCTAAGAAAAATAAATGATGTTTCTATTTTTAGTATACAGGCTAATATTTTCTAAACAGATTATATTTTTGCCTTTAGGTTTTTTTTCAGTCAAAGCCATGTAAGTGAAAAATTTTCCAGCTTAAAAAAATATTGTGTGTGTATATAATTTAAATGGAGAAAGAGCTGGTCTATAACAAACACAAGTATTCTTCAAATTTTTTTTTAACCAGAAACAACATAGGAGGCATAAGACTATGTATGTCTAACTGTAAAGGGAATGAGGGCTGATACTATCAAATGCTTATTGAAAGTTTTTGAGATGTGGGAAGCCTCAATTCAAACATATTTGCATTCAGAAGCAAACAGCAAGGTTAGAGATCCAGGGAATGGGTGTAGAACATAAGGGATTGGTGAGTTGACTGTTCTCACATAGCTTACTAGAGATATTACTTCTGGTACATGACACTGCCTAAATTTGCTTTCTTGATTTGTAAAGACTTAAATTTAGCTCATAAATAATTTTTTAAAAACATTTTTATTGGAGTGTAATTGATTTACAATGTTGTGTTAGCTTCAGGTGTACAGCAAAGTGAATCAGTTATACATGTACATATATCCACTCTTTTTTTCGATTCTTTTCCCATATAGGCCATTACAGAGTATTGAGCAGAGTACCCTGTGCTATACAGTAGGTCCTCATTAGTTATCTCTTATGTATAGTAGTGTGCATATGTCAATCCCAATTTCCCAATTTATCCCTCCCCGCCTTAGCCCTGGTAACCCTGTTTGTTTTCTATATTTGTGACTCTACTTTTGTTTTGTAAATAAGTTCATTTGTACTCTTTTGTTAGATTCTACATATAAGTGATATCATATGTTTGTCTTTCTCTGTCTGACTTCACTCAGTATGACAATCTCTAGCTCACAAATAATTTTTTAAAATTGTATTGCAGTTATACATTATCTTTGCCCCTTAGTTGTTAAATTGTTTCATTCATTCATCTCAACTGTAAATAGTAGTTTCTTTTCTAATATTGATAATTCTTTTTTAGAAGATATTTATTTATTTATTTGGCTGTGCCAGGTCTTAGTTGCGGCATGCAGGATTTTTAGTCGTGGCATGCAGGATTTTTAGTTGTGGCATGCAGGTCTAGTTCCCTGACCAGGGATCGAACCTGGGCCCCCTGCATTGGGAGCATGGAGTCTTAACCGCTGCACCACCAGGGAAGTCCCTAATACTGATAATTCTTAATGAATCTTTATTGCTTTTTAGGATTGATACAGTGTAGCAGAATAGAGCTGCACATTAGAATCACTTACGATGTTTTAAAAATACATGAATGCCTAGACTTGCCCTAGAGATTCTGATTTAGTCTGTGGAATCTCAATCACCCCTCTCTCTCTCTTTTTTAAAAAGCTCTCCAAATGATTGTAATATTCAGCCAGGTTTGAAAATCACTGCTATATATAGGATAGTTTTAGAACCCATCTAAAAGTTTCAATACTGAGACTAATTTTATTTTTTTTGGCTGTGCTGCGGCTTGGGGGATCTTAGTTCCCCAACTATGGATCCACCCTGAGCCCACGGCTGTGAAAATGCTGAGTCCTAACCATTGGACCGCCAGGGAATTCCCTACTAATTTTTAATCATTCAACTTAAAAAGAGAAATTTCAGATTGGTTTTTCAATTAAAATATTTCATTAAAAATTTTAAATTTGGATTTCCCTGGTGGCGCAGTGGTTAAGAATCTGCCTGCCAGTGCAGGGGACACAGGTTTGAGCCCTGGTCCAGGAAGATCCCACATGCCGTGGAACAACTAAGCCCGTACACCACAACTACTGAGCCTGTGCTCTAGAGCCTGCGAGCCACAACTTCTGAAGCCCGAGTGCCACAACTACTGAAGCCCACGCGCCTAGAACCCGTGCTTCGCAACAAAGAGAAGCCACCGCAATGAGAAGCACACCGCAACAAAGAGTAGCCCCCGCTCACTGCAACTAGAGAAAGTCCGCGCACAGCAAGGAAGACCCAATGCAGCCAGAAAATAAAAAATAAATAAAATTAAATTTTTAAAAAAAGTTAAATTTATTTTTAGGGGAAAAACTTTTAAACTTAGAACATGTATTTTCCTTTTTTCTTTTTATGACCCTTAAAAGTGAGTGCTAATCTTTAATTTGGCATCTATAATAAGATGTCTTCTGACATTTATTAAGCATAACTATTATAATCTACAATAATATTAAAAAATTCTTATATTGTTTATAAGCCATTAGATGACAGGCAGCATAGAATTTTAAAGGGCCAGTCCAAATAGCATTATGTGAGAAGTGGTTTTATGGTAACATGTTGCACTCTGATCATATTTTTATTGATTTGGTCTTAAACTTTGAAGAGCAAGTAATAAGTAAATGTCTGTAAATTATCAGATATAGTTTCCCTCAGTCTTCATTTGTGTTAATACTCATTTACTGAAAAAAGAGATACGTCCTTGAGAACATCTTCCATCATTTCTTTGATTCTAAGAAACGATTGAAATCTTTCAGTTTTCTGGAACACTTCAGCTAATATGCAGTAACATTTGAAGACCACAACAAAAATGCAAACTCAAATTACATGGATTTGTTATGATTAATTTAAAAATAGGTATTATTCTTACAAATACGATTTTCTAATGTCTTACTAGCCTAGCTGAAACTTGAATTGGCAGGCTCTTGAATGAATAGATGGTTCTAGTTTTAAGAAATTTTTTTTTCCTAGACATAGTAATTTTTATCTGCCATGTTCAGAGTCCTAGGTTTAACTAATTAATTTAGAACTATTTTAAAGATGGGGTGAAAAAAAATCACAGTAGCTTGTTAATCATGCTCATAAATCATGTAAAAATAAATGATTGTGTATGACCAGCATCTATTTTGACTTATTAAGTGTTCTTAATTAAGTGTAGGTGAAATCCGAGTCGGTCACTGGCATTGTGATTTAGGGCTCACAAGTCTTTCAGTGCTAGGGTAATTACCTTTGGTTAAAGCTGGTGCTTCAGTACTATAGATCCTTTTTTTTGATTATATTTGATTAACAATGCTGTTAGTTTCAGGTGTACAACAAAGTGATTCAGTTATACATATACATGTATCTGTTCTTTTTCAAATTCTTTTCCATTTAGGTTATTACAGAGTAGTGAGCATAGCTCCCTGTGCTATACAGTAGGTCCCTGTTGGTTATTTTATTTTATTTATTTATTTTTATAAATTTATTTATTTTTGGCTGCATTGGGTCTTCATTCCTGCGTATGGGCTTTCTCTAGTTGCGGTGAGTGGGGGCTACTCTTCGTTGTGGTGCACAGGCTTCTCATTGTGTTGGCTTCTCTTGTTGTGGAGCACGGGCTCTAGGCACGTGGACTTCAGTAGTTGTGGCATGCGGGCTCAGTTGTTGTGGCTAGTGGGCTCTAGAGTGCAGGCTCAGTAGTTGTGGCGCACGGGCTTAGTTGCTCCGCAGCATGTGGGATCTTCCCTGACCAGGGATCGAACCAGTGTTCACTGCATTGGCGGGCAGATTCTTAATTACTGCACCACCAGGGAAGCCCAGTTATCTTTTTTAAATACAGCAGTATGTACATGTCATGCCCAAACTCCCAGTCTATCTCTCCCCACCACCCTTCCCCCGGTAACCAAAAGTTTGATCTCTAAGTTTGTGAGTCTCTTTGTGTTTTGTATATAAGTTCATTTGTATCATTTTTTTTTCTTTTTAGATTCCATATATAAGTGATATCATATGATATTTGTCTTTCTCTGTCTGACTTACTTCATTTATTATGATAATCTCCAGGTCCATCTGTGTTGCTGCAAATGGCATTATTTCATCCTTTTTTATGGATGAGTAATATTCCATTGTATACATGTACCACTTCTTCTTTATCCATTCATGTGTTGGTAGACATTTAGGTTGCTTCCATGTTTTGGCTATTGTGAACAGCAGTGCAGTGAACATTGAGGTGCATATATTCTTTTGAACCATATTTTTTTCCAGATATATGCCCAGGTATGGGATTGCTGAATCATATGTAGCTCTATTTTTAGTTTTTGAAGGGGCCTCCATATTGTTCTCCATAGTGGCTATACCAATTTACATTCTTACCAACAGTGTAGGGGGATTCCCTTTTCTCCACACCCTCTCCAGCATATTGTTTATAGATTTTTTTTTTTTTTTTTTTTGGCTGCGTTGGGTCTTCGTTGCTGCACGCGGACTTTCTCTAGTTGCAGCGAGCAGGGACTACTCTTCCTTGTGGTGCACGGGCTTCTCATTGCAGTGGCTTCTCTTGTTGCAGAGCACGGGCTCTAGGCGCACAGGCTTCAGTAGTTGTGGCTTGCGGGCTCTAGAGCGCAGGCTCAGTAGTTGTGGCGCACGGGCTTAATTGCTCCGCGGCATGTGGGATCTTCCTGGACAGGGATCGAACCTGTGTCCTCTGCATTGGCAGGGGGATTCTTAACCACTGTGCCGCCAGGGAAGCCCTTGTTTGTAGATTTTTTGATGATGGCCATTCTGACTGGTGTGAAGTGATAGCTCATTGTATTTTTTTTTTTTAAGATTTATTTATTTGTTTGGTTGCACCAGGTCTTAGTTACAGCAGGTGGGCTCCTTTGTTGTGGCTTGTTGGCTCCTTAGTTGCAGCATGTGGGCTCCTTAGTTGCGGCAGGTGGGCTCCTCCTTAGTTGCGGCTCCAGGGCTCCTTAGTTGTGGCTCGCCAGCTCCTTAGTTGTGACACGTGGTCTCCTTAGTTGTGGCATGCAAAGTCTTAATTGTGGCATACATGTGGGATGTAGTTCCCTGACCAGGGGTCGAACCCGGGCCCCCTGCATTGGAAGCGCAGAGTCTTATCCGTTGCGCCACCAGAGAAGTCCCCTCATTGTAGTTTTGATTTGCATTTCTCTAATAATTAGTGATGTTGAGCATCTTTTCACGTGCCTCTTAGCCATCTGTATGTTTTTTTTTTTGGAGAAATGTCTGTTTAGGTCTCCTGCCCATTTTTTGATTGGGTTGTTTGTCTTTTTGACGTTGATCCACATGAGTTGTTTGTAAATTTTGGAGACTAATCTCTTGCCGGTCGCATTGTTTGCATATATTTTCTCCCATTCTGTGGGTTGTCTTTCGTCTTGTTTATGGTTTTCTTTGCTGTGTGAAAGCTTTTAGGTTTCATTAGGTCCCATTTGTTTATTTTTGTTTTTATTTCCATTACTCTAGGAGACAGATCGAAAAAGATCTTGCTGTGATTCGTGTCAAAGAGTGTTCTGCTTTTGTTTTCCTCTAAGAGTTTTATAGTATCTGCTCTTACATTTAGGTCTTTAATCCCTTTTGAGTTTATTTTTGTATGCTGTGAAAAAATGTTCTAATTTTATTTTTTAACATGTAGCTGTCCAGTTTTCCCAGCACCATTTATTGAAGAGACTGTCTTTCCTCCATTGTATAGTCTTGCCTCTTTGTTGTAGATTGACCATAGGTGCGTGGGTTTATTTCTGGGCTTTCTATCCTGTTCCATTGATCTATATTACTGTTTTGGTGCCAGTACCATACCATTTTGACGACTGTAGTTTTGTAGTATAGACTGAAGTCAGGGAGCCTGATTCCTCCAGCTCTGTTTTTCTTTCTCAAGATTGCCTTGACTATTCTGGGTCTTTTGTGTCTCCATACAAATTTTAAGATTTTTTTTTCTAGTTCTGTGAAAAATGCCATTGGTAATTTGATAAGGATTGCATTGAATCTGTAGATTGCCTCGGGTAGTATAGTCATTTTAACAATGTTGATTCTTCCAATCCAAGAACATGGTATATCTTTCCGTCTGTGTCATCTTCAGTTTCTTTCATCAGCGTCTTACAGTTTTCAGAGTACTGTACAAGTCTTTTGTCTCCTTAGGTTTATTCCTAGGTATTTTATTCTTTTTGATGTGACAGTAAATGGGATTGTTTCTTTAATTTCTCTTTCGGTCTTTTGTTGTTAGTGTATAGAAATGCAACAGATTTCTGTGTATTAATTTTGTATCCTGCAGCTTGACCGAATTCATTGATGAGCTCTAGTGGTTTTCTGGTAGCATCTGTAGGGTTTTCTTTGTATATACTGTCATGTCATCTGCAAACAGTGACAGTTTTGCTTCTTCTTTCCAATTTGGATTTCTCTTATTTCTTTTTCTTCTCTGGTTGCCGTGGCTAGGACTTTCAAAACTATGTTGAATGAAAGTGGTCAGAGTGGGCACCCTTGTCTTGTTCCTGATCTTAGAGGAAATGCTTTCAGCTTTTCACCATTGAGTATGATTTTAGCTCTAGGTTTGTCATATATGACCTTTATTATGTTGAGGTATGTTCCCTCTATGTCCACTTTCTGGAGAGTCTTTATAAATGGGTATTGAATTTTGTCAAAAGCTTTTTCTACATCTGTTGAGATGATTATGTGGTTTTTATTCTTTAATTTGTTGATGTGGTGTATCACACTGATTCACGGCTATAGATCTTTTAAAATTAATTTTATTAATCAACAAACATGCAGTGTGGGCTGCTGTTGCTTTGCCCTGATGTGATTCAGTTCAGCAAACATCTGTTGAGTGCCTGCTGTAAGCTTGGAATAGTCTTAGCAAAACCATATATGTAAAGATGAGTAAGAGTTGGTCTCTTTCCTGGAGGAGTTTAGGGAGACACATTTTATCTATCTATCTATCTATCTATCTATTTATTTATTTAATGTATTCCTTTACATTTTTTTAAATTGGTGTATAGTTGATTTACAATGTTGTATTAGTTTCAAGTGTATAGCAAAGTGAATCTGTTACGCATATATCTTAAAAGATTCTTTTCCCATGTAGGTCATTATATCAATATCAGCATATTGAGTAGAGTTCCCTGTGCTGTACAGTAGGTCCTTATTAGTTATCTATTTTATATATAGTAGTGTAGGGAGACACATTTTAAGCCACTACCCATTTCCATCCCAATTGTATTTTAGTGACAGTCTTGCTTGCTTTCAGTTCTTCCAGGTATTTTGTTCCCTTTCACCATTCTTATGTCTGCAATGTCTCAATTAATTATTTAATATCTCAGGAATGTTTATGAAGCTCTTACTTTTCCATAACATTTGAGATGTGATTGCAGTGTATATGTATATGGCTTACCTTTTGTTTTCCCTCCCAGTAATTGTCCCAGAATAGATGGACAGCTGATAATTGGCAAATAAATACATAGAAGAATATACAGTTTCTTACTTAACAACTCTACGTTTTCTGTATTTGCCCTTATCTGTCCTTGCTTCCTTTTGTTATCTGCCTTGGATTCCCTGATCTTTAACTGCATAGTTTTCTTGCCAACATTTTTTCCTCCCCTCTCCCATTGCCTTTCCTTTGTTCCTACTGAAGGAAGGTCACATACTTCTGCATACTGGTACCACTGTAAATTTATGGTTTCCAATTACAGTTGGGGGCCTCTCAGGTGGTATGTACCTTCCATTTTTCCCTAATCAGCTTTTTTTTCATGACTTTTTAAAATCTTTTTTACTCTCACTAAGCCACCAGCACCTCACTCCACAGATACCCTGGCTTCCTACTTCATGGGGGAACAAAAGGCACTGGAGCAGAACTGCTACCTCAGTCAACATCTTGCTCCACGTTTATCTGCATCTGTACCCATCCTTCATGAGTGAGAGTATAGTGCACTGATTATGCTCTTGGGAGTCAGAGAGGCTTAGCTGGGTTCAAATCCACTACTTGAAGCCTTGGGCAAATTACTTAACCTCCTTGAAGTTTTGTTTCCTCATCTGCAAAAAGAGAGTAGTAATACATATAGGGCTGCCAGCGGTTGTAAAGAGCTTAACATAATATCTTAGAAGTGCTAAGCTTTCAATACAAAATGATGGTGATGATGATGAGGAAAAACAGACTCTAAAGTGAAGGGATTTCTTTTTCCTACCTGAGGCTAAGCCTTCTACCAGTGAGTCGGGTCCCATCCCCTCTTACTTTCTTTTAGAGACCTTGCTCTATTTGTTACTACTCTCAACTGAGTTTTCAGAATCAACCTTTCTAATGGTCCCTTTCCCATCTGCATTTAAACATGCTTAAGTCTTTCCTGATTTAAAGATTGTCTTTTCATTTCCCAAATACCTTTCAACTACTTACTTCCTCCTCTTCACAGCTAAATTTCTTGAATAAATTGATTCTTTTTCCCATTTCTCCTTTGTTAACTTTTCACTCAATCCTAAAGTATTGAAGTCTAGCTTCAACCTCCCAGCGTGCCACTGAAGTGACTTGCTAATGATTTCCTTGTATGAAATCTAGTGGACATAGCCTTTTACCTTAGATTTTTTTTAAAAATTAGAAGTTGGCTTCACTGGCCCTCCTTCTTGAAATTTTTTTGTTTTTGAATATTTCTTTTGTCCAGGCAGTCACCAAGTGCTATAGAACCTACCATATAAATCTCTCAAATTACCTACTTACCTCATTCTTTCTCCATGCCCACTACCTTAATGCAGTCTGTCTTTCCTCTGGGTTATTACAACAAGAGCTCATTAATTGGTCTCCTTCTGGAGTCTTGCTCCACTCTAATCCATTCTCCTTGTTCTGGTGTGAATGGTTTTTGTAAAAAGCAACATTTTTTTCCTTCAGCTTTAAAACTTCTCCAGAGCTTCCCATTGCCCTTAAAATCAAGTTCAGTCTTGACTTTACAGAGCCGTGTGTGATTGATCCCATTCTTCCTCTCGAGCCTCAACTCTGTCTTCACTCCCAGTCGTACCAAACCTCTTTTCTGGTCTTAGGTTCTGTGCTTTGCCTAGAAGCATTTCTGCATAATGTTCCTTCTGTTTGGTTGGAAAAATTCTTGAACTCTTCTTCCCTCTACACCTCTTCCCCAGCTAATTCCCTTTCTTCTTTCTGGTCTCAGCTGAACTTCTTTTGGGAAGCTTTTCCTGACCCTCAGAGACCTCTGTTCAAAGCCCTCCTATATTGTGTGCATTCCTCTTTACAACACTCATACCCCATGTTGTAATTGGCTGTTTACTTATTTGTGTTGCCCCCTTGACTGGTACCTCTGATAGGAAGAGGCCCTTTGTATCCCGAGTGTTTAATGCAGTACTTTAGCGTAGGAGGTGAATGAGTTAATGAAAACGGAATGCAATCATGCTGCTTCTTCAAGTATTTGGAACTAAGAAAAACTATGTTAAAAACCGTACTTTGGCATCAGAGTATAGAAATATATCTGAAGCTTGTTTAAGCCTTCTATTTAAGTTAGACCCAAATAAAACAAAAAGTGATGAGACAAGGAAAATATAGCTTAACTGTCATGCTTTTTTTTTTGTTGTGGTTAAAGTATTATAGACAGAGATTGTAGACTCCAATCTAGATCTATCCTAGGCCAGTTTCCAGGTACTAAGATAGACTCAGAAAAGAGAAATCTGATAACTTTTATTGTAGAGACCATTGAAAGAATGACTGTATCTTCAGGATATTTGATGAAACCTTAATGGAAATACCTTTTGAAACACATTAGAAATTACACTTCTTTCGGGGGCTACCTACACATTGAGAACATACATAATGAAGCCTTTTGGGGAAGGGGCAGGTATTTTTGTACAACTGTTTGAGACTGTCAAACCTCTTTTTTTATTATGAATGACATGTTTGAGTTAAAACATTGTTTACTCTATTTATGATACATTTAAATAAAAAAAACCTTGATATTCTTCTTTCTCCTCTGTTGTGTTGTTATTGAATTAATATTTGTACTAGTAGATGAGTAGGAAAAGGAAGAGTTGTTAAATAGGCTAATTTTATTACTATTCTGTTATATTTTAAATGGAGCAGGAAATTAAGGCCTCATGTTAGGTTTTGGATAATTTCTGAGTTTTTGGTTTAGGCTAATTTTCCTAGTGTATGAAATCTAAACTCAATATTACACATAAATTATGTTGTGTAAATGATATTATGCAAAGAATTTTGTGGCAGGAATCTACCTGTATTTCCAAGTTTTAGTTATGTCATCTGTAACGTGGTAATAATACCTATTTCAAACATTTTTTGATCAAGGATAAATATGATCACATATGTTAACATAACTAATATATACTCAATAAATATTCATGAAATGAGAGTTACAAGGAAGGTAACAATAGCTGTGCAAAGAGTAAAGTTAATAGTAGTATATTGAGATTATAAGGTAGCAATATCAATACAGAAGTAAAAAAATTTTTATTCCATCTTGTGATTTTAAAATTTTATGTAAATTGCGTTCTTAACAGATGCATATACACCTAAATACATTTTTTACCACTCATAAATATACTTTACGAACCACTGTGTTGTAAATGCTAAAGTTGGTCTAATACTGTTTTTTAAAAAATATTTATTTGTTTATTTGGCTACACTGGGTCTTAGTTGCAGCATGCAGGATCTTTGTTGTGGTGTGCACGCTCTTTAGTTGTGGCATGTGGAATCTTATTTTTTTAGTTGTGGCATGTGGGATCTAGTTCCCTGACCAGGGATTGAACCTGTGCCCCATGCATTGGGAGCGCAGAGTCTTAACCACTGGACTACCAAGGAAGTCCCTAATACTGTTTTATAAAACATCTACCATTATTAAACTGGAAGAACTATTATTTTTAAACTTTTCCTCCCTGCAGCCTCCCCATCAGAATGTATTTTTTATTTTTTTAAATCATTTATTTTTGGCTGCGTTGGGTCTTCATTGCTGTGCACGGGCTTTCTCTAGTTGCAGCAGGCGGGGGCTATTCTTTGTTGCGATGCGCGGGCTTCTCATTGCGGTGCGCGGGCTTCTCATTGCGGTGGCTTCTCTTGTTGTGGAGCACAGGCTCTCGGCATGTGGGCTTCAGTAGTTGCAGCATGTGGGCTCAGTAGTTGTGGCATGCGGGCTCCAGAGCGCAGGCTCAGTAGTTGTGGCGCACGGACTTAGTTGCTCTGCGGCATGTGGGATCTTCCTGGACCAGGGCTCAAACCCATGTCCCCTGCATTGGCAGACAGATTCTTAACCACTGTGCCACCAGGGAAGTCCCCAGAATATGTTTTTTAAGAGTATGTAGTAGCTAGGTCAGGCATAATGGTGTTTATTTTAATGTCACTACTATGCTGAAGCACTAAAATTAAAAGACTAGAGTTGTGCTTACTCAGTAGCCTAAGTTGAATAACTGTAGTAGGTCTAGAGATTAGATTTATTGGACAAAGATTTTACATTTGAAATACTCTAGCAGTGATCACTCTTAAGCAGAATAAATTAATACTATAAAGGTGTTTTCAACAAATATATGGAGCAGAGATAGCAGCTGAGAATTATTTATAACTTGGCAAGTTCTAGAATCATTAAAATGATTCCTCTATGTGGTAAAGTTTAACCCAAAATAAATGATAATTTGCTAACATAAAATTTTTAATTTTAAAATAATTAGATGGGGTGTCTTAAATTCTGATATTTCAACTGGTGGAATCTTAAATACATACTTCAACCAAATACTTTCCCTTTTGCTATTCCAAGATAGTAAAGGAATAATGGCTATAGGGAAGGTTGAGAAATTTATTTTATTAAAAAGATTAATAGATTTATAGAAGAATCAAGAACATATTACCGAGAGTTCCCATCACTCCCTACCCAATTTCCCCCATTAGTAATATTTTACATTAGTATGTTACCTTTATTACAATTAATGAATCAATGTTATTATTAACCAAAGTCCATACCTTATTCAGAGTTCCTTAATTTTTAACTAATGTCCTTTTTTTGTTCTAGAATCCCACTTAGGATACCATATTACATTTAGTTTTTATGTCTCCTTAGTCTTCTCTTGGTTGTGGCAGTTTCTCAGACTTTCCTTGTTGATGACCTGGGCAGTTTTGAGGGATACCAGTGGAGTATTATAGATTCCTCTCTATTGGAATTTGTTTGATGTTTTCCTCTTGATTAAACTGGGGTTGTGGGTTTTTGGGAGGAAGACCACAGAGGTAAAGTGCCATTTTTGTCATTTCATACCAAGGGAAATACTAGTTTTTAAAAAAATTTATTTTATTGAAGTGTAGTTGATTTACAGTGTTGTGTTAGTTTCTACTCTATGGCTAAGTGATTCAGTTATACATATATATATTCTTGTTCATATTCTTTTCCATTATGGTTTATCACAGGATATTGAATATAGTTCCCTATATAGTAGGAGTTTGTTGTTTATTCTCTATATAATAGTTTATCTATTCTCTGTATAATAGTTTGCATCTGCTATTCCCAAATTCCCAATCCCTCCTCCACCCCCATTCCCCCTTGGCAACCACAAGTCTGTTCTCTATGTCTGTGAGTCTGTTTCTGTTTCATACATAAGTTCATTTATGTCATATTTTAGATTCCACATATAAGTGATATCGTATGGTGTTTGTCTTTCTCTTTCTGACTTCACTTAGTATGATAATCTCTAGGTCTGTCCATGTTGCTGCAAGTGGTATTATTTCATTCCTTTTTTATGGCTGAGTAGTATTCCACTATATATATATGTACCACATCTTCTTTATCCATTCATCTGTCGATGAACATTTGGGTTGTTTCCATGTCTTGGCTATTGTGAACAGCACTGCAAGGAACATTGAGGTGCACGTATCCTTTCTCATCTGTCGATGGACATTTAGGTGGTTTCCATGTCTTGGCTATTGTGAACAGCACCGCAAGGAACATTGAGGTGCATGTATCCTTTCTCATCTGTCGATGGACTTTTAGGTGGTTTCCATGTCTTGGCTATTGTGAACAGCACTGTAAGGAGCATTGGGGTGCGTGTATCCTTTTGAATCATGTTTTTCTCCAGATATATGCTCAGGCGTGGGATTGCAGGATCATATGGCAACCCTATTTTTAGTTTTTTGAGGGCCCTCCATCCTGTTTTCCATAGTGGCTGTACCAATTTCCATTCCAACCAACAGTGTAAGAGGTTTCCTTTTTCTCCACACCCTCTCCAGCATTTATTTGTAGACTTTTTAATGATGGTCATTTTGACAGGTGTGAGGTGGTACCTCATTGTATTTTTGATTTGCATTTCTCTAATAATTAGCGATGTTTAGCATCTTTTCATGTGCCTATTGGCCATCTGTATGTCTTCTGTTTAGGTCTTCTGCTCATTTTTCAATTGGGTTGTTTTTTGTTACTGAGTTGTATGAGCTGTTTGTATATTTTGGAAATTAAGCCCTTGTCATTTGCATCATTTGCAAATATTTTCTCGGATTGTCTTTTCATTTTGTTTATGGTTTCCTTTGCTGTACAAAAACTTGTAAGTTTGATTAGGTCCAATTTGTTTATTTTTGTTTTTATTTCTATTGCCCTGGGATACTGACCTAAGAAAACATTGGTACGATTTATGTCAGAGAATGTTTTGCATATGTTCTCTTCTAGGAGTTTTATGGTGTCATGTCTTATATTTAAGTCTTTAAGCCATTTTGAGTTTATTTTGTGTATGGTGTGAGGGTGTGTTCTAACTTCATTGATTTACATGCAGCTATCCAGCTTTCCCAACACCACTTGCTGAAGAGACTTTCTCCATTGTATATTGTTGCCTCCTTTGTCAAAGATTAATTGACCATATGCGTGTGGGTTTATTTCTGGGCTCTCTATTCTGTTCCATTGATCCATGTGTCTGTCTTTTTTTTTTAAAGATTTGTTATTTATTTATTTTATTTGTTATTTTTGGCTGCGTTGGGTCTTAGTTGCGGCTTGCGGGATGTTCGTTGAGGCATGCAGGATCTTTTTGTTGTGGCGTGCAGCCTCTTCGTTGTGGCATGTGGACTTCTGTCTAGTTGTTGCGTACAGGTTTTCTCTTCTGTAGTTGTGGCGTGCAGGGTCCAGGGAGTGTGGGCTCTGTAGTTGTGGCATCTGGGCTCCAGAGTTCATGGGCTCTGTAGTTTGCGGCATGTAGGCTCTCTGGTTGGGGCCCGTGAGCTCAGTAGTTGTGGCACGTGGGCTCAATTGCCCTGTGGCACGTGGGTTCTTAGTTCCCTGACCAGGGATCGAACCCCCGTCCCCTGCATTGTAAGGTGGATTCTTTACCACTGGACCACCAGGGAAGTGCCCCATGTGTCTGTTTTTGTGCCAATACCACACTGTTTTGATTACTGAAGCTTTGTATATTGTCCGAAGTCTAGGATGGTTATGCCTCCTGCTTTGGTCTTTTTCCTCAGGATTGCTTTGGCAATTCTGGGTGTTTTATGGTTCCATAGAAATTTTAGGATTATTTGTTCTAGGTTTGTGAAAAATGTCATGGGTAATTTGTTAGGGATCACATTAAATCTGTAGATTGCTTTGGGTAGTATGGCCACTTTAAGAATATTAATTCTTCCAATCCAAGAGCATGGGATCTTTCCATTTCTTTGAATCATCTTCAGTTTCCTTTATTAATGTTTATTAATGTTTAAAAATTCTCAGCATTTAAGTCTTTCACCTCCTTGGTCAGGTTTATTCCTAAGTACTTTTTTTTCTTTTGATCCTATTTTAAAAGGGATTGTTTGTTTACATTCCCTTTCTGATATTTCATTGTTAGTGTAAAGAAATACAACCGATTTCTGTATGTTAGTCTTATATCCTGCTACCTTGCTGAATTCGTTGATCAGTTCTAGTAGTTTTTGTGTGGAGTCTAGGGTTTTCTATATATAGTATCATGTCATCTGCATATAATGGCAATTTTAGCTCTTCCCAAGGGATATACTATTACTATGATTTATTGCAGTTGTTGACCTTGATCACCTGGTATTATTTGTCAGGTTTCTCCACTGTAAGGTTACTCTCCACTTTCCGTACTCTATTCTTTGGAAAGAAGTCACTATGCACAGCGTACACTTAAGGAGTGGGGAGTTATGTTCTCTCTCCTTGAGGGCAGAGTGTCTCCATAAATTATTTGGAAATCTTCTACATGGGAGATTTTTTTTCTCTTTTTTTTCCTCCCTCCCTCCCTCCCTTCCTTCTCTCCTTCCTTCCTTCCTTCCCTCCTCCCCCCTCCCTCCCCCCCACCCTCCCTTCCTCCCTTCCTTCCTCCCCCTCCCTCCCTTCCTCCTTTCCCCCCTCGCTTCCTCCTTCTCACTCTCCCTCATTCTTCCTTCAGTCATTTATTTATATAAGTATAGACTCATAAATATTTACTTTCATACTTTGGGTATAATTTAGTACCACTCTATTTTATTGCTCAAATTGTTCCAGCTTTGGCCATTGGGAACCTTTCTGTTGGCTCCTGTGTCCCATTAAGGTGGTGTATTTTTGTTCTATGTATTTGTTTGTTTGTTTTTCAAGCACTTTCTTACTTTCTGACACTTTAAAATACTCCAGATTCAACTTGTGTATTTCCTGCCCCAGTCCTAGAATCAGCCTTCTCTGTAAGGAACCCCATTTCCCTTCATTGCAGAACAGTGTTAGAAGTCAATATTTGGGTTCTGTGTGCTGGCTGCTGGGGTTGTTGTTGCTTTTATTTATCCGTCTCAGCTGACAAGAAAATATATGTGTGTTTACTAACCTGTGTATATACACATATCTATAAATATTTCTATATGTAATCATCTGTATATATACAAAGCTAAACATGAGTTCATACTTTGACTCTATCTCGAATTCATTATATTACCATATGGATCCTTTTAGCTCCTCCCCTTATTTTTCTGTAAATTCTCCAGCACTAGCAAACCTGGCCATCCACCACCCATTTATTTGTTTAATTCCATTATATGTGTATAGCGGTATTAGAATAGTTAACTCTTACTTCTATGGGAAATAACTATGTCAAGCAGAATATAGTGCTTATGTGAAGTTCCTTTTACCTTTTGTCCTTGAGATGCTGCTCATTTTCAGAGTTACCTAGGTCAGGACCTTTTCCTTCTACCCGCTTTAGTGAGGTTGTTTCATGCATTTATTGTACAGTTAGATCCTTGTGTCACAGTTTATATTCCTTCCTAGGGTCCCCTGACCTACTAAATGATTTTTTTTAATTTGCATACATTAAGGTACATTGTTTATGCGTTAAAGTTTTATATGTTTTTGACAAATGCATAATGTCATGGATCCAACATTACAGTACCATACAGAATAATTTCACTGGTATTAAAAAAAAAATTACCTTTGTGTCCTGTACTCAACCCTCCTCTTTTCCCCTGAGTTTCTGGGAACTACTGATCTCTTTACTATGTCTGTAGTTCTATCTTTTACAGAATGTAATACTATTGGAATCATAACATATAGCCTTTTGAGACTGAAGAAATTTATTTATTTATTTATTTATTTATTTTTTTTAATATTTTTAAATTATTTATTTATTTTATTTTTGGCTGTGTTGGGTCTTCGTTTCTGTGCGAGGGCTTTCTCCAGTTGTGGCAAGCGGGGGCCACTCTTCATCGTGGTGCGCGGGTCTCTCACTGTCGTGGTCTCTCTTGTTGCGGAGCACAGGCTCCAGATGCGCAGGCTCAGTAATTGTGGCTCACGGGCCTAGTTGCTCCGCGGCATGTGGGATCTTCCCAGACCAGGGCTCAAACCCGTGTCCCCTGCATTGGCAGGCGGACTCTCAGCCACTGCGCCACCAGGGAAGCCCCGAAGAAATTTATTTTTAACACTCTTTCTAGTATCTTTAGAAACTTATTTTGGAGTGTCCTTGATGAAAGAAAGCCTAGTCCAAACTTCTGCCAAATTTATAACACCTGTACAGTGTCCTTTGATGGTGATCATTCAGTATCTATTTAAACTTATCTTGTGACAGGGAACTCACTGCTTTATGAAATCTTTCCTTGTTTTGAAGTTCTTCCCTAGAACTTCTGTTGAATGATGTGATTTTGACTTGGGGTGACTTAGAATATGTCTCTTCCCTTTTCTACGTAACAAGCTCTCATATTTTGAAGACAGTTTTAATGTGCTGTCTTCTGCCAACTACTTTCTTTTAACTTTTCAGAACCCTAGCTGGTTAAAAACTTCTGGGTATATGTCAGTGTAAAATACGGTGTTTAGCATGTAATGTTATACACTAGCCACATAGCTTTCTATGTGGTTTCCATTGCCATTTTCGTTTCTCTCAAGTTTATCTTACACGTTGCAGCCGTGTTAGCCTTCCAAATGCAAATGCTTTCTTATATCATTGTTCAAAACTTCCAGTTGCTTTCTGTTGCATTTTTGAATATAGATGCTCAAGTGGTACTTTCTGGGAATTACAGAAGTGGAAAGTGATTTTAGAAAGTCTTATTTTGTATCAGTACAAGAAGAAACTGAAGGCCTGATATGATACAGGCTAGTAGATTTGATCTTGACCACAGCTTGTCAGAATGGGACTAGAAACCATATCTCTTTGTCCCATCAGATCTACAGCTCTTTCTAGTAGTCATTTAAAGACTTTTTATTTTGTGTTTTCAACTTGTCCTTATGTTTTATATTCTTCATACTATCACTATTCTCTCAACTTAACACACACTTAACCTGCTGCTGTGCTTTCTCTTGCGCTATTTATTCTGTCTATAATATCTTAACCTCCTTTTCCCTTTTCCCTTAAAAATACCACATATTTTTCAGGATTCAACTTGATTTTTGCTTCTTGTATGAAATATTGTTTGGATTTCCCAGGAATGATAACTTTGTTCATTTCATGCTTATAAGCTCATCATGGTTAGTCAACTTTTACCTATGTGTTTTTCTCTTACAGTACATTAATCACTATAATTCTTGCAAATTTTAGAAATTGACTAGGAATTTTATAAGCTTTCTTGTTTTTTCAGTATTTAAATAAGCAACTACCAATATACATATGAACACCCTCTTACTTAAATTGTAATGGTCTTAAGGGTAGGACTGCATGTCGATTATACTTGTATCCTTCAGGAACAGCTGATGTAGTGCTCTTTGTACACTGAGCATGCTTGGTTAAGTGTTTGAATGGGTTCATACAAGTTCAAGCTAATATATGTTTTTGAGCAGCCACTTCACACTTCAACCTCATAATTGTACTTAGGATCAACTGGGAGGCTCGCAGTTTTTTATGCCTGTTAAGGCAACTTCATGCCATCCTGTACTTGTCTGGTTATTTTGTAGTTCAATTCCAGATTTTTTGTTTATGTAGTTAAATTTCTTCGTGTCTAGTTTTCTAGAAGTTGCTTGTTATTTTTTAATCCTGACTTTTTTTTCATCTAAAGTATTTGCTGTCCTTCTCAGCTTCATGTCATCCATGAATTTGCTTAAGTATACCTTTTGTGTGTTCATCTGAGTCTTAACTGTTGAAAGGATTGAGGCTATATGTACGTTTACCATATCTAAAGAAATCACAAGAACGTATATACACCATTGAAACAGTGTTCTGTAGACAGTTGTTTAACCACTGAAAAGCCATCCATCCAAATAACTATTCAGATCATATTTTCTCTTGTGGTTTTTGTTTATTTGTTTTCATCTTTATGAGCACTTTCTATGTCTTGTGAACCTTAATATCCTATGGGACAGTATTAAAGAAGTAGAAAAATGGCTTTTCTCTCAAGGATTGTATAATGTAATAAATGAGGTAAGACATATATTTTAAAAACTAGAGGGATAGGTGTACCTAACAATTCCCATCTTCAGGAAGTATACTATTCAGTGATTTAGGGAATAGCCAGTCTCTTCATAAACCACAGCCACCATAGTCCAGGTAATTTCTTTTTGGAAGTAGCTTCTTTGAGAGAAAAGCCATTAATGTATCATTGCATTGTAGGGAAAACTTACTCCTTAGATCTTTTAAAATACCTTCTCCTTTGAGAGCACTTACTCCTCACTATGGGCAGAGCTGATGAACCCAAGTCTTAGATATGTTCTGTATGAAGTCAACAGTGACTTAATGCTGTATTTATGTGTACAGTATAAACTGAGTCCATTTTTAACTCAGGAAGAACATAAAATAATGATTGACCAGAATTGAACAAGTGTTTTATAATCCTAGAATGTTTCACTTTGAAAAAAGTTTTTGCAATCACTGATCAGGTCCATTCTTCTCATTTTATAGCTGAGGAAGCTAAGGCCCAACTTTTAATGACTTGAATAAGGTCCCATAGTTAGTTGCTGATGGAGCTTGGACTTGAAGTAGGACTCCTATGTGAATCCTGAATAGTTAGAAAAGAGTAGAAGTGATCTCTCTGCAACATTGTCTCCCTAGAAAACTTTCCCTTAAAAAAAAAAAAAAAGGTACAATATCTCATGCATATAACAGTAATGAAGTATTTACATACAGATATAGAGTAGTTATGGAATCAAAAAGCCTATAATTGTTTAACCACAATCTAGGTTAAGAAATACAATATTGACAGCACTCCAGAAGTCCCCTGTGAATAGTTCCTCAGTTACACCCCCTTCTTCTTCTCAGAGATAACCACTGTCTTACTTTTGTGAAAATCATTCTTTGCTATTTTAAAAGGTTTTACCACCTATGTATGTATTCAGAAACAATGTAGTTTAGTATTCTTTTGTGATACATTATGTTTGTGATATTCGTTTGTGTTGTATAAATAGATGTAGTTTGTCCATTTTCATTGCTGTATAGTATTCCATTGTATACCCTTATCACAGTTTATCCATTCTGCTTAGATGGACCTTTGGGATGTTTCTGGTTTGGAGTTGTCATGAATAAGGCTGCCCCAAATATATGCTGCTGTGTATATTTGAGAGTTTCTTGAAGTTACATTCCTGTATATGGGATGTCTGAGTCTTGGGGTATGTGCATCTTCAGCCTTACTAGTTAATTACAAACTAAGATATAATGGTCTTCTTTGAGAGGGCCTTTTACTTCCTGTTCACCCTTATTCCTAGGGTGTAGCCCTTCAGGATCCCAGGCCAGAGCATAAGCTGATTTCCCAGAGCCTCACCCTTGGTAGGCCCTAGACTCCAGCTTGATCTTCTTCCATTTTAAGCTATCAGAAGTCTCTCAATCTCCTCTTCTGGATCAGTAAATTGTTTCTGGGCAAAAGCGCCCCACAACATAGTTTCACTTTCTGGTTTCTGTCTTCTCATGGATCTTGACCTGATAGTACTTACGATTCTGTTAGCTCATTGATGCTTTTCAGAGTTTTTACATATTTTTTTTCAGCTTGTCTTCAATGAAGGGTTTATTCTGAATTTGCCTAATCTACATTTTTCTGGAAGCCAAAGTTTGTGCCTGTTGAGCTTTTAGTTTTAACTATTATATTTTTAGAATTTTAATTTGCTTCCTTTTCAAAGCTATATACTCAGTTTTTGTAGTTTCCTATTCCCTATAGCTATTTTCAAGCTTGTGTTTTATTCTTATTCTTTGTGTCTAGTTTTCCTGTATGCTTGATAATTTTAAAATGTGAGCTGTTCACTTTCTTTGGAAAATTATTTATTAGTTATCTTTGAGGCCAGCAATAAAGTTGTATTCCTCGCAAGAAAATTGCGTTCACTTCTGTGGGTATGTTGGTGGGGATGGGTGTGTGTATACCAGTCCAGAATGACGGCTTTAAATGATAGTCATGGCTTCAGTTCTTTTAGGCCACACAGTTAATATGATTTGGGGCAGCAAATATATACAAGGACTATCTGTGGTAACAGCTTTTTATGGTTGAAATTTTTATGTACTTGGTTCCTGAGTCCCAAAGCAAGTCTCCTGTGGGGTGGTGGGAGTGAGGGGGGTAGAGTCACACCTTGATGGGAGAGGGTCTCTTATTGGACTTCCTACCTTGTTGGCTTTGTTTTCTGTTCCCTGACCAAGTGAAGTACCTGCCCTCAAGGCCAAAGTGGTGTTGTGCTGCATTTGATTCTCCCAGTTTATGCCTTCACTTAGATTTTGGCCTGTTAATAAAAAGTCTTAGTATCTTACTGGTTTTTCTGTGCTTTTAAAATAAAAAAGTACATGGTTTTTTCTTTATTTGTTTTTATTTATTTATTTATTTATTTTTATTTTATTTATTTATTTATCTTTTTAATTTTTGGCTGTGTTGGGTCTTTGTTGCTGCACGTGGGCTTTCTCTAGTTGCGGTGAGCAGGGGCGACTCTTCGTTGCTGTGAGTTGGCTTCTCATCGTGGTGGCTTCTCTTGTTGTGGAGCATGGGCTCTCGGCACACGGTTGTGTGGGCCCAGTAGTTGTGGCTCCCAGGCTCTAGAGCACAGGCTCAGTAGTTATGGCGCATGGGCTTAGTTGCTCTGTGACATGTGGGATCTTCCCGGACCAGGGCTCGAACCCCGTGTCCCCTGCATTGGTGGGCGGATTCTTAACCACTGTACCACCAGGGAAGTCCCTCTTTATTTGTTTTTAATTCAGCATTTTTAGTTGTTTTCAATACAGGGTTGATCTTTATATCTGGAAAGATATACTATCAGGAGCTGAGGTATTAGTTTCTGTCTTAACACAGAATTTCATAAAAGTCTTTTTGATCATTCTCTAATGAAAAGTGAGAAAGACCATTTGTGAATTATTGAATTTGCAAATCCTGTAGTTTTAGTGTTTCAAATCCTTCGTGAAGGAAGACAATAATTTTAAAAACCATGTGTTCTACTTTCATAAAAGTAATTTCTGTTCAATCATGTATATACTTGGTGAGCTCAATATTTTGCAGACAGTAGAAAATGCCACACTTAGTTAAGATAATTGTATAGTTAGAGTAAATTGAGGCTCCTCCCTCAATTGTTTTACCCTGGTAGATTGCTATGATGAAATTTGTTATTGTTTAAAATTTTGTTAAAATGTTATTGTTATTTTTGAGAGCCAATTTGCTTTACATAACTTTGTCCTGTTGAAAATAAAATCTATAATAAATCTTGCTCTTCTTTTTCTTATTTCCTTCTACTCACAATGCATACAAGTGTGCATTTGTGCACACGTGTGAAAACATTGGTTAAGTCATCTGATTGTAAGTTTTTCGTATACCCCTTTTCCTTTTCTTCTTACAGTATAAATTAATAGATTTATTATTATGTCATGATACTCCCTCTAGTTTTTTTCAGTGTGTTTAATCAAGCTTAGTGTTCCAGCTAATAATAATCATGCTACTCTTTCCCCCTCATCTTCATTCCCACCTCATATACTATAAAACTTTTCTTTTTGCTAAGCCAGTTTTTAATTAATTAATTAATTAGTTAGTTAATTTGGCTGCGCCGGGTCTTAGTTGAGGCCCGTGGGATCTTCGTTGCGGCATGCGGAATCTTTCAGTTGTGGCATGCGAAATCTTAGTTGTGGCATGTGGGATCTAGTTCCCTGACCAGGGATCGAACCCAGGCCCCCTGCATTGGGAGCGCAGACACTGGACCGCTAGGGGAGTGCCTGCTAAGCTGTTTTAAAGTGTGTTGTAGACTTATCACCCGTATATGTTAGTATATGTCGCCTAAAAACAAGGGCATTCTCCTGCATCACGTTAAATACCTTATTACACCAGTTTGGCACTGATACAAACAGCAATATATTAAAAATTTTCCATCTATACACCCAAATGTCCGTTTTCCCTCTGTGGGAGCTAATCTCAGATTATGCATTACGTTTGGTTGTCATGTCTCTGTATCTTTTGATCTAGAACAGGGCCTTGCAGACTTTTCCCTAAAGGCGCAGATAGTAATATTTTAGGCTTTGGGGATCAACTCCACTTTACAGCTACTCCACTCTGTCATTGTAGCTAGAAAACAGCCATAGACATTGTGTAAACAAATGAGGGTAGCTATGTTCCAATAAAACTTTATTTAAAAAAACAGGCAGACCATAGGTTGTAGACTCCTGATCTAGAATAGCTTTGTTTTTATTCCTTTTTATTTTTGGTGATGGTGGGGTCTTTAGTGACACTATTTAATGACTGAATAATCAAGCCAGTTTTAGGGGCAGAATAACCCTCAGTTTAGATTTTTAAAAATGTTTCCCCAGGGACTTCCATGGTGGCGCAGTGGTTAAGAATCCACCTGCCAGTGCAGGGGATACAGGTTCGAGCCCTGGTCTGGGAAGATCCCACATGCCGCAGAGCAGTTAAGCCTGTGCGCCACAACTACTGAGCCTGTGCTCTAGAGCCCGCGAGCCACAACTACTGAGCCTGTGTGCCACAACTGCTGAAGCCCATGTGCCTAGAGCCCATGCTCCACAACAAGAGAAGCCACCGCAATGAGAAGCCCACACACCACAACGAAGAGTAGCCCCTGCTTGCTGCAACTAGAGAAAGCCCGTGTGCAGCAATGAAGACCCAAAGCAGCCAAAAATAAATAAATAAATAAATTAATTAAAGAATAGTTTCCCCATTAGTTTTTTAAAATTACAAATGCCATGTAACCTTCCACAATAGAATTGAAATCTGACAGCTTGAAAAAGATTCTGGCTTGCTTGGAAATAAAATCTTTCTCCTCTATCTCTCTCACTCTCACTCTCTCATAGTGTGTGTAATATCACTGCCTAGAAATTGGACAATACAATTAAACTTCTGGATTGTTAATTCTTGGTATCCTCTTTCAGACATCAGTATTTTTACAAATGTACTCTTTCATATAAATGTTTTAAAATTCACAGAAGTGAGTAAAGAATTCAGGAAGGCTTGGAGAGTGAAAGGTAGTGAAAGTAACTTAGATGTAGATTTGAAGAGTATTTCTATTTTAGTCAAATGTGATTCCTCAGTATACAAGCTAAAATTCTTTTTATGTTGAAGACATGAAACAGAAATAAAATTAACAATTATCTGCCACAGCTAAGCTTGCTGTTCTTTGCATTGGAGTCAGCTTTAGAAATAGATAAAAAATAATTTTGATAGATTTAATACAAAGTTGTCCATGTGGGGAAGCTGTACTCTACTTGCATTCATGTAAAAGTGTATACTTTTTTTTCCCTCAGTCTTTCCATCCTCTTACTTGGTTCAGTGAATAGCAGAATTGAAAGCAGCATGTTTTACTGGACTAAAAGAGTTTCAGGATTTTTTAATGCTTGAATTTCCTTTAAATATCTCTGTGAACATCTGTGGTGATTGGGCGCTATCCTACCATCTTTTATTGGTTTTGACTGAGAAAAGGTTTTTCTTCAGATTGTGCCTTATCACAATTTGATTCTAGTTTGCCCCTTTATACATTATAAAGCAAGTCTATTTTCTTTTCCACATAACTGCATGTTACATAAAGATTGAAATAATATTTTATTGGAAGTTCCCATTTCTTGGCTAATTATTCCTCACATCACATTGTGGAACAAATGGCTGCCATGATCTGTGCCTTGGTTTACTTATCTGTGAAATAAGGGTAATGGTACCTATCTTGTAAATTGATTATGAGAATTGACTAATTGCACATTGTATAATATATATAGTACACATTCAGTAAATGTTTGACACTATTGTTATTTCATATTACATAGTCTCCCATCCATCTTGTGTGGTCATGAACCTGTTTGTCTCTCAAAGCAGAGCTGAATACAATAGCGAGTATGATCCGATTAGCCCAGGAAGAGTACAGTGGCCACATTACCGGTTAATTTGAACTCAAGTTGGAGTTTTCTTTTTAATTCATTGTGGAGAACTTCAAGCATACAAAAAAGTAGACAGACTGGTATGATGGACCCTCACATGCCCATCCTCCATCCCCCACAACATGGCAGTCCTGTCCCATTCATTCCCATCCAGTTCCTTTACTCCCTCTCTGGTGTAGTAGTAGATCCTCTATTATACCTAAGCTCCGTTCCTGATTTACTTTGATAATTACTGAAGCTTTTAAGGATAGTGCCTAAATTAATGAACAGATGAATCTTGCCTCGATTGATGCCTGGGTCAGATTCCAGTGGTTTGCTTTTAGAGGTGAAGTGAGTGGATGGGTAGGATTGAAATTAGATTTGTCTGTATTATACTGTGTTTTAGATGTCATGCCATTTTTTTATTTCCTCCATTTCTGCTTAGGGATATGTATGATAATCTTATTGGTAAAATCTCTGAATACTCTAGGAAATTATTCAAATTAGCTGGCCTAGAAGACTTAAATTCACAATCTTCTTACAGTCTTTTCACTTATTCTGGACTTTTAAGTCTTTACCAATGTATATATTAGGTCTTTCAATTTGCTAATCATTTTATCTTGATTGAAGAGAAGCAAAATAGGGAGTGAAGAGTTATACTTTCTTTGTCATCTCTGTTGGAATTATTTTTTAAAGTCAGAATCATTGTGGAATAATTTACATACAGTAAAAATTGTTATAATTTACTGACTTCAAATAGAGGCCTTTCTTCCCAGTGGCAGTGACTGACTGTAGCACTTTTTTCAAGCCTCTGCTTGTTTTTTCCTATAACTCTGTTCTTACTTGTGCCTCATTAATTGTTACTTGCTTACAGTAGTTTGCTGCAAGTTTAATAGACTCATAATCATTTTCATATTGATGATACAGAAGTGTGTCCTCCTATTTAAAGCAGGGGTCAGTCATATCACAGAGACACCATGATAAATCTTTGGTTATTCAGCTACATGGGATAGCCGTTCTGAAGGTGAAATATGGCAATTAAGAGTATTATAGAGAAGTTAGGTTCTACCTGACTCAGTACAATCACCCTAAGATTGAGCGTGGGTGGGCCTGCCTGGTAAGAAAACACCAGCACATTCAAGGTTTGTACACGCCCTACACCTCAAAGCAAACAGAGGCAGAGTGAAAGTGAGTTTAGGCTTATTAACCCCTGTAACTGATCCAGGAGTAACTTAGTACAGCCCTTGCTTTCCAATTCAGTTCTAACTTTTGAATGAAGTATCTCTAGCTTGAGAGAAGCCTTACCCTTCAGTGTTAGGAGTTTTTACCTTGATTATTAAACATTTCATCAGGGGTTAGTTAACAAGGGACTTGAGAATAAGAATATGTTTTAGGCAGGGGGCTGAAACGGTGTTCTAATAGAGAATGTCCTGTTGCAGTTACGCCATGGCTGTGAACATCAAAATTGCATTGTTTTACCCTTGAAATTTCTGCTTGTTTGCTAACTTCCAGACTTAAAAGTTTCAGTATACTTTTGATTGCACGGAACATCTGTCCGTTTGTTCATTCAAAGAATATTTACTGAGCATCTATATGTTGGGAAGTGTGCTGCACACTGAATAAACAAAACAGTGGACTTTTCAGATGTGTTTGCCATTATGGAGTTTACAGTCTGTTGGGAAACAGAATGAAATTTATTCAAAGCCATAAAGAAAAATTGTGCTTCACTAATATTTTAAAGACCTAGTGACTTATTTTGAAGTGAACTTGGAGTGGTTTGTTCTTGGTTCTTTTTGCAAAATATATTTGAGTATTCAGGGTTTTTGTGCTAACATGTTTCCTTACGTGTCTTGATATGTGAAATTAGACATTAGAGAGTCAGGACAATTTGAACTGGGGTGGGGGGGAGGAGAATATGAACAGAGTAGGTTTGTGTGGGTAAAATTCTACGTTAGCTGTGCTAAATAGACTGTTATAGGCAGGGAAGTAAAAAATATCTTTGAGTCCTTTCTTCTGTAAAAATGTTTAATACTTAAGAATTGACAGGGAAGTAAACTTCCTCTAGAATCGAGGTATAACAGAAAGAGCAAATGAGAACCATGACAACTAAGATCATGTCTGAATTATGTGACAGTTTCTTGTAACTCTGGTCAAGAAAATTTGCCTCAGATTTCTTATTCCAACAGAGTACAACAGAGGGACTGAATTTGGTGATCCCTCCTGGTGCTAAAAATCTTACGATTTAAACAAAAAAATTTTTTTTTTTTAATTTAGCTGTTTCTTAATGACTTGGATTGCTGGAAAGTCAAGATGCTTGCTTTCTTACTTTCTGTACTTGTTCCGGTTCAAGAATTAAGAACTTTAGATGGGAGAATAAGGCTTTGCTTTCTCTAACTGATATTTTCTGACTAGGTACTTCGTAACTCAGGAAGACCTCATTTATTCCCAGTAATATGTTTTACTAAAACTCTTTCAGGTAACTTTACAAAGACTGTGTGACTTAATAGTAGATCACGGCTTGAACTCAGTTTTTATTTATTGTTGTAACTAGAAAATTTTAGTGAGGGCTTTTTTTTTTTTTTTTTTTTTGTCTCTGTAGTTATCAGAGACTGTTACAGACGATTGCTGTACTCGAGGCTCAACGTTCTCAAGCAGTCCAGGACCTTGAAAGTTTAGGCAGACATCAGAGAGAAGCACTAAAAAATCCCATTGGATTTGTGGAAAAACTCCAGAAGAAGGTATATATTGAGCAATTTTTAAGATTTATTGAGATGTATTTGGTAATAACTCGGTTTATTCTTTTTATATGAATACATACTTTTTTAAATGTTTAATTTTTTCCCCTTCTGTAATTAACCATATTACTGAAGGCAGAATACTGCCTTCCTTCACCCCCACCAAACACACAATAAAATATACCCCAGTGAAGATAGCTAGGAGCTTTAATTGGATGTGTGTATAGAAACTTGATGTCCTGTTCCTAGCCATTTTTATAGTCTTTTTCTGTTACTTTCTTCCTTCCCCATCTTAAAAATATTTTCCCTGTTTTGCTTTCAGGACTTCAAGATTGTTGAAGCTAAAAGAAAAAATACTTTAATATTTATTTACTGCTTAGTTTAGAGTTACTTTTCTAACTCTGAACGTAGTGAGATAGAAAACAATGGTGATACAAACAAAAACTATATTTTAAATGTCTTTAAGGTTATGGTTGCCAAGTCTATGAGAATGAGGTATATAAATTTTACTTAATTTTGAAATGTTCTTTTATTTTAGTGTAAAATTCCTTATAATTTTATTTTTTCCTTAAAACATAACTTTCATATTTAAGCAGTTAACCATTTGAAAGTGATCCAAGTTTTTATAACTTTCTTAGTGTGTAAACATAGAGATAATCTAGATGTGCATTTATGCCATAGTATGTGTCTTGAACTAGGGGCCCACTAATTATTCAGTAAATTTGAGAGGCAAATATTAATCAGCATTGTCTGAAAAGATTAAAACTGAAAAACTATGAAAAAGAATCCTCTTTTTCACCTTAAACAACACAAAAATTTAGCCTGTTCAGTAAGACAAATTTAGTTATTAGTTACTAGTTTTTAATGAGTCACAAAAGTGGTCTACCAGGTGTTGAGGGAACAGCCCTGGGGACTTCATTTTATTTAGATGATTATTGTTTGGATTTGGATTTATCTAGTTATGTTATTTACTTGGCAAGCATTCCTTTCCCTCTGTGCTTTCAGAACACTGAATATCATAATAGACGTAGGATCTATATATTGATTTGTTAAACCTTCTAGAGTTTTTAGAACCCTATTGCATCCTCTGTGTTATAGTGGGCCCACTTAGGTGTTTATTGATTCTGCACTGCTGTCATGAAACAATTTGCTGGTGCAAAAAGATACAGTACTTACAGTGTTTACTTATCATTGATTCAACTAAAACAGATGGTGTTTTAACCTTAATTGCATTTTATTCATGTTCTTGGGTGGGCAAAAAGTTGCAATTATGCACATTTACTAGATACGTATGTGGTTGGTTATTTGCTGGTTTTCCATTTCTGTGTTTAGTTTAGAACTGAATTTCTTTCCACTTTATCTCAGAAACAGGGATATGATATTGACTATCTTAAGAATTTTTTCAAAAATGTACAAATGTGTATTAAATCCCAGACACTTTGGTAATCATGAAAGACTTATGTTCCTTGGAAAGAAAATTTTCTGCTGGATTTAATTTAGAAGTTTGACTTTTCAGTTTTTCTGTGTTAACTCATGTATGCTTAAATTGTCTATTTTCTTTAGGTTTACCAGAGTAGTTAAGTTGTTGACATGTGATCTCTTTGTTTTAGTGGACATCTAAAAACTCCTAATTGAAATTAAGGAAACTTGGATTATATATTGGTATATAGAATGCAGGGAACCTTTACGGCTTGTTAGCTTTCTTTGATATTACTACCATCATTATTTTAAAAGACACTCTGTTCTAATTTTTCAAAAGTTGAACCTTAGACTAATATGTGCTATTATGATGATGGTGCTAATATAATATGTCACAAGCAAAATAAAAATTAAGAATTCTGTGTCACAAAGTGGATTTTGCTTGCCAATTTCATAATTTATGACCTGATTTTTTTCTCAACGTTTTATTTTGAAAAATGTTAAGTAGACAAAAAAGTGGAAAGTACTGTATAGTTAGCACACACATCCACCCCCAGATTCTACCATTAACATTTTATTATATTTGCTTGATTGTATGTTTATGCAATCCTTCCATCCACCATTCTATCTTATTTCAAGATGGAATGCATTTGATGCATTCCAGAGTTGCAGACATACACACTTAACACCAAAACACTTCAGAATGCATATCGTTAACTAAAATTCTTTTTTAAAACTTTTTCAGGTGAAATTTACATGCAATGAAATTCAGAAATCCCAATTTTACCATTATATGAGTTCTGACAAATACACCCACCTATGAAACCCAAATCCCTATCAAAAGATTGATCATAATGACCTGGTTTTAGTAATTATGACAACTAATAACTTCTCTAAAGGTGGTTGGCAAAGTAATTGAATTCCAAGTAAACTAAAGATGTAGTTTTGATTCTCAAAATGTGATAAGTTTTTTTGTACACGTGCTGAGTTATATAGTGTGAAAATAATTAATAGTTTTATGGATAAGTCAGGAACACATGGGTCCATTAAAAATGAATTCTGTGTGTCAAGTCATATCTATTATATTTCAGTCAAACATATTTCATGTGCTGTTCTTAGAGATAAAAATCTTTCTTTGCTATTTCTGTTTAAAGTGTGTTAGTGATAAAGTACAGTATGTTTATATAGTTCAGCTTTAGACCTCTAAAAATAGTGCTTATGTTTTGTTAAGTTCATTTTCCTTTACTTGGCTATCATTTCTACCATTTAATGTTTAGACTGTATTAACTTCATTGGCTGTTGGATTCAAAAAGTGAATAGAAATGCTCAGTTGATGATTATTTAGATTTGGAGTCATCTGAAAATTTGGTTGTAGTTGATAATTTATTGAATTAAACTTAGTTTGTCACTTTCATTTTTTTCCCCCACCAGGCTGATATAGGGCTTCCATATCCACAGAGAGTTGTTCAATTGCCCGAGATTGTATGGGACCAATATACCAATAGCCTTGGGAACTTTGAAAGAGAATTTAAAAATCGCAAAAGACATACTAGGAGAGTTAAGCTAGTTTTTGATAAAGGTAAGAAATTACGTGATATGAATTTAATTAGAGAACTACCTGACAAAGTCTTACTTTAATAATCCTATACATGGTTTTCTTTTTAGTAGGTTTACCTGCTAGACCAAAAAGTCCTTTAGATCCTAGGAAGGATGGAGAGTCCCTTTCATACTCTATGTTGCCTTTGAGTGATGGTCCAGAAGGCTCAAACAGTCGTCCTCAGGTAAGCAGGATAAAGTGTTGGAGCAGGAAAATTTGAATTGTAGACAAAACATTTTAACATTTTGCTGGTTTGTATTCTTAAAATTCAAGCAGTCTTTCACTTGAAGGTATAGTGAGAACATGAACTTTGAAGTTAAGAAAAAGCTGGGTTGAAATCATAACTCCACCGCTTACTAGCTGTGGAACTTCAGATGTCATCTATATTAAAGTCTCCAAGCTGCAGTTTCCTCCTGTATAAAATGTGATTGTTATCACCCTATGTTGTAGAGTTGTTGTGAGGAATATAATGAGTAGTACATGTAACATGCCCAGTTCAGTGCCTGACACATAATACAGTATTTATTCTAAAAATAAGAGCTCTTTGTGTGTAGTGGAATGTAACTAGGGTTTGCTGGTTGTAACCTGGCCTTGCTGCTGTTGGTTAGATGAACTTCATAAACATGTGGGTTCAGAATGAAAAAGTAACATTTCTTTAAAATAAACAGTAGCCATAAAGATAGGGGTATGTTGAGCTGTGTAACCAGTTAAAAATATTATGTACATTTTAGTAAAATAGATATTAGGCTCCATTTTATGAGCAAGACATAAGTTTAGGATATTACTTTATTATTACTTAAATAAAAAGACCAGCACATTAAAAATATTATGGAAAAAATTCCACGTATAATTTCCTCATTGTTAGCAAAGAATATACTATGGTACATGATTATTTCTAAAACTGCCCTAAACAGTCAATACATATGATCTCTTCAAGATGTTTCCCCACATCCTTAGGCTAGAAATAAAACTGTTCATATTTCAAAAGTAAAGAATAAATAGATAACAAAGGAGAAAGATGCACCTGGTATGTATTCATGCTTTGTTTCCTTCATTTTTGTTTGTGAGGGTGGATGTGATGCTTTATTTAAAAGATTGGGATGGAAATACTCTTCTGAGGTACAAGACACTAATTGGAAAATGGATTTGTTAAAAATCTTTGAATTCTTTGGTTTTCAGATGATTTGCAATCTACCAAAGAAAGGTAATTCAAATAAAATATAAGCAATATAACAATGATTATTAAAAAAAAAAAAAAGAAAAAGTAACATTTCTTTTTCTTTAAAATGAAGTTGCTGTCACCTATATCTCAAGATTGCTAGGAGTATAAAACCAAATGAAATAAAAGAACATGAAAACATTTTGTAAGCAATAAATTATGTACACATTAAAAAAATAAATTTACTCACATATTTTGAAATTAATTAAAAATTTCACAATTTGTGTGTTATTTGGCTATATCAAAGGGTAGTCTTTGTTTTTTCTCTCTGACAAAAACCTTGTTTTATATGCAGATGATAAGAGGACGCCTGTGTGATGATACCAAACCTGAAACATTTAACCAGTTGTGGACTATCGAAGAACAGGTAATAGATATTTCTAAATTGTGTAGGTTTAAAAAAAAAAAAAAAAAGCAGTTAAAATTAGAGCCAGTTTTATGAGTAAAGTGTATATTGTTGTATGTAATCCCTCTTAACCATGAATTTAAAATATTTAAACTTGTTTCTGTATACCTTTCTGCATACTTCAAGAATTTCGCATTCTGAGAATATATGAATTCCATTTTGGGGATAATTTTTAAATAAGGAACGTGGGTTTTGGGAGGGGGATTGAAAAAGATATTGAAACAGATGGAGTAAAGTTTTTGTAATGCAGCTTTGTGAGACAGAAAAACCTGGAGCCAAGTAAAGCTGTGCTTCAAAGTGAATTCTTGTTTTTGTTTGGAGGGGAGCTGGCAAAGCCAAGGTCAGAGTGTTCTCTTACATTTTGGCATATAGCTAGGATTGTTTGTGGGTAAGGTTTGAGACACATCTCTATCTCATATGAGGATTAGCCCCACAGCTATAATGAGTTTATCAGTTTATAAAAAGCTTCAGGAAACTTTTATTTCTAACATTTGGACTATTTTGCATCCTTAGGACTCTGGGAGAATTTAGGAGATAGGTCAGAATATTAAAATTAAATATTTGAATGAAGGACCACACAAAGGAGGAAAAGATCTCTTTTAGTATTCTAAGTCCAAATGAATTTACATAGTTTTGTCAGATCCATAGTGGCAAGCCTAAGCATAGTCTAGCAAGATAAAGTGGTCAGTGGAAATCACTAAGATATGTAACACATTAATTAATTATTTTCTTTGTTGGGGGTGCTTTCCTTTTTTTACTGAAGTGCATAGAAAATCTTTATAAGGTCTTTCATAGGTTTATCTTCTAATCTTATTTTTCTTGTGAAGTCTTAAATTCCTTACTAGAAATTTTTCTAGCATGAGGATTTCTAGTTGACCTAACCCCCAAAGTTGGGGAGGGAGTATTATAGTTTACGATGGAAGGGTGAATGTATTTATTTAGAAACTCAGTATTAAACTTTCTTAAATTTGGTCTTTGGTTTGGCTTAGAAAAAGCTTGAACAACTACTCTTGAAATACCCTCCTGAAGAAGTAGAATCTCGACGCTGGCAGAAGATAGCAGATGAACTGGGCAATAGGACAGCAAAGCAGGTAATTGAGGAGATAGCCCCATATTGTTGGCATGTTTTTGATGGTTTTTTAAATGAAGGATAGTGAAACTAAAATCAGTAGACCTGCCCCTTCATATTTAGCTACACAGTGCCATAGTATGTGGAGTTTTAAAAAATAACATTGTGTATTTTTCTGTTGATTTTAGAAACAACTCTGAGATAATTCTGCTTTGGATCATTACTAAAAAATAAAAAAGTAATGGACTTGGTGTCTCTTGAATGTTTAATGAGTGCACCAGTTTGTGCTTTTTGGTTAGACTGTGCTAATAGATTTGTGATAGTGCCTTAGTCAGTATTCCCTGGGTGTCTTTCTAAAAAAATATCTGTCAGTTTTCTCCTTCACATTCCCATTGATATTAATAGATGTGTTTTGATGCTACAGGCACTAGTGTTCACAAGTTGAAAATGTGTTTAGCTTTGGAATCAAACAGATTTAATTTATTTTAACAATTTTTTTGTCTATATTTTAAAACATAAGTGTCTTTGGTGGCAATTTAAAATTATTTCTAGATTTATGGTAGATTTTAAGTTGTTACTATTCATTAAGATACACATGTATGTTTTAAAAACTATTTTAAAAAACTATTCTGGTACTGCATGTCTTGTCATTTATTACGTTAAAAAGGCTTGTCCTGTTTCCTTAGGTTGCCAGCCGAGTGCAGAAGTATTTCATAAAACTAACTAAAGCTGGCATTCCAGTCCCAGGCAGAACACCAAACTTATATATATACTCCAAAAAGGTAAAAAGAAAATAGGTAAAAGTAAACCTTAGATCTCAGATTAAATTCATCAAAGTCAGAGTTCCTATGTAAAAGTTTATATATTTATCAGAACAGGGTTATTTTATTTTTAAAATTTGACTCACTCTAAACATTTTCTTATATATGGTAGGATTCCATTATTACTACTCAGTGAGTTTCAATGACGATTATTCATTATTTTCTTAGGAGTAGGTTAGTTTATGTGAATGAGTGCTATTTGAAAGATATTAGATTGTATGTATGTCAGAAAGGCCTTTGTGATGTTAAAGTTTTTAGGATGTTTGATTCTTTAATAAATATAATCAATTTCTGTTTTATACATATACTGTATAAATCCAAGGTTAGAAATGTTTATTAAGATATTTAATCCTCACTATAATTCTAGAAGTGTAGGTAGTATCACCTTCACTTTACTCATGATAATATTCATAGATAGCTTTTGTTCTTACTGTTGAATGCTCTGGGCTAGGTACTGTTCTACAACCTTTTTATAGATGAGAAAACTAAGTACACTGAGTAAATTGTCTAGTCACATAGCTGGTAAGTCTGGGAATCATTGATCTTCTGATTCTGCACCTAAGCCTTTTCCACTGTTCTCTGCTGCTCTGTACAGTGAGAAAGCTACCGTCCCTCTCCTACATAGAACACTGCATCGAATTATAGCCAATTTTTTGCTTTAATTGCAAAAAAATAAAGCACATAATTGGCCTTCTTTCATTTCCTTGGTAAATCATCTGGGTACTTCCGCTCCCCCGCAACTGCCACCGTTCACCTAAAGAGAAGCTAGGAGCCGATCTAATGCTGTTACCCTTCCTTAGTGAAGCTAACTATTTTACATAATTTTACATTAAGAATATTGTCTATATAGCTCCATGTTTTAAAATTTTTGTTTTTATTCTTTTTACCAAGCTATGGAAGCTTGTTTTAATTTGTCAGATGTTTTAAATATTTTGGATTTTTTTCTCCCCAAATATAGTATTATCTATCTTAGATATGTAGAGTTCATCCTGTAACTTCAGGATGTTGGAACTTTGATAACCACCATTTAACTTAACAGCTTTAATTTTCATGATTTCTAGGTTATCTTTAGATGTGTTGTGCACCTTATGTTTTCACCACTAAGACTAGATGATGATAACAAAAGGAATACCAAAGAAACCTAAATGTGTTCCCTTCTTTGGGTGCGCTGAATTTTAAGTTGACAGATATTTTGACTGCAGAGATCTAGCCCAGTCATAGACATGGTTAGAGGTTTTTTGTTTTGTTTTGTTTTAAATAAATTTAATTAATTAATTAATTTATTTTTGGCTGTGTTGGGTCTTTGCTGCTGCGCACAGGCTTTCTTTAGTTGCGGTGAGCGGGGGCTACTCTTTGTTGTGGTGCGCGGGCTTCTCATTGCGGTGTCTTCTCTTCTTGCGGAGCACAGGCTCTAGGCGTGTGGGCTTCAGCAGTTGTGGCACGTGGGTTCAGTAGTTGTGGCTCATGGGCTCCAGAGAGCAGGCTCAGTAGTTGTGGTGCATGGGCTTAGTTGCTCCGCGGCATGTGGGATCTTCCCGGACCAGGGCTTGAACCCGTATCACCTGCATTGGCAGGCAGATTCTTAACCACTGTGCCACCCGGGAAGTCCTGACATGGTTAGAGTTTGAATTTTGAAATGAAATGATGGTTCTCTATGTGGCTGAGGTTATTCTTTGTGGCGGTGCTGTTAGTGAAGAGAGGAAGTCTGCATAGTGGTTCGAAGGGAGGCCTTTGGCTCCACAGAGGCCTAGTTTTTAATCTTGATTCTACCACTGCCTAGCTGCAGTACCTTGAACAAGAAAGTTAACCTCCTCGTGCCTCCGTTTTTTCACCTTTAAATTAGAAGTGATAATAACTACTTTACAGGAATGTTTTGAGGGTTAAGTGACATTGACAAAGAGTAAGCAGTCAATCAGTGTTAGATACTATTTTCAGACATTGATCCTGTTGTGGAAATTTTCTTTTTACTTGATAGTTAAGTATAGTTATAAGGCTTTGGCTAACTTCATCCTCCTTGATCATCTGTCAGATGACCTTAAGAGGAGTTCAGCATGTGAATGCCAAGAGTGTAATAAATGTTGGGGATACAAATATAAGCTACATAATGACATATGGTCCATTATACTCCACGTAGGTATTCTGCCTACATTTCTGTTTGTTGGTTTGGTTTGTTTTTATTTAAGGCTTGTTGTCTTTTTAAAAATCCAAGTAACATAGAAAAAGCAACCACGTAAGAGTATGCTGAAGGGTAGAGGTGCAGTCCTTCTGATTAGGCAGACTTGCAGGAAGTAGCATTTATATTTTTGATTCTTTTAATGATTGTCCACTATCCCAATTAAAAATTTGTTTTCTCACTTAGTCTTCAACAAGCAGACGACAGCACCCCCTTAATAAGCATCTCTTTAAACCTTCCACTTTCATGACTTCCCATGAACCACCAGTGTATATGGATGAAGATGATGACCGATCCTGTTTTCGTAGCCACATGAACACTGCTATGGAGGAGGCATCAGTAAGTTATCTATTTATACTATATTTATATCTATCTATCTATCTGTCTTTATCTATGTATTATACAGATCAGGATACAGAATGGGAGCACCAGGATTTCCTAATTATTCCTATTCTTCAGACAATGTTGCTTTCTTTTCTTTTAATTAACTAGTCAACCTTGTTTTACAATGGGCTTTAAAAATGTTTTTATGAAGAAACTTTCAAGCATATACAAAAATAAACCCATGTGCACCCATTATTCAACTTTAACAATTATCTGTTTGTGGCAATCTTACTTTCATCTATACTTCCTACCCACCCAACTTTCTGTCTGGGATTATTTTGGAGCAAGTTCCAGACATTACAAAATATCACTATCATGTTTATTAAAAGGTAATTCTTTATATAATCCAGATACACAGTCAGTTCACATTTCCCCAGTCATAAATTGCAGTAGGTTCCACCCCCCACACACCTTTTCTGTGTCTTCTTTTTTCCCCTCTCATGTGTTTTGTTGAAAAACTGGGTTATTTGTCTTGTAGAATGTACCTCAGTTTGGATTTTGTTATTTGCATCTTCTTGGTGTCATTTAACCTGTTCCTCTGTTCCCTGAATCTCCTATAAATTGATAGGTCTAGATAACTGATCAGATTCAGATTTATTTGTTTTTTGTTTGTTAAGGTGGGCAGGACTACTTCATGTATACTTTTATCAGTTTGACATAGCATACATTGTTGCTTAGATCTATTAACTCATTAGATGTTACAAAATAGTAAAATTCTTTCTTTTTTTTTTTTTTTTTAAATTAATTAATTTATTTTTGGCTGTGTTGGGTCTTCGTTTCTGTGCGAGGGCTTTCTCTAGTTGTGGCAAGTGGGGGCCACTCTTCATCGCGGTGCGTGGGCCTCTCACTGTCACGGCCTCTCTTGTTGCAGAGCACAGGCTCCAGATGCGCAGGCTCAGTAGTTGTGGCTCACGGGCCCAGTTGCTCCGTGGCATGTGGGATCTTCCCAGACCAGGGCTCGAACCCGTGTCCCCTGCATTGGCAGGCAGCTTCTCAACCACTGCGCCACCAGGGAAGCCCTAAAATTCTTTCTTCATTTATTTGATAGAATATTCACAAAGTAAGCCCCCCATCAGCTATTTGATTATCCTAAGTTACATACAGAAAACGCAGCGTAACTGCTTGATTCTTCCCTTTATTTTCTTGTTTTTAAAATAATGAGTTTGTTCTCTAATATCCTCCAGATTGACTCATGAGGTTTTAAAGTTTTTGTATTCTTATGAATTGTTGGACTTAAAATATATTTAATGTGTTTCAGTGCATTGATATTATTGTCTTTATTAGTGTACAGATTGTCCCATTGGTTGGTTGTAACCTATTCAAGCTGGAATTTGAGTTCTTTTGACAAGACTCTAGTAATCTTTTATAGCTTCCTTACTGGCTGGTAGGACAAGGAAATTCCAGGCTCATCTTGTATATTTCCTGCTTCAGACCTGGAGTCAGTTCTGCTTTCTTTTATTGAGAAATGGTATTCGGAGGCTCTGTCCTGATATAGGATGTTACTTGCTATTGGATTGATCATTGTATCTAAGCCTATATAGTGGATAGAGCTGAGAAATATGTTATATATTTGTTAAAATTAAAAGACATCATAAATTCATCATTTTATTTCAAATTCAACTTAAGGACTGTGGGAATTTTACTTAACCCGTATTGATCTTTAATATGTATCATTTTTCTCCCATGCTGAAAATTCCAGTTATCAGTGACATCAACATAATGCTTACTTTCTTTGTCTCATACTGCCCACAGTAGTCTCAGAATTTAATAATACTAACACTACCATCAACAATATGACACTGAAAACAGGTTTTTTGGGTAGCACTGTTTTTGCCTTAGGATATACCCAACTACAGAAATAAAGTCAAATTATACTTTTTAAATCCTCTTGGACCAATTCTTCTCTGTGTTGTCATCAACTGGATGCTAATTTAGGTTAATTCATTTCATCTTACTTTACATTCAGAGATTCCTTTTTATTGCTGTTAATATTTTTTATTTTACTATGCTAAAATTCTTCCTCAATAAGTAACATGATTCTGATTCCTTGCTTAAAGGACATGAATATTGCCTTATATCTTTCTTAATACTTTGATTATATATGGTAACTGGAAAAGGAGATTTTAATGAAAAGTCAGCAGATAAAAATAAGTCTCCTTTGTTCTGTTTCTAGATTAATCAAACACTGATTGTATACTTTGGTATGAAACTACTGTAAAATGACTGTATTCTTAAATTTTTTTTTTCTTTTTAAACTTGTCTTTTTGAAAAACAGCTAGATTCTGCTGTGTCTTAAGATATGGCATTTGTGTGTAATTTTGTATTTTGTGACTATTAGAATTACTTGTTTGAGAAATGTTTATTTACACTTAATATGTAACAGGCTCTGCTAGAGGTCAGCTCCATAGTTATGAATAAAATATCTATGATCTTGGGGTTCTCATAAATCTTAGTTTTGTGGGAGGAGATAAATGTGTAATCACATCAATAAATTACAAAATTTTAAAAATACTTCAAAAGTAGGTGTCATTGTAATTATTTTAGAGGTACTTAATCCAGATTGAGAGTTTAAGTGGAAGACCCAAGGAAGTGATAGTCAAGTTGGCCACTGAAGGATGAATAAAACTTAGCTAGGTGAGGAGTGATGATGGGATGCTTAAAAGAAGTACATTTTGAGAAAATTGGCAAAATATAGTATAGTATAGGTGGTTGAATTTGATTTAGCTTTTGTTTGGTTGATTTTATTTATTTATTTTTAATTGAGCACCAGTTCACATCATTCTGATTACTTTAAAATAGCTATTGAAATGTATATTTATGAATCCTCTAGTGTAAAATTTATAGATTTTGGTTTCTCTTTTTCAGAAAAGCAGTGGCTAGAGAGACAATCTGTATACCATTTAGACCCCCTTGAAATTGGTCATAGTATTTCTCCTTTAAGTAAATTTAAAATGATTGTAACTAGGGAATCTGTTTATGGGTGAGCATTTTAAAAATATTTGTTTTTTTGTTCATTTTAAGGTAACATTGGTTTATAACATTATATGTTTCATGTGTACAGCATTGTAATTCAACTAATATATATGCACTACAGTGTGCTCACCACCAAAAAATCTAGTTTCTATCCATCACCATACATTTGACCCCCTCTACCCATTTCTCCCTCCCCCTACCACTCTTCCCCTCTGTGGAAAGAACACCAATCTGTTCTCTGTACCTGTGTGTGTTTTTGTTTTAATTTGTTTGTTTATTTATTTTATTTTTTTTAGTATTCAACATAAGAGTGAAATCTCGGTATTTGTCTTTCTCCTCTGACTTATTTCACTTTGCATCAGTTCTCTCAAAGTCCATCCTTGTTGCCACAGCTGGCAAGATTTTATCTCTTTTTTTTGATGGCTGAATAGTATGGAATTTTTATTTTTAATTGTGCTCAATACCCATAACAGGAAATTTACCATCTCAGCCAATTTTGAGTGTACAGTTCAGTGGTGTTAAAGTTCATTTATGTTATTGTGCAATGAATCTCCAGAACTCTTTATGTCTTGCAAAACTGAAACTCTGCATCCAGTAAACATCATCTCCCTATTCCCTCCTCCTTCTAGCTCCTGACAACTACCATTCTACTTTCTGTCTCTTTGAATTTAACTACTCTGGGTACCTCATATAGGTAGAATCATACAGTTTTTGTCCTTTTGTGACTGGCTTCTATCACTTAGCATAATGTCATCAAGGTTCATCCATCATGTAACATGTGTCACAATTTCCTTCCTTTTTACGGCCAAATAATATTCCATTGAGTGTGCATACCACATTTTATTTATCCATTCTTCTGTCAGTGGACACTTGGGTTGCTTCCACCTTTTGGCTGTCGTGACTAATGCTGCTGTGAACACGGGTGTACAAATATCTGTTGGAGTCTCTGCTCTCAAATTCTTTTGGGTATATACCCAGAAGTGGAATTGCTGGATCATATGGTAATTCTGTGTTTCATTTTTTGAGGAACCACAGTACTGTTTTCCATAATGGCTACAACATTTTATATTCTCATCAACAGTGTACAAAAGTTTCAATTTCTCTACGTCCTTGCCAACACTTATTATTACTATTTTTAAATTTTGATAGTAGCCATCTTAGTGGGTGTGAGGTGATTTAACTTTTTTTTTTTAACATCTTTATTGGAGTATAATTGCTTAACAATGTTGTGTTAATTTCTGCTGTATAACAGAGTGAATCAGCTATATGTATACATATATCTAACTTAATCTTGTTGACCAAATTTAATAATACCCTTAGACTTAAAATGCAAATTAAAAAATTTAGCAGAGTTTGTATTCTTTGTATTTGCCTAAAATATCTAAATTTAATACATTTTATTATAAAATTTCTTACTACATTATTTAATTATTTGGGTTACATCGTATTTATTGGTATTACACATTTATTACATTATTTATGTTGTCTTTCTCAGGGGTAACATAGGAAGGCAGTAGCTATAATTTAACATATTTAGTTGACAAGAATTTGAAATGGATGAAAGATAGTGGGAGATAAGGTAGGTGAAGTGTGAGATTGTAAAGAATCATTATCCAGCTGAGGACTTTGGACTTGACACTGTAGATAGCGAGGAAGCCATTTTTAGCAACAGTGAGACAGAGGAGGGAGTGGATACTATAGAGGATACTGATTTGAGAGAGATTTTAGGTAGTATTAAATAGTGATAGAATTTTGTTGTATTAGATATGACAGTATAAAATTAAGGATAACACTTAGATTTAGGCCTTGGGCTGCTAGGTGTGTAAGGGGTTAGTTATATAGACAAATCTGGGTTCAAATCACTTGACTCTGCAACTAATTAACTATGTAAGCTTGGGCAAATTATATAATTTCTATAAACATCAGTTTCCTTGATATAATATAAATATAGTAGTTAATAATACCTAACATGGAGAGCAGGAGGAACGGGAGGTGCAGGGGTTGTCTGGTCCAGGATTGGGAATTGATGGAACACGGGATTAATGAATTGGGGATGCTTTTAGGAGGGTTGTGGAAATCAGTGATCATGGGATCAGTCATGAGGTAGCAAAGGGAAGAAATGGATCCTGGGTGGCAGAGCACAAATAAATTGGGAGAATAGGAAGCAGTTAGTGATTCATCTGTCAACTTTAAATTCATATAGCTTTTACTGTTCATTTCTTTATTGTAAATAATAATCTTTGTAACTTAAGTTTATCCATTTGAGTAAGAGGAATGTACTGTCTTGATCATTGGGAGTACTGAGCAGAAAACAGAGCAGAAATTAGTTTGCTTGTTGTTAAGAAAATGTTATATTTACCTGAGGAAGCTTAAAAATCTGTTAGATTGGAGAAGAGGAGCTTCCTGCAGATCAGGAAGAAGTAGATTACAAGGAGTCTTCCAAGTCGCCATGAACTTGTTGGGATGGGGTTGAAGCTGCGTTAGTGTATGACAGAGGTGGGAGTCACGCCTTGTTCCCCTGGTACTTGCATTATGAAGATGCCTACTACAGTTCAGTATTACTATTGCATTAAGAAGCCCTCCAGAAGTATTAGTCTAAAATATTGCTGATAGCAGCGCTGATTTTCTATGAGCCCTAAAAGGTTGAGGGTCTCTTCAATGTGAAAAATATCTTGTCAATAGAAAAATATTCTTTATCAGTATTTCTTATACTAGTTCATTTTAATTATGAAACGCACATTTTTGTTTTGTGTTTTGTTTTTTTCAATAGGATGAAGAAAGTATTCCTATTATGTATAGGAATTTACCTGAATATAAGGAACTATTACAGTTTAAAAAGTTAAAAAAACAGAAACTTCAGCAAATGCAAGCTGAAAGTGGATTTGTGCAACATGTGGGCTTCAAGGTAAATTCTACTTAATTTTTCTATTCATTTAATTTTTGAAAGGGTGATAGGATATATTTAAGGTGGTTTTCGAAGCTTTAAGCTCCACAGCTTTCAAGCACACAGATAAAAGTAAGCTTAGCTCTTGTCCTGTTCATTTATACAAAGTAGTGTGCCACAGTTACTGGTGTCAAGAAATATATGATTCAGTAGAGATAGAGAAGAAAAATATACAGGTATACTTTGAGGTAATATATGAGATGAGAAGTTTTTCTAGCTATTCCCCCACCCCAAATTTACTGAGATATAACTGACAAATAAAAATTGTACATATTTAAGGTGTACAAAAAATTTAAAATATAAAAAAAATTCACCTCGCATAGTTATCTTTTATTTATTTTTTTTGAGATAAGAACACTTAACATCTGCTCTCAGCAAATTTCAAGTATGCAATGCAGTATTATTTTTTATTTTTTTATTTTTTTAAACTTTGGGTTTATTTTATTTATTTATTTATTTATTTATTTATGGCTGTGTTGGGTCTTCGTTTCTGTGCGAGGGCTTTCTCTAGTTGTGGCAAGTGGGGGCCACTCTTCAAGGCGGTGCGCAGGCCTCTCATTATTGTGGCCTCTCTTGTTGCGGAGCATAGGCTCCAGACACACAGGCTCAGTAATTGTGGCTCACGGGCCTACTTGCTCCGCAGCATGTGGGATCTTCCCAGACCAGGGCTCGAACCCGTGTCCCCTGCATTGGCAGGCAGATTCTCAACCACTGCACCACCAAGGAAGCCCGCAATGCAGTATTATTAACTATAATTACCGCGTTGTACATTAGACCTCCAGAACTTATTCATCTTATAACTGAAAGCTTGTTCCCTTTGACCAATGACACCACGGCCACCACCACCTCCCCACCGCCCCCCAACCCCTGGCAACCCTCAGCAACCTCCATTCTAATTCTTTGCTTCTGTGAATTTAACTTTTTTGGATTCTACATTTAAGCGAGATCATATAGTATTTGTCTTTCTGTGTCTGATATATTTCACTTACCATAATGTCCTTAGGTTTCATCCATGTTGTCACAAATGGCAGGATTTCTTTCTGTTTTATGGCTGAATAATATTCCATTGTGTGTGTGTGTGTGTGTGTGTGTGTGTGTGTGTAGAGAGAGAGAGAGAGAGAGAGAGAACACATTTTCTTTATACATTCATCCATAGAGCTATTTCTTTTGTTGTTGCTGTTGTTCATGGATCAGAAATTTCTTTTCCCCTTTCAGATTCAGTTATCTCTGCTGTTTTTTGAGAGGCTAGTAGAAATACATTTATTCATGCCACAAAATTTTGAAATATCCATTTATGTTCCAGGCACTTTGCTAAGTGCTAGGGATTCAGCAGTAAGCAAGATGGACTCACATCCTTCCCTATTCTGTTTTCATCTCATAAGTGATTTAGAGAAGTTAAATGAGTGAATTAGTTGAGTGTGACTAGCGTACATACTGGAGAGTAGTGAGAGGCTATTTAGTTGCCTTGGAAATTTTGCTAAGGAGTTTAAACTCTTCTAAAATGTTGGAGAAACTTTGAAGGATTTTAAGCAGAGTAACATGAAATTTGCATTTTGGAAAGATCATTCTATTTTCTTAAACAATACAACCCTTAGGAAGGCAGTGGGTTTAGAGTGGATAACTCTTAATCTCTGACTACAGTATTGTTAAATTCTTTAAATAATAATTTGTTCATGTATATTTTTTATATAATTGAAAAAAAATTAAGTGAAGGGGGAAAAAGATCATTCTGGCATTAGTATGGAGAATGGATAGGAAGAAAGGAAGGCTGAGGGCAGGGAGACTAGTTGGAGATTCTCTTCATTAATTTAGACAAAAGATGAGAATGTCCTGAACTTGACTAGTGGCTGTAGAAATAGAAAGATTGACAGGTTTGAGAACACCTTAGACATTAGAACTGGCTATACTTGGTGGAATTGGAGGAAGTAAAATTGAGACCATGAACTACAGATTTGCTGGTAGTGGTATACATAAAAATACTGGTGTGTGCTGTGACTTAATAAATTTAAAACAAAATTCTTATACCTCTGATCCTCTGGAGTGGCTATTAGCCAGACTATATTAAATGATTTTCTTTTCTTGATCTTGCAGTGGTCCTGCTTCTCCATTTAGAGATTTTCCTAATTGACAGCTGTGTCTTTCCAGGAAGAAACTCTCTCCACTTCTTATAATTTTGTTGTAAGACCCAGCTGTGGCTTGTTTGCCAGTCTGTCAGCCACTCTAGTTGGCCTGATGATCAAAGAAACTAGAAATGAGATTTACTTTGATTTCCAAGATTGCGCAGAACACACTGAGGGCTACCACACTGCCACAACACTGAGAAAGAGCTAAATTTGCCTTTTCTTCATGGTGGGCATTGGTTATTAGGAGCCTTCAAGGCTTTGGAAAGTAACTCAGTAAGATGAAAGTTCAGAGAGGATTTTGTGTTCACTTGGGTTTATGTTAGCTGTGGTAGCCTGTTTTAAATAGTTCTGTAACATATTTGGATAGTTTTAACTATGGTATTAAGTCAGTGGTTCTCAATCCCAGTCATTGTACACTAGTCTGAGGTACCTTTCAAGTCAATAGCTACTAATAATCAAATGCCCAAGTTTGCAGATGATTTAAGATTTTTAAAAATAAAGCATATTACGATGTTCCTCTCACCCATTTGTATTGTAGCTCAAACTTGAATGGATAGAGTTTCAGCTAGTTTGCTAGAAATTGTGCCTAACTTACAACCATTTTTTGTGTTATCCCACTATCTGGTGCATGGGGAGAGAGGAGAGAATGTCTGTGTGCACATTATGTGTTGCCCAGCAGGAAAAAAGAAAGCTTGAGAACAATATAGTTTAATACTTTTTCTCTCTGAATCTTTAATAGTGTGATAACTGTGGCATAGAACCTATCCAGGGTGTTCGGTGGCACTGCCAGGATTGTCCTCCAGAAATGTCTTTGGATTTCTGTGATTCTTGTTCAGACTGGTAAGTGTTATCCTTCATTGTAAGTCTTAAGTTTTGACAGGAGCTTCTCAGACACTAGTGAGTTTGATTTCTAAACTGCTTAGAAAATCACCACACTTAATGGGTTAAACTTTGCTGTTCTAGACAATTAAGAAATTTTCCTTAATGATACCATATCTCAAGTAACTTTCCATTAGAGATTTTGATAGATTAACAGATTTAAACAGGTAGAGCTGTGAGGAAGTTTGATAATATCTAGACCAAAATGCATCCAATGCCATGTAATGATGTGTTTGTGTTTGTGTGTGTGTGTTTTCTTTGCAGCCTTCATGAAACAGATATTCACAAGGAAGATCACCAACTAGAACCTGTTTATAGGTCAGAGACATTCTTAGACAGAGACTACTGTGTGTCCCAGGGCACCAGTTATAATTACCTTGACCCAAACTACTTTCCAGCAAACAGATGACATGGAAGAGAACATCATATACTAGTCCTCTTCAACACATAGCAATGGTATCATTGTGAATTATGTGCACAATTTGGAAAGATTCTCTACTTTCCCTGAAATGACACTCACAGCATGACAGCTTCCTGAGTGTTCTCGTCAACAGCTCTGCACCGTTGTGGCTCTAGATCGCTGTTCAGCAGCTGAACATTCCTGGTGAGCAAAAGGGTTTCCCTGGTGAAATTCTCACCACCACCTTAAAGCCTTTTAGGTGGTGATCTTAAATGGGTGAGATGGAAATGAGAGCACATATTAAAGAGAGAGTAAATTCCAAAGGTTTCAAAGAACTTGGTCATAAATATGCTAATGAGAAGACAAAGTATTTATATTAAAACAGTTTAGTAGCTTGCAGTTTTGTGAAAATAGTTTCCAGCACAGAAACTGACTTCCTTAGGCAAAGTTTTAACCAATGACGGTGTTTGCTTCTAGGATATATACACTTTAAAAGAACTCACTGTCCCAGTGGTGGCCGCTGATGGCCTTTAGTAAATTGGAGCTGCTTAACCATATTGATGTCTAATTTCTTTTAACCACAATGAACTGTCCTTATTACCAACAGTGAAGCACTACAGGAGGCAACTGTGGCATTGCTTCCTTAACCAACTCATGGTGTGTGAATGTTATAAAATTGTCACTCAGATATATTTTTTAAATGTAATGTTATATAAGATGATCATGTGATGTGTACAAACTATGGTGAAAAGTGCCAGTGGTAGTAACCGTGTAAAGTCTCTAATTCACAACATTAATTCCTTTAAAATACACAGCCTTCTGCCTCTGTATTTGGAGTTGTCAGTGCAACTCATTGAAGAAAACTGCCTAATAGAAAAATCATATATATGGTAATAATTTCCCTCTTTTGTAGTCTGCACAAGATCCATAAAAGATTGTATTTTTATTACTATTTAAACAAGTGATTAAATTTAGTCTGTGCAGTGAGCAAGAGTTCACATGCATTCTTTTATACTGCTGGATTTTGTTGTGCATCATTTAAAACATTTTGTATGTTTCTTCTTATCTGTGTATACAGTATGTTCTTGAATAATGTTCATTTGTCAGGAGAACTGTGAGAAATAAACTATGTGGATACTGTCTGTTTATATTATAGAATGCTTGTTGTGACTTCCTTCGGTTAGATTTTGGATTTTATTTTTACTAGTATTAAAACTAGAACAATTTTTTTTTTTTTCCTTTACCTATCTGTCCCTTAAAAAGAGTAAGGACTATATGATGGAAAAGAAGGTAAACTTGAGAAGCTCTGTAAAAGATGGTAATGTTTTCACTCAGTGTGTGTGCTGAAACACTGAACTAGGTTAACAAAAAAGAATATGTACCATGGTTAAAGAAAAAAGACAATTATTAATGTCCAGATGTGAAAACTAAACTTAGGTTGAAAACTTTTAACCTAACCATCATTCTCTCTGATGAAATAAGCCCCCCATGTGTTAAATAAGTGGTTTTTGAAAATCACTGTATTCCCTGGAAATTATTATTGACTACTGGAAAAGAAAATATAAATATTCTAAGATTGACTAAGTATACTGACGCAATTTTTAGAGTCTCCTGTTTTTTCCAATTTTAAATCAAGGGGACATTATTTACCAGTCCTCTTCAATACATTGCAGGGTACTGAAATCATACCCTGAATTTTTTTAATTGAGAAAAGTAATATAATTTTAACTATAGAAATATGAGAATTTTAAAGTAATATATTGATTAAAGAATACTGATGATTTTGATAAAATATATCACATCAGAAGAAAAGGAGATGGACTTGAGTTAGAGTTTTTGCTCTGGAATTATTAGTTGGGGCAAGAAGAGGGGAATCATTAACATTCTGGGCATTTGGCTATTAAACTTCAAGTGAATATGCCAGAGATCTACCTTCAACTTGTAGTAGAGTTGAAGTAGCACTTGATGGTAACTTCTGTAACTTCTGTGTTTGCATAGAAGTAATACCAATCAGTTTTGGAGAACCATTCAGAGCCATTCAAAAATCCCATAGAGTATGAAGTATGCTTTGAAAGAGTGACACAATTGATATTTATATAAGCAGAATAGACAAAATAAATGCACTTAAATGTATTTTTTAAGGACAAAGATTTTGAGAATTTTGAGTAACAAAGAGGCTTATTTTCTGCTTGAGCAAAGATGTGTTTATTTTGCATTTTTCAGTTCCAAGCAAATAGTCCTCATGGCTTTAAAAGGGTAGTAGTAGTGGTAATGTGTTTTGTTGTTGTTTTAATGTGAGGACTGCAGGAATGCACAGGGCTCTCATTTGCAAGTAGGCCTTCCACCTCCTACATAGAAGCATTGGTTGTAAAAGACAACGTAGACCTACTTGTTAAAGCATCACTTACTTAGTAGTATTCAGTAGGTCAATTGTATTTCCTGAAATAATTCTGCTCAAGTTATTTGCTAAGAACTGAAGGAACTTTTAATGACACCTAAAACCACTGCTTTAAGGTTTTTAGGCACAGGGAATTTTGGTTGGTGTGTGATGTATGCTAAGAATAACAGCAAACACTGATAGAGTGCTTATTATGTGCCAAGCAAGCATACGGTAACGAATTTAATTCTTACAACCTTATGAGGCAGGTTCATTTATTATCCTGTTTTCATATGAGGAAATCTAGCCAGAGAGGTTAAGTAACTTGCCCAAGGTCATATAGTTAGTAAAGTGGTGATGCTTAGATTTTAAGCCAGACAGATTGCTTCAGAGTCAGCGTCTGAGCAAGAATATTCCCTTTGTGTCAGGGGTCTCAGAGATGGTGGAGGTGGAGGTGTGCAGGAGTTGCTTTTCTGTCTTTCCTTCTGGTGCGGTATGCACCCTAGAGTACAAACCTGAGCACACGTCCAGGTTTTTAGCTCAGAATAGAGCAGCATATCTGTGGATGGGAAAACCCATCCATCTGTGAAATCGTCTGCCCCATGACGAATTAGGAAAACACATAATTTACATATTCTAATTTGACAGCAAACATGTGGTCATGAGGCTTTAGGCAAAGCTGGGACTGAAGACTTGGGTCTTCTGCCTCAGGTACGATTTGTTTCCATGCATGTTTGGTGCCTCTCACTTTACCTAATAGTATGCTGTGTCCATTTTTCTCTCCTTTTCTCTTTTGTTTAAATTAAATTGCAGAACACAACAATTTACTGAGGTATGAGGAACATTTGTTTTTTATGAAATTAAAAAAATAATATATGACATGTATTAAGGATAAATACTTTGCAAATTTCTATGTTAGTTATAAACATAAGAGTGGCATGCTATATAAACTATATTTCTTACTGTGGATAACAAAGTTTGAAGGGCATTATTCTAGGTACACTGGGTAGATTGAAAGCCTCCAGATAACAAGTAGATTTTTACACAAGATTATGTCCTATTTAGGTTCTAAAGATTTCACATCTTGAAGAAAAATGGGCTTCTGTTTATATGATCCCAGAAGAAAAAAAAAAAAAAAAAAACCTTTTCCCCTACAGTTCAAGTAGCTGATTAAATGGATTTTTGAGCATGGTGTCACATTTAGCTCCATGAGGACAGAGACCATCCGTGTCTATCTTTATCCCTAGGGCCTGGCTCTTAGTAGATTCTCAATAAATATTTATTGGTAGTAGTTCCAATGTTTTGGTTACGTTTTTTCTCTAGGAAGTTAGAGAAACCACCTGTGTCTGCGTGTGTCTGTGAGTGCATCTGTGGGACCCTTAGAGGGTTTGCCTCAGGAGATCTCCTTCACAGGGCTCTGGGAGGACTAAAGGATGATTACATCCTATTTTATCTGGAGGGTGTGGTTCAAACCTGGGTGGCTGAGATGTTGGTTCTCTCTGGGACCCCATTTTCTGCCATGTTTTTAGAGTGATGTAATGTTAACTAGCATGGAAATTCTGGGTCCTAGTCTCAGTTGTGGAGGTGAGAGACCCTCAACAAATGTTGACACAGAACTGCCTCTTATTGAGCACTAGGAACTAGTAAATGATTTACATGTATTATTAACCTGTTTAATCAGCACAACACCTCTATGAGGTTGCTTACTATTGTGACCTCCACGGTACAGATGAGAAAACTAAGGTTCAGAGGATTTAAATGTTAGCTCTCCATAATGACTGCTATGTGTGGGACTGAGGATACAGAGCCTTGCCCTTCTGAAGCTTATATTCTAATGCCAAAGACTTGCGGTAAACAAGTAAATAAAAAATACTATGTAATTTTACGCAGACATAAATGCTGTGAAGAAAAATAATGCTTGAAAAAATAATGATGGACGAATCGGGACCAGCCTGCCATTTAGAGGGAATAATCAAAGAACACGTCAACAACAAGGGTAAATTTGAACAAAGACCTAAGTGGAGTAAGGGAATTAGCCTTGTGGATAATCTGGAGGAAGAGGCAGAAGGATAGCAAGGGCAAGGGCCCTGATCCAGTAGAGAGCTTAGCTTGTTCAGGCAACGTTAAGAGGGCCAGTGTAGCTTGAACCAAATGAGCAAGAGGAGAGTGGTAGTTGTTGGGGTGAGAGAGGGCAGAGGGCCAGATCAGGTGAGGCCTTGAATGTAGATCATTGTAAAGGAGCTTGGACTGTGTTCTGATGTCTTCTACATACAGACAAGGTCTTCTTCGAGGGGGCAGAGACCTCTAAGGTCCTTTCCTGCTTTAGAATCCTCTGACTTCAGTGATGTCATAGCAAGCCATTCAAGTCAGTCAACCTGTTTTAACAGTTCTGTAGAAGACTTGCTCTGCACCTCTAGATACTCTTCTTCCGGGCAAAGCCATTTACCCCTGCTGATCTTTTTCAAGAGGGTGGCCAACTGCAGCCATAAAAGCCATGGCTGGGCTTGTCTGCTGCCCTGCTGTCTATCAAAGCTGTGGTGGGCATGGGCTGTTGACCAATATGTGGTATGTGTTTAAAGAATGTTAATTCCTACAAAGAGTCACTTGGTGTTTTCTGGCACAACTGATAATTTTCATCCTGTAACTCTCTTTTTCTAATTTGCTCAAATATTCCTTGTCCTCCCCTGTAGAGAGTGTTACAACTCGGGGTAGTAATAAAGTATTTGACAACTGTGTGAGTTGTAGGAACATGCCCCTTTTTGTTAATAGAGGCGTAATTGTAACCAAAGAAATTTAATTTCTTCTTTAGCAAACACTGACATTTCTGTTTAAGAATGACTGCTAGAGTAAAAGGAAATAACCATGTATCATGAATTACACTGGAAGTTCTTTCTGTAATAGCTCAAAACTGGCCTATGGCCAAAATTAAAACCATATGAGCATATCATAAATCTCAACTCTTACTGTGTTTGCTTCTAATTCTGTTTGGAATAAGGCTTCAAATGCTTTCCAGAATGATGTGAGTTACAAATAAATAGAAAAAGAGTCATCCTGTGTTCCATTTACTTTATTTGTACATATCCATTTCAAGAAAAAAAAAAAAGATTTTAAAAATACAGTTCTGTCCCAGAAATGGATCCTTATCTGCACAACGATTGAAGAAAAAAAAATCATGCAAACGGAAACTATGGTCTTTTCTAGTGACTGAATGGAAGATGCAGTTATTCCAGTAGAATATATAAGAAACTCTTATTTGGCAACTGATAGCACAAAAGAGAAACCGAACTTCACCGGTTTGATTTGAGGAAACACAATTTTACATACGGATAAAAGGTTTGCAAACCCCTGGAAAAGGCCTGTATGGAACAAATACAGCATTGGGATCTGTTAAACATGGTGTACTGACATGCCCTTTCCACCCACATCAGTTTTGTTACTATATTTCTTACTTGCTTGGTAACTAAATAGATAATCATTTAAAACCAAAGCCATAAGTTGACATTAGTCCAGTGAATGTGATAACAAACCCCCTCATGCTTTTAAATTCTGTGCGGTCATTGGTTTTAACGTGTAATTCCCCAAGTGCACCACCAGGTATAGAAGAGACTAGGTTATTAGATGATTTATCCAATTTCTTCACTTAGCCAATACGACACTATTCCAAGTAGCCAGCATCATTGAAATGAATAGAGAAATGTTACCGGTGACTAGTCTAGATTTTGCTATCTTGGAAAAGCTATACAATTTCACATATAAAAAAGCTCTTATCACATTTTTTCAAATTTAATCAAATTTCTTATGAACAATTGGTGGTGTCTCGTCAACCCAATCTCTTCAGCTCTGAACTGGATGAGACTTGAGGAAACAGCATCCAGAGGAAGAGGCCCGGGCCTGCCCCCCCATCTTAAGGGCCTTAATCAGGGAACAAGAGATAGATCTTGAGAAGAGGAAGGAAGATGTGATGGGGCGTTAGGGGTGCTAACTCCTCCCTATCTGCGGAGAGTAGAACCGAATGATCAGACTAGTAAGTCCTGAAGGCACAACTGACACAGATGGGCACTGCACTGCTGTTCATGTACTAATTTAGCTCAGAGGTGATAGAAAAGTGTGCTGCTGTGAGTGCAGACAGCTGTCTGACTTAGGAAGAAAAGGTTGGATAATACCAGATACACCATGCATGATTTCCAGACACCTCTCAGGTCAAGCTGGGAAGCAAACAGCAATGTCATGATTTGGGGGCGGGGGCCACACAAAAGGTTTAAATGGAAACATATACTGTGTTAAGGGATGAACTTTTAATATTTTTCTCTGTCTCCACTCTCCTTAACATACATGCATTTTTGCCTTCAGAAAATAGAGTCAATAGCTGTGCAGAGTTGAAGAAAAACTTCCTCTGGCGTCCCCTCTGCATTTATCTATGTTTAAAAGGAAAGAAAGAGAAAGTTAGTCTTAAGAAATGTTTGTAAATAAGGCCACTTTTAGGAATAAAAAAGATTACCTGCTTTTAAGTTGCTGTGCAAAATTTTAAAACACAGGACTCCAAAATCACAGAGAAAAGAGTAGTTGTTTAAAAACTAGGTGCCTAATGAAAAAAACAAGACACGACTACACACCTATTAGAATGGGCAAAATCTAAAACACATCATCAAATACTGGTGAGGGTGTGGAGCAACAGGAACTCTCGTTCGTTGCTGATGGGAATGCAAAAGGGTACAGTCGCTTGGGAAAAGAGTTTGGCAGTTTCTTACAAATTAAACATTCTTAGCATATGACCCAGCAGTTTGTGCTCTTTGGTACTTACCCAAAGGAGTAGAAAACGTATGTCCACACAAAATCCTGCACACATGTTTATAGGTGCTTTATTCATGATTGCCAAAACTTGGAAGCAACTGAGATGTCCTTAGGTGAGTGGATAAATAAACTGTGGTACATCCAAACAATGGGATATTATTTAGTTCTCAAAAGAAATGAGCTATCAAGCCATGAAAAGACTTGGAGGAAACTTAAATGCATATTACTAAATGAAAGAAGCCAATCTCAAAAGGCTGCATACAATATGACGTAATGGAAAAATGGCAAAACTGTGGAGACAGTAAAAAAAGATCAGAGCTGGGGGGAAAGAGGAATGAGTAGGTGGAACGCAGGATTTTTATGGTAGTGAAACTATTTCGTGTGATATTATAATGGTGGATACATGTCGCTATACATTTGTCAAAACCCATAGAACGTGCAATGCCAAGAGTGAACCCTAATGTAAACTATGGACTTTGAGTGGTAATGATGTGTTGATGTAGGTTCATCAGTTATAACGAATGTGCTACTCCTGTGTGGGATATTTTTGTTTTGGGGGGGGGGGGTTGGCCACACCGCGCGGCTTACAGGATCTCTTGTTCCCCGAGCAGGGATTGAACCCAGGCCCCCTGCAGTGAAAGCTCGGAATCCTAACCGCTAGGCCACCGGGGAACTCCGTGTGGGATGTTGATAGTGGGAGAGGTTGTGTGTGTTTTGGGACGGGGAATATGAGAACTCTACTTTGTGCTCAATTTTGCTGTGAACCTACAGCCCATCTAACAACAACAGCAAAAGCTAGGTGCTTACTGAGGTAGATAAAGTATTGGTAAAGGTCACGGAAAGGCTTTGAGTTAGTTAAAATGAGACTTCTGAGTGTTCTGGAGTGTTTGGAGCAGGGTAGGAATAGGGCAGAGGTTGGGGGATGAGAAGGACGGGTGCGGAGAACAAAGCAGAAGTTGAGACTTCAACTTGCAGGTGTGCTAAGTGCTAAGGGCAGAGCCCTCTTGGAGATTGTTGATAGGCCAGGGCAAGGAGCCAACAACAGAGGAAGTAGGAGGGAGCTGATTTCCTGGGCGTGAAGGCACTACCACCCCCTCCTCTCAAAATTTCCCAGCATTGTGCCAACCACTGAGATTTGTCCCACTGCACATGTAGCATCCATAGAAAGTAGAGGCCTGGTGATCCGAATGAGACTCGTGGAAGGGGCAGGGTTGTGAGCTTGCTAAAACGCAGCTTTTTCATACTTCATCTCCAGAGGTTCTCATTTGGTGAGTTTGGGCTGGGCCTTCTAATCCACGAATTTAACAAGTTCTACTGATGATTTTGATGTGGGTCATCTCGGACCACACTTTGAGAAACTCTAGATGATTGCTTCAATTCCTGTCTACCTTCTTTGTGCAAACAAGTTTTGATTTCACAACCCCTGGGATTCCAGAGGTAGAATGAATGCTCAAAAGGAAAAAAAAAAAAAAAAAAAGTACACATTTAGGGACTTCCCTCGTGGTCCAGTGGGTAAGACTCCACGCTCCCAATGCAAGGAGGCCCGGGTTCAATCCCTGGTCAGGGAACTAGATCCCACATGCCGCAACTAAGAGTTCGCACGCCGCAACAAAGATCCCGTGTGCCACAACTAAGACCCGGCACAGCCAAATAAAAAAGTACACGTTTAAATATCCTAGAAAATAGATAATAACGATGTTTGTAGAAGCATTGTTTGTAATAGTCCCAAACCGGAAAAATTGCAAATGTACATCAGCAGTAGATGGACAAATAAATTGTGGCATAGTCATATAATGGAATACTATAGTAATGGAAAAAACAAACAAACTACAGCTACATCCAACAACATGGATTAATCTCACAAGGTTGAAGGAAAGAAACAAGTTGAAAAAATATGCATTCAGTATGATTCAATTTATATGAAGTTTAAAAATGAGCAAAGCTAAATTATATCGATTAGGGATCCATACACAGATGATAAAACCATAGTGAACCAGGGAAATAATTATCTTGAAAGTCAGGATGGTGGTTACTTCCTGGGGAGAAGAAGGGAGATTTGATTGGGAGGGAGAGACGTGGCAGAACTTCTGTGATTGTCTGCTGTTTCTTGACCTGCATGGTGATTACACGGTGTTCATTTTATAATTCTTCAAATTTTACATGTAACTTTTATGCATTCTTGTATGTATGCTGTATCTCACAGCATGGAAAAAATAAAACCTAAAGACATTTTTTCAGCTTCTCCCCCTCTTCCCCATAAACGTATCATACTTGATCCTTACAGGAGGGTTAAAGAGCAACCCGCAGCTGGTTTGTCTCCCTGGCTGGAGGCTCTCCATCTGGGGGGCAGGGACTTTGCTGTTTTCTGTCCCTCATAGCACCTTGCTTGTTGCTTTACCTCTTCTTCCTTTCCCTTTCAACCAACAAACATCTTCTGGGTGCCAACAATATATTACATGCTGGAGAAACCACGGTGAAATGGATCCAACGGTCCTGCTCTCAAGGAGCTCACAGCTCAAGGGTAGAGACAAACAACAGGAATTCACACCGTTGTCAGGTAAGCACAGGAGCTCTGGATAAAGGGATACTTAACACAATCTTGGGAGGGCAGGAAGCTTCCTGAGGAAAGTCGTCGTCGTCATCATCATTAAAAATAATACACTTTACTACTAATGAGGCATAAGTGCTATTTTTTTTCACTTCCACCCTTGCTTTACTTTCTCCCTTCCTTTCTCCCCTCCATCCCGCCCTCTCTTAATCCCGTCCATCCCTCCATCCCTGCTTTGCTCACTCCCTCACTCCCTACTGGGCTCCCTCCCTCTGTCACACCCTCCCTTTTCTGCTCCTCTCTCATTCCCTCTCCTCTCACTTGCTCCCTTCTTCCAACCCCTGCTCCATCCTCCCCTCCTCCCTAGCACTAGTGCTTTTAAACAAACAGGTAATTCTAACAATGATCTTAGGAGACAGGTATTGTTATCCCCATTTCACAGATGATGAAACTCAGGTCCTGAAAGATGAATTAAATTTCCCAAGGTCATACAGCAAAGCAAGTGTCAGACACCTGGTTCAAACCCAGGTCTCTGACTCCAAAGTCCTTGTACTTGTTGACTACATCCTTGTATATTACATCCACCAGTTCAAAATAGCTGGATGGTTGAATTTAGTGGGAGTAGCAAGGAGTGAAGCTGAAATAATAAGAAGAGGTTGACTATAAAGAGGCTAATAGACTATTATATAAGAATAATGGGGAGTTGGGTAATGGTTTTTAAGGAATAGGTTGACATAATCAAACACAGGAACATTAAAAATTTTTGATACATATTTAATTGAAAGGAAAGAAAGTTTGAAGGATACGGCAAAGAGCACTATTAGGAGAGATGATACCTGGTATTGTCCTTGGTGAACTTCAGGACCTGGACTGGCCACTGATCCTCCTGGGGTCTCAGCTTCCCCCTCTAGTATATGAAAAGACTGAACTAGGACTTGATAATTTCCAGGTTTGGTTCCAGCTCTGATATGCAATGCTATTCCAAATCTAAGTTCACATTTTCGTGGGGATGAGGCTCCTACTGGTAGGCATCAATTTAGTAGGATTGTTCAGCTTAGTTTGGTGTTGCCAGGTAGGCTGGGTCTAGAGGAATAGAGATGTATTTGAAGATAATAAAGAAGAATGAGAGCCTTCCCTATGGAGAGAACAGATAGAGGTCTGAAAGCACCTGGATTTTTCAGGGAACAATGGATCATTCCTTGAGGATACAGCAAAAACAGCTTGGTTGTGGGAAGAAGAAGGGGAGGAGGCTAGAAGAATAGGTTGGGATGAGCTTGCGTCTCCATAGATTTTCCCATTCTGGACATTTTATATAAATGGAATCACACTATATACAGCCTTTTGTGACTGGTTTCTTTCACTTAGCATGACGTTTTCCAGGCCCATCCACACTCTGTCCTCTGCCACTGCCCACTGCCCTGCTGAGCAGTCACCTGACCTCGCCTTTTCAAATCCTAGGAGGAGGGAAGAGAGGAAGAGGCTGTGAACTCAATTTCCTGCCTACTCTCAGAGAGGGTGGGTGAGAAGAGGTAAATCCACAAACACTAGGCTTATTATTTACACGATCCGTGATCATATCAGTGGGAGATGCATCAGATGCACAAAGACTCACTACAACCCTTCGGTACATCTTATAAGTTCTCTGTCCTGGTGTCCAGTGCTTTGTCCTTGGCAGAAAAACTTCTCAAAATTCACTCCATATCTTCTCCAGAAGAGGAAGCTAATTAGACTATGGGCTGACCCCAAGTCACCTTCTACTTCATGTGCATGTAAATATTCTCATTATAATATAATTGCCTAATCCAGGGATGCCTGTAGTGGGACTTTCAGCTTGGTTACAGCATCTGCTTCATTTGGACAAACCCCAGCTAGTTCTGGGACCTCTCTGGTCCTTACAAGGTGGTCAATATTTTTCAGCTTCCTCTTTATTTATCTGTTCTCCATAATTGTTTTTAAAAAATATTTATTTATTTATTTATTATTTTTGGCTGCATCGGGTCCTAGTTGCGGCACGCAGGATCTTTCATTGTGGCACACAGGCTCTTCCATGAGGTGCGTGGGCTTCTCTCTAGTTGTGGCCCATGGGCCCCAGAGTGCACAGGCTCTGTAGTTGTGATGTGTAGTAGTTGCATACGTGGCACATGGGTTCTCCAGTTGTGGCGCTCTGGCTCCAGAGCACATGGGCTCTGTAGCTGTGGCACACGGGCTCTTTAGTTGTGGTGCGCAGGCTCAGTAGTTGTGGTGTGTGGGCTTAGTTGCCCTGCGGCATGTGGGATCTTAGTTCCCCAACCAGGGATCGAACCTGAGTTCCCTGCATTGGCAGGTGGATTCTTAACCACTGGACCACCACGGAAGTCCCCTCTCCATAATTTCTTATTGAACTCTAGTTACTTGCATTTAACTGACTTAACATGTCCCCTATTTTACTAACTAGCCCTGATTTGTTTCCCTCCTCCAACCCATTCTTCTCTAACCAATACTACCCCACACTCTTAACCTTATATGCTTTTCTAAATTTGTCATCCTTCCAAAGGAAACCCATGCCTATATTTCCCACATTCTTATCGCCTGTCTAATAATCATCATGTCTCTTTTAACACTGATAAATTATTAGTACAAAAAAATTCTTTTAAAACAACACTGATTACATCCTCTCTATTTTTCTGCATTTTTTGGACTGATAACCTGTTCGTTCAATGTAATGCTAGTGTCACATTCACATAATCTCGTTTACTATTATTGAGAATTTCTTCTAGACTCTGACGAAAACACATTTGTTCATTACAACAACCTTTCTTTCCATTGTTACCTCTCCCCGCTTATCATCATAATGAACTAATGGCTCTTTCAACATCTTCAGCTGGTTGCAATTCATTGTGATGTTCAACTTTTCGCTCCTTGGCCAGATATAAGCCACCACTATCCCAAATATCTGCATGGCCAGCTCTGTGAGGACAAGACCATTACTCAGCATTTGTTTCCTCAGAGATTGGTCCTAGATAGGTATCTGGAAAGTATCCTCTAGATATCCAGTGATCCCACTCCTGGGCATATATTTGGAGAAAACTACAATTCGAAAAGATACATGCACCCCAATGTTCACAGCAGCATTATTTACAATAGTCAAGACATGGAAGCAACCTAAGTGTCCATTGATAGATGAATGGATAAAGAAGATGTGGTACATATATACAATGGAATATTACTCAACCATTAAGAAGAGTGAAATAATGCCATTTGCAGCAACATGGATGGACCTAGAGATTATCACACTAAGTGAAGTAAGTCAGAAAGAGAAAGACAAATATCATATGATATCACTTATATGTGGAATCTAAAAAAAATGACACAAATGAACTAATTTACAAAACAGAAATAGACTCATAGACATAGAAAATAAATTTATGGCTACCAAAGGGGAAAGGCACGGGGGAGGGATAAATTAGGAGTTTGGGATTAAAATATACACACTACCTTATGTAAAGTAGATAAGCAGGGACTTCACTGGTGGTCCAGTGGTTAAGAATCCATCTTGCAATGCAGGGGACCCCGGTTCGATCCCTGGTCGGGGAACTAAGATCCCACATGCTGTGGGGCAACTAAGCCCTCATGCTGCAACTACTGAGCCCAGGTGTCACAACTAGAGAGCCTGTGTGCCACAACTAGAGAGAAGCCCACGCACCGCAATGAAGAGCCCACATGCTGCAACGAAAGATCCCGTGTGCCGCAACTAAGACCCAAAGCAGCCAATAAATAAATAAATATTTTTAAAAATTAAAAAAAATAAAATAGATAACCAACAAGGACCTACTGTATAGCACAGGGAACTATACTCAATATCTTGTAATAACCTATAATGGAAAAGAATCTAAAAAATGAATATAAATATATATGTATAACAATCACTTTGCTGTACACCTGAAACTAACACAACATCGTAAATCAACTATATTTCAATTAAAAAAAAAAGTACCCTTATTTTCCCATTCCTTCTTCCCTTTCCTCACAGAAACAGGCTATTGTAGGAGCAGAAACATACTCTTGGAGCCCATTTTCTGACCCACTATCTGGACTTTATAGAAAGATATGGATTCTCTCTTGTAAAAGCTGGGCAACTTGGTTTTAGAAACAAGGGCTAATGAGCACAAGCATCTGAAGGGCGACACTTGATACTTTCTGACATCTGAGACTGGGAGGCAGAAGGCTTTGCAGCGGGATCTTGTCAATCAGGCCAAGGCTGATGTTTGGGGGAAGCTGCAAGCTGGGCTGAAGGAGTGAGTCATGCCCCGGAGCTTTAGCTGGGCCATCTCCCGCTTCTATTTCCATCCAAAACCTCCCTCTTCATTTTGCTTTGTGGCTTAAATCCAGGCCTTTATTTATTTAATTAAATAAAAGAAAGCTGCTCATTGCCATCCAGAGTCACGTGCTGTGGTGTGTGCCTCTGTGGAGCCCAAGGACGTGAGGAGATTTCAAGACAGAATCAAATAATTAGACTTTCTACATGGAAAAAGCAGCCTTTGACTTGGGTGAGTGGGAAATACATGAAGTTAATCTGAGACCCTCATTAGGCCCAAGAAGCAGAATTCTGAGAACAAAAATTGAGAGGCAATGAGGTAACATCTTTTTTCTTATAGAAGCTCTGTGTGTGTGTGTGTTGGGGGTGGGGAGGAAGGTATAGGTTGGATTTTTATGGAGCAAAAGAGAGCCCAACTGAACTGAGTGGGATCAAAGTCCTCTGTCTACTCTCCAGATTTCTCCTTCAGTTCTTCAGAGATGACCTGATCATTTCCTGAATCTCATCTAATTCCCACATGGGGAGTATTTTAAGAGAACAACAAGTGGCTTTTATATTTTCATATATAACTGTGGAACTCATAGGAAATGGAAAAGAACCAACTTCCTAAGTGCTTTCTAAGCTACAAGAACTATTCTTGGTGCTTACAACTTTGGCAAATTTAAATGAGCTCACAAGGTGCTAGTGTTTAGCCCTTGATGAACAGATAAGAATCCTGCGTAATTAGCATACTAATTGTACAGTGTGAAGAGAACTTCCTCAGCAATTGTGCAAACTCGAAAATAAGGTGTCCTCCCACATATGGTAAGTTTTCATCCCGTAATCAATGTGATAATATTAATTTACAGCAACCCTCTTTTCCCATGAAGAGTAAAAGTAAGCTTCATGATCTTTTCCCAAAGGATCTCCAGTTCTGAATCAGCAGAGTCAGAATGTATGAGGTTTTAATATATTTAATTTAATTGAAAACCAGGTGAGTGGATTTGCTTCTGACTTGAAGAATTTATCACTTTCGGTCTAAGACTTGATATAAAATCCTGCAGTAAGTGATATCCTGATCAATATACAAAAGATTTTTTTAATAAAAAAACTAAAGGCAAGTGAACAGGAAATATGATTAAATTTCTGAGGTTTCACCTGACTTCTGGAAGGAAAAGTAGAGCAGTCAGAGATAGTATTTCTGCCCAGCCGTCAGCAGAACAGATTGCAAATTAGGAAAGTAGTTACACCACCTTGGGAATTGCACGTTTTGTCTACTCTTTAGTTCTATGAATTTATGAACTGTAAAACAGTTGGCTGGGGCATATACCCTGAGAAAACCATAATTCAAAAAGAGTCATGTACCACAATGTTCATTGCAGCTCTATTTACAATAGCAAGGACATGGAAGCAACCTAAGTATCCATAGACAGATGAATGGATAAAGAAGATGTGGCACATATATACAATGGAATATTACTCAGCCATAAAAAGAAACGAAACTGAGTTATTTGTAGTGAGGTGGATGGACCTAGAGACTGTCATACAGAGTGAAGTAAGTCAGAAAGAGAAAAACAAATACTGTATGCTAACACATATATATGGAATCCAAAAAAAAAAAAAAAGAGAAGGTTCTGAAGAATCTAGGAGCAGGACAGGAATAAAGACGCAGATGTAGAGAATGGACTTGAGGACACGGGGAGGGGGAAGGGTAAGCTGGGACGAAGTGAGAGAGTGGCATGGACATATATACACTACCAAATGTAAAACCGATAGCTAGTGGGAAGCAGCCGCATAGCACAGGGAGATCACCTCGGTGCTTTGTGACCACCTAGAGGGGTGGGATAGGGAGGGTGGGAGGGAGACGCAAGAGGGAGGAGATATGGGGATATATGTATATGTATAGCTGATTCACTTTGTTATAAAGCAGAAACTAACACACCATTGTAAAGAAATTATACTCCAATAAAGATGTTAAAAAAAAAACAAAACAGTTGGCCGGTTCAAACACTGCCCAGATGGAGTGTTTTTCCTGAATTTTCCCACACTGTTCAAAACATTGCTTGAGTTTCATTTTTCATGTATTGGCGCCATGGGGCTCCTGGGAAAAAACCAAGCTGCTATTGAGTGTTTTATGATGATTGTGTGGCTGTTGGCCACCTTTTTCCTCTTCTAACCCTGTCCTCTGTTCAACCAGACAGAGCCCCACACCACAGGGATCCCTCACAGCCAGAGGAGAGCGTGGTGCCCAGCCATGGCCAAGCCCTTCACATGCAGCACTTGTGCACGTCTCTGGACAATCATTAGATGCGCTTTTCCAAAGTCAGGGTCATGGAAAAGGCTGCCCCTGGGGAGTTGTCCATTTCAGAGATCTGGTCAGGCCACACATTCCTCCTCACTCTCAAGGCCTTAGAAAGAAGGAGGACTACGTACACCTTTACTTTAGAGAGCTTTAAGGACAAGCTTTAGCAAAAATACCAGGATGATTCATAATCTGCACATTAATGATGGTTCTATACACAGGACTTCCCAAAGTACCAGCAGTTTGTCCATTTAAAATGTTACCTGCTACTCCCTTTCCTTCTTTCTCTTCCTCTCAATTCTGTCTGTAGTTTAAATTTGACTAACAGATCTTCTCAAAGACATGAAAAAACAAAAAACCAAAAAACTGTCCTTTCTTAAAGTGAACTTTTCTAAAACAGATCTGATCAGCCATGTCCCTGCTTGAAATTAGTGGTTCCCTTCATTACTTGCAGTACTTAGTTCAAACTTTCTAGAAGAGGCTAGAACTATCCAGGATACAGTAAACACTAGCCACAGGTGGCTACTGAACACTTGAAATGTGGCTAGTATAAATGAGGAATTAAGTTTTTGATATTCTATAATTAAAGTGAATCTAACTTTTAAAACTAATATTTGACTCAATTATTGGATCATTAAAAAATATATTTGAACAAGTTGGGTATGTGAGATCTACCTTTTCAACTGGAAATTTTATGAGATACAAATACCATTCTAGTATTTCTGATGAAAATTTAGAATCTGAATTGAGATATGCTTAAATACCAGATTTTGAAGACATAGATTGAAAAAAATATAAAACCATCACATTAACGATTTTTTATATTGATTATGTGTTAAAATGATAACATTTAGGCTATATTAGGTTAAATAAAATATATTGGTTTTTTTTTTTAAATATATTGTTAAATTAATCTCACTTGTTTCTTTTTACTTTTTTTTTTGCTTAATGCAACTGCTAGGAAATTGTAAATTACCTATTTGGCCCAGATTATATCTCTGCTGGACAATGCTGGTCTAGAATATTTATTGTATGAAGGAGGAATGAAGCCTCTACCTTGCTTTTTAGTCAAGTCTGCCCCCCACTTTAATCCATCTGTGCACACTACGTCCTGTGCTAGCACTACTGGTCTCCTTCTCATGTCAGAGCCTTGGTCCCCTCCCTTCCATCTGGCTCAAACTTCTGCTCATCCTTTAGGACCCAGCTCAAATGTCTGCTTCTTTCTGAAGCTGTTACCTACCTTTCCAGACCCAAGCTTTTTTGCTCCCAAAGACCTGGAACATTCTGTAAATCCTATTACTATTGATAACATTTACAACCTTGCTGTGGGTGCAGAGTTTCATCTGTCTCTTTTCCTCTCTGAATACCCAGCACTAACCACCCAGCATTTGGACATTGGAGATGCCCCATAAATGTCTGTGGACTATATCAAGGACCTTAGATGGAACAGCACCAGTTCTCTGCTGGTAGAATCCGTGGCAGTGACTACTGCAGAGGTTCTGAGTTAGGGTGGAGCCCAGTGAAGGGACTGCCCTGAGCTGGGTAAAAGCAAAACCTAAACCCACCATGTGATGAAAGCAACCACGGAGGAAGACAATCAGGAATGTGTACAGAAGAGAACAAAAGTCTGGCGTTCTCTTCTGCCTGCTGTCCTGTGAGGAGACAAGCTGCAGTGAGCACAACTCAGTTCAACAGGACCACAGGGGTGCAAAGAATACTGTACCGAAGCAAAAGCTCTTTGCGGGAATCTAGCGAGGGCCTGACCATCAGGAAGGGAGCGGGGTGGAGAGAAGAGTATTTCAAACAGACTCATAAGGAATGGGTTTCTTAAGTCTCCCAGAGACAGATGGAAGATTTATGCCTCATTTGTCAAGCAGGAGGACAGAACCTCAGGGCCCCTCTAGGTCACTCTCTCCTTCATGTACCTTCCTTTCTCCTGGGCCAGCGGGCAGGAGGGAGAGTTTTCTCCAAATCCAGGTTGCTAGTAGCACTCAACCAGGGCAGGTCCAGATTGAATTAGGGGAAGCTTCAGGCTCAGAACTGAGAAGTAAACTCAGCTGAGGTGGGGCATTGCTCGAAGAGGCCAGGCATCCAGGAAATCCCAAAGTTTTTCTACATGTTGAAGAACTCTTCTCAGGGCAACAAGGAGAGAAAGGGAAGTGAAAATTAATGGGTTAAAAAAACCCTCTGCTTAGGCCCTGAATAGACATTTTTCCAAAAAAGACATACAGTTGGCCAACAGACACATGAAAAGATGCTCAATGTCACTGATCATCAGGGAAATGTAAATCAAAACCACAGTGAGATATCACCTCACCCTTGTCAGAATGCCTATCATCAAAAAGACCACAAATAACAAGTGTTGACGAGGGTGTGGAGAAAAGGGAACCCCTGTGCACTGTTGGTGGGAATGTAAATCGCTGCACACACTGTGGAAAACAATATGGATGTTCCTCAAAAAATTAAAAACAAAACTACCGCATGATCCCACAATTCCACTTCTGGGTATTTACCCGAAGAAAACAAAAACACTAATTTGAAAGCATATATGCATCATTATTCACAATAGCCAAGATATGGAAGCAACCTTAATGTCCACCAGTAGATGACTGGATAAAGAAGATGTGGTACATAAACACAATGGAATACTACTCAGCCATAAAAAGAATGAACTCTTGCCATCTGCGACAACATAGATAGATCTAGAGGATGTTATGCTAAGTGAAATAAGTCAAGACAGAGAAAGACAAATACCGCATGATCTAATTTATATGTGGAATCTAAGAAACAAAACAAACAAAAGAAAATAAAAACAGACTCATAGACACAGAGAGAAAATGGGTGGTTGTCAGAAGGGAGGGGAAGGGGGGTTCGGGAGGTTGGACCAAATTGGTGAAGGAGATTAAGAGGTACACACTTCCAGTTATAAAATAGATAAGTCATGGGGATGTGGTATACAGCCTAAGGAATATGGTCAACAATACTGTAGTAACTTGGGAAGGGGACAGATGGTTACTAGATTCATTATGGTGATCATTTTGTAATGTATTTGAATTTCAAATCACTATGTTGTACACCTGAAACTAATGTTATATTGCGGCTACTAGAAAATTTAAAATTACACCTACGGCTCACATTTAATTTCCATTGGATGGCACTGGGGTAGAAGGAAGAGAGTTATGTGTTCCTGAGAAAAACAAGGAACAGTGGTACATAAAAAATACAGCAAACGTTCTTGAGTTAAAAAAAACTGTCATGCCATTGAAAATCATTGAAAAGCAGACCTATATCTGGACTCCAGTTTTAAATTACATGGAAAAACATTAAAATTTTTTCTTTAAAGATACTAGTTGAAGAAAGTTTACTTCCAAATTTGTTTTTGCCTTTCTTCCAGCACACTAAATGCTTCAAAACAATGGGGCAACGTTTACTGACTTGCCATAGAGAAATATTGTGACCTAAATTTTATATACTGTGAAACAGTTATTTGTGTAACAAACCACCATAGTGACATTCTCAGGTATTCGTAGAGAGATTGAACTAAAAATTAGTTCAAGAGTTATTTTAGCCAATTGAAAGAAGAATCAAAATGAAGAATTTGAGTACAGAGGATTCAAGGTATAAAAGTAATCTGGGTTTTTCCTTGCCTTGTGCTAGATTCCTATCTTAAGAATGCACTTGACTAAGGGCTATCAAGTAGATTTTGCATCCAAGGGGTAAAATTTGATTCGATGCTGCCTTCTGCTTCCACTCCTTTCATGGAAGTTGCACAACTACATTTCTCATTCTTTATCCCTCAGTTCACAGGAAGTCTCCTGCCAGGTTGGATGACTACCCAGAACAATAAATGGGTACAGCTGTATTTTGGGACGTACTAAAAATGGCTAAGCTATTTATGAAGTTGGGACACTGCAGCAGAAGAACTGTTGAACGAATAACTTATTTTCTCCTTTACAAAAGCCAAGTTGCCAAGGAACTGGATTTTCTGCATCTGTTGAATGAATGTTTAATGAGTCATTGGCCTCTCTTTTTATGTTTTAAATTGATTAAGACTAATAAATAACCCAGGGATGGATATCATCTGTTACCAGGACCGCTTCCTCTATGGCCTGGGGGTATTTCTGGGCTTATGATGCCATGAGCAAAAAGTATATTAAAAAATCAAGAGGGCCTCCCTGGTGGCGCAGTGGTTAAGAATCCACCTGCCAATGCAGGGGACACGGGTTCGAGCCCTGCTCAGGGAAGATCCCACGTGCCGTGGAGCAACTAAGCCTGTGCACCACAACTACTGAGCCTACGCTCTAGAGCCCACAAACCACAACTATGAGCCCGTGTGCCACAACTACTGAAGCCCGCGCGCCTAAAGCCCATGCTCTGCAACAAGAGAAGCCACCGACCGCCATGAGAAGCCCGCGCACCGCAACGAAGAGTAGCCCCTGCTCGCCGCAACTAAGGAAAGCCACGCACAGCTTGCACAGCAATGAAGAACCAAAGCAGCCAAAAATAGATAAATAAAATAAATAAATTTATTTAATAAAAAAAGAAGAAACTCAAATGTAAGAAAATATATCAAAATGGTCATTAATGATTATCTTTGGGTTGAAGAATTCTGGATAATTTTTATCTTTATGCTCTTAAATTTTCTAGTTTCTTTTTAAAAAGTAGTTGTTACTTTTATCCTTAGCAAAAGGAGAGGTTTTAAATATCAATTTATACACTTCTGTACTTGCCACTTGAGGAAGCTATTTCTGGAATTTCTCCCAGTTCACAAGATCTTCTCTTCTGGAAATTCCTTGTTCTCCCCTCAGTTTTCAGGGAAGAGTCCCAGGCAACCATGCAACCATGTTTTTATTAGTCAGGTCTTAATTCAAATGCTACCTCCTTAGAGACTTTCCAAACACCTGTCTAAAGTCCCCACCCCTAACAAGTCACTCTGTTTTGTCTTATTCATAGAGCTAATCCTATTAGCAATTATTTTATTTTCTTGTCTACTGCTCTTCTCTTTTCAGTGAGGGACTTTGTCTTATTTATTGCTGTGTCTCCAGCACCAAGAATCTGACACGTGCTATGCACTCAATAAAACAGCCACAAGTGAAAAAAGCTCCACGTGACCCCGCCTGCCTGGCCATAGCTGATAGGACCAGGGACTGGAGCAAAACAAGGCCAATCAGAATATTTCTCTCTGGAATTTGGAGCTGTTGTGGTAACATGAACATGGAAGCTGCTCGTTTGCCATATTCTAGCTTCTGGGCCAGAGAAGGAGAAAAATCAAGATGAGAGAGAGAAGGAGGGAAAGACAGGTGTGAGGAGCATAGGGAAACCTGGTCCCACGGGCTTCCTGGACCTGCTGCGTTTCAGCCTTGGTTCACATAACCTTACAAGTAAGCTCCGTGTTTCAGGTTAGGCCAGCTAGGGTTGGTGCCTGTTACCTACAACCTCATGAATGTACCTGTGGTCACCATTATGCTTTAAAAATTCATAGCCAAAATATTTGAAGGAAATAATCCAGAATGTTTGCCTCTGAGTGATGGGACTACCTAGTTTTCTATATTTTCTAAAACAAGTATGTGTTACTTTTATGATTACAAATATATGTGTGTTTTTTTTTTTTTTTTTCCCTGAGAAGCATGGAGTGACAGACCTAGGGTATTCCAGGAGATCCCATTCTGTCCATCCATTTTATTCTGCTGAGAGGTTTAGCTGTGAAATGACTCACCAAGTTCCCAAAGCTCATTTCCACCACCGTGGCTTGGGTTTTCTTATACCCAGGCCAGTATTCTCTCTACTGGGCAACCTTTGGACAATTATTGTGTTGTTCACTTCAAAATGCTACATTTCAATTATTTCTTCAATAATAAATACTCTCCCTCAAGGTGAAAAAAGCTTTCTCTTACAGATCAACTCTAGTGAGTTGTGTGTGACTACCTGTATTGCTGTGTTGAGAAAGTTTCTGAGGCAGCGTCCAGACTGGGTAGGAAGGTAGTACCACAGCTGACTAACTGATGTCTGCCCTGAGTGCAAGGAGGAATGGAGTGACGTGGACGAAAGTTCTAATTCTTTCTTAGATGCAGCGCAAAGCTGGCGTTGTAAGAGAGGAAAACGGAAGGTCAGGGGATCCATTCGATTCACATATGCTTCTATCCCTTGGTTTATGATACAGGAAGTTCTAACTTTACTGTATGATGATGGCATAACAAAGACAAAGAATAAGGCAGTGACTATATAAGTTCTGCTTTGCTTTTTCGTTACTTTTGTTCGAAATTTCATTGCACTTTTCCAGCTAGTTGGTGGCCAAAAGGGCTGATTATCATTAAGCAGTAAAGGTGTCAGGGGCTGGATCGAGTGTAAGGATAACTGGGCAACACTGAGGTCTGAGGGAAGTGCTTTTGGAGGGTCCTCTGTTTCTGGGCTGGACCACTGGGCAGCTCTAATTCCTAAAGAAATCTCACTGAGCTACTGATTCATCTCACTTGCATCTTGAAGTGCATTCACCACCCCCACCTAGTTTAAGAAAACTCCTTAAATGATCCAGGAGCCCACCTGGAGAGTGAGCAGCCTCGCCTTGGGCTCAACAACCAACGAGACAGGGAAGGGGTACTAAGAATCCGAAGAGCATTGCAGGAACAAGACACAGGCTGTCGCTTCAAATCAGAGGCAATTAAGCTGATGCTCGGAGACCAGGCAGGAGCCCAGAAGGCCAGAGGACACAAAGGGACAGAGACTTTCACCTCCAGTGGAAACCAAGCCGGCCTGCTCTCTCGCCTCTCCTCCAGTCCCCCTCTGTGGCCCGAGCTGCTGGCGAGCCCCATGGGGCACCTGCAAAACATTGTCACCTACCTGGGCCCCTGGGCTAGCACTAGGCCGCCCTGTGTTGTCTCTACTCCAGGTGGGGGAGGAAGGCTGTTCATCTCTGCAGCTGCGTGGGTGAAGACAGCCCCGGGCAGAGGCAGGGACAAAGCAGCTTCTTCAGAGAGGCCCTCTGGGAGTCCTGAGGGCTGGAGCCCACGCTGTTCCAGAGTCAGGGCTGGAGTGGTTTTAAATATTTGCCAAGTGGATCATACATGTTACCTCACCACAGACCCAACAGCCAGCATCTCCAAAATGCGGTTGGGGGGGAGCTGCAGAGATGAGCCGCATGGGACGGGAAACTCCCTTTCCCATTAACTTAGATATTAAATTTCTAAGGAGGATCCCAGAAATCAGCTTTATCTGAGAACTCGGTTAGCCCCGCATGCACGTGCCAATCATTTGTGAGTGTGTAGAATTTAGGTTGGAATAATACAGGAGAGAGGTAAAAGGGCTTTTCTGACTCTGAATTACTTAGGGGCTTTTCTCACCTCTGCAAATCTTGAAAGTGGAAGGTAATTTCCACGTGTGTTCTAGGCGGCACGAAGGGTGGAAATCACCAATCCTGGAAAGGCCTCTGCCACCTGAATTCTTAAGACCCTGCTCTTACATAGTGCACTTTTTGTTTGCTTGTTTCTAAAGATCTAGATCTTTGTTTTATGTAGCAACCAGAGGTTACATGAAGTACAGCAAATAGGATTCGTCTTGCTCAAGTCCTAGCAATTGGAAGGAGCTGCCTGGCGCGCTGTGCTAACAACATCACGAGGCCACGTCTGGATCTTGAGGAAAGCGCCACGATGGCTTAGCAGTGTCTGCTGTGGGTGCAGGAGGTGGGGATGACGGCTGTCATGTCACACACATGACATCTCTGAGTTAAATCATGGAGCACCTTTCAGATTCGACACAGGGCTAAGTTCGTAGGAGTCTGGAAAATGGACCATTAAGAGGCTCAGAAGATAAGAATTCATTATCAGTGGTTTTCCCCAAGGAATGGATCATGTAGCTGTCTCCGAGACAAGTTTGTTATTGATTGACTGATGTCTCCTTTTAACTTCCTGGGAAAAGCAGAGAGTAGCTGTTCACTCTCTCTCCTCTGCGTTGGGTCCTCAGGGTTTGGTTCCTGGATACTCCCCAGCCTCCCAGCGGTCTCCTGGCCTGACCTTCTTGGGACCCATTCTCCACAAGGCTGATGGAGGGAGCTTGCTAAACGGAAACCCTGACTATGTCTGTCCCCTTTGGTAGTTCCCGTCATCATCCTCAGGATAATTATTTGCTCCTATGATAAGTTCATCTTGATCTGGTCCTTGCTTGCCTCTCCACCTCCACCTCTTGTCCCTCGTTTCCTTGGCACTGTAGGTCACAGCCGAGCTCCTTCTGTGTGAGGGGCTCTGCTCCCCTTACGGCACCCGCACCTCGGGCTCAGCTTAGTTCTCCTCTGGTGACCTTCCTCAACGCCTTCTGCCTCCCCTCAGACCAGCTTAAAGGGCCCTTGGAACTCACTCTGTGCTCGCTTTGACCCCATACTGTGATCACAGGTGTGTCTCTCTCCCCTACTAAACCCTAGGCTCTAGCAGGCAAGAACCGCATCTTATCACCTGCATCCAAACCACCATGGCAGTGGATGGTCCATAGGAGGTGCTTGATACACAGTTATTAAATGAGTGAATGAATGGGGATTGGGTAGTTTTCCCAAATTCGTGAACTTAACAGGGACTCAGCATGGATTAGCGCTTGTAATCATTGAGTTGACACCACCCGTTTCCTCATTGTTTCACCTCATCTGCTCTCCTGGCCCCATATGTTGCTTCTCCCAATAACACTAGTCATTGCAAGAAACTGAGGCAGCCAAGGGCCAATTATGAACTAGGCAAAAATCTAGAAATGCAAAGTTGTTGAATTTTAGATCTAGACGAGACCTTCTGGATCCTCCTGTGCAGCTGAGGTCTGGGAGGCAGAACTTAGGCCTCATCCACACCTCCCTCCCTTCCTCCCTCCCTCCCTCCCTTCTTCCCCCCTCCCTCCCTCCCGCTCCCTCCCCCCTCCCTCTCCCCCTCTCTCCCCCTCCCTCTCCCCCTCGCTCCCTCCCCCTCCCTTCCTCCCTTCCTCCCTTCCTTCTCCCCCTCCCTCCCCACCTCCCTCCCTCCTTCCCTCTCTCCCTCTTTCTTGGAAATAGGACCGTTTCCAGCAACCATAATGGCATCTATAAACATTGTATGGCCAGGTTTTCATGGCCCGTATGATGACATACAAAAGTGAAAAGAGTAAGGGACCCATATTTTGGCCCAAATTGTGCAGCTGTATGCAGTTCTAATTCCAAGATACCCTAACCGAAATTTCCTATTTTTTTCTCTGTTTTTGAAAAAAAAGTGGGCGGCTGGTTCATTTTGGGGGGCTGTGAGGTGACTCACCTTATGCAGCTGTGTTTTCGTCTCATAGTAGGCGACCATGGGGATGGAGGCCCGGTAGTAGGTCTCAAGGCGCTTGGTGAGAGCGGTTCTGTCGTCCGCGCGCGGGCCGCTCCCGCTCCGCTGGAGAAGGCGGTTGGTCATGGTGTCTGCCGAACAGTCCATACAGATCACCAAGCGAGGGTCTCCAATCTGGGGATGGGGAGGGGGCACAACACGCTCAGAAATTCCACTCAGCGAGGTTCTGGGAAGACCTGGGATCCCTAGTTCTTTACTTCTGCTTCCTCTCAGGGTCCCAGACCTACATTGTGGCAGAGTTGGGACAGGACATCACGGCTCCTTATTTCCACATCAGAGGCTTTCCACAGGCTGCCTCAGAGCTGTCTCTTGTCCTCAACGTTTAGGTCACCTCATGTAATGCAGGGATTGTATAGAATGCTACCCAATGCAGTCACAATCTGTCCTCCACACTAAGGGGAGGGGTGTGTGTGTGTGTGTGTGTGTGTGTGTGTGTGTGTGGTGCTTCCCGCTGGGAGCCCTGCCTGACCTACCGAGACAAGCTAATCACCTCCTTCTGTGTCCACCACTATACCTCACATGAGCCTCCAGGAGCACACTGTGGCTGTGTCTGTACTGCGTGGGGGTCAGGAGAGCACAATGGTTGAGCACAAAAGGTTCGAGTCAGGCTGCTGAGGGTCAAATCCTGCTGTGGTGACTTGTCTCCAAGACGGTCTTCATTGATTCATTACCTCCATGTACTTTAAGCTCTTCCCCCCATTGAGACATAGAGCCCATTCCTCTACCTCCTTGAATCTGAGCTGAACTGTAACTGACCAACAGAACATGGTAGAAATGATGCCACATGCTTTTATTATTTATTTATTTATTTAATAACTTTTAACATCTTTATTGGAGTATAATTGCTTTACAATGGTGTGTTAGTTTCTGCTTTATAATGAAGTGAATCAGCTATACATTTACATATATCCCCATATCTCCTCCCTCTTGCGTCTCCCTCCCACCCTCCCTATCCCACCCCTCTAGGTGTTCACAAAGCACCGAGCTGATCTCCCTGTGCTATGTGGCTGCTTCCCACTAGCTATCTATTTTACGTTTGGTAGTGTACACATGTCCATGCCACTCTCTCACTTCATCCCAGCTTACCCTTCCCCCTCCCCGTGTCCTCAAGTCCATTCTCTACGTCTGCGTCCTTATTCCTGTCTTGCCCCTAGGTTCTTCAGAACATTTTTTTTAGATTCCATATATATGTGTTAGCATACGGTATTTGTTTTTCTCTTTCTGACTTACTTCACTCTGTATGACAGACTCTAGGTCCATCCACCTCACTACAAATAACTCAATTTCGTTTCTTTTTATGGCTGAGTAATATTCCATTGTATATATGTGCCACATCTCCTTTATCCTTTCATCTGTCGATGGACACTTAGGTTGCTTCCATGTCCTGGCTATTGTAAAGCCACATGCTTTTAGAAGCAAGATCATAAGAAGTTTTGCAGTTCCTGCCTGGTCAACTGCCACCTAAGATGTCCAATGACTCTGACTGCTAGGCTGGGAGGAAGCCCAAGCTAGCCACACAGAGAGGCCATGTGGACAGAGATGCCTGACCAGACCTTGGCTGTTGTAGACATCCCAGCCCCTGCTCCAGACATGTCTACTCAGCCTTACCAACTATCTGACTGCAACTGAATAAAGGACCTCAAGTGAGAACCAGCCAGCTGAGCCCATCAACCTCCAGAACCCTATTAGAGAAAATAACAAATTGTTTTTTTAAGTTACCTGGCTTCATCATTAACTAAAAGTGTCACTCAACTTCTCTGCACCCCCAACTTTCTCATTTGTTCAATGAGGATGATCACAGAATTGCTGTGAGGATTAAATACAATTAAATAAGGTAATGTAAGTAGATTGCTTGGCAGATGGAAACACTTGGTAAGTATCAGCCACTATGCTTATTCCCATATTGGGCTATGATCTCTTTCTTTGTGTGTAGGCGTTAGGAATGCTCAGCTCCTGATTCCAAGTCTTGTATATAGTAGGTAACAAAGAAATATTTTCATGAATGAGTGATAGTGTATGATCTGTAGTGTGTCTCTCCCCATCTCCCCATCCTTCCCTTAAAGTGTTCTTTTGCTTCTGATGTCTCTCTCTGGACGATACCAACCTTGCCTCCACTACCAATCTCAACCCTGGATCAGAAGAAATTGTTGCTCTCTTCTGATCTTGCAATGTAAACGAAAGTTTACCGCCCCACTGTGGAAAGTGCCTGGGAGGGATGGGAACAAAGTTAGGGTAGGGGAGGACTTTAAGACAACACGCAGAGTCGAAAGTTGTCAGTAAGTGCTGTTCAGTGATTTATCTACCCCCTCTGAAGGATGTACTTTAAGAAACAGAGTGGAAAAATTCTCCAAAATCTAGAAGAGTGAAATAAACCTCTGGAACATGTCATCTAACTCTTCTGTCTTTATTAATTGGAAGAAAAAAAAAAAGCATTTGAGCAGTAAGAAAGCTGTGTGAAAGTTTAGAAGACAATGACCCTTGTCCACCAGCAGAGGGCGAGCTTGGGAGGCAGCCTAGGGCTCAGTTACAGAGTTTGGCTCCTGGAGCAGTTTCCGGCCAGGGTTGTGTTTGGAGACTAGGCGATTTTTCTTACTGTGGCGGTTTTCAGGCCACTTGTGAGGACACAGATGACAATTCAGGGACTCACTCAGGTACAGAGATAATGTGTGTCTGAGCAGGAGCTGGCAGTAAATGAACCGAAATAAGTGCAGGACAGAGAGGGAGCTTCCACCTTGATTCTCAAAGTGTGGGCTGTGAACTGGCAGCACAGGCTTCATCTGGGAGCTTGTTAGAAATGCAGATGCTCAGGCACCATCCTCGACCTGCTGACTCTGCATTTTAAGAAGATCCCCAGGTGATGCTTCACAAAATAATACCTTGAGAAGCTGCTCTCCTGCCAAGATTGGGGTTTGACCCAACCTATTTCTCCTGGAGTCAGCACTCCCTTCCTACATAAAAAGCTGTCGAGCAGCCATTCCATTTGGAAGTGGCCTGTACCACTGATTCTTTTTTTTTTTTAATTAATAAATTTTAAGTTTTAGAAGTTTTAGGTTTACAGGAAAATTGAGCAGATAGTACAGAAAGTTACCATGTAATTGCCCTCCCCTGGTTTCCCCTATTATGTCTTTAGTGTGGTACATTTGTTACAATTAATGAAACAATACTGAAGCATTAACTGAAGTCCATAGTTGACATTAAAGTTCATCCTTTGTGTTGTACATTCTATGGGTTTTGACAATTGCATCATGTCATGATCCACCATTATAGCATAATACGTAATACTTTCACCACTCTGAAAATCTCCTGTGCTCTTCCTATTCATTCCTCCCTCTCTCTCCTCCCTAACCCTGGCAACTACTGATCATTTTTTAACTGTTTCTATAGAATTGCCTTTCCCAGAATATCACATTGTTGAACTCATCCAGTGTGTAGCCTTTTCAGGCTGGCTTCTTTCACTTAACCATATGCATTTAAGTTTCTTCCATGTCCTTTCATGGCTTCAGAGCTCATTTCTTCCACTGATGCTTTTAACACCTAAAAGTTTTTGAAAAGTTTGAGTGAAATACCATTCAATCATTTTTCAAAATGCTTTGATATATATATTTTTTAATTTTTATTTATTTATTTATTTATTTATGGCTGTGTTGGGTCTTCGTTTCTGTGCGAGGGCTTTCTCTAGTTGTGGCGAGCGGGGGCCACTCTTCATCGCGATGCGCGGGCCTCTCACTATCGCGGCCTCTCTTGCCATGGAGCACAGGCTCCAGACGCGCAGGCTCAGTAATTGTGGCTCACGGGCCCAGCTGCTCCGCGGCATGTGGGATCTTCCCAGACCAGGACTCGAACCCGTGTCCCCTGAATTGGCAGGCAGATTCTCAACCACTGTGCCACCAGGGAAGCCCCGATATATTTCTTTAGAAAGTCCCTTGGAGTAGCTCTGCCTTTTTTCCCTGAACCATGTTTAGCCTCTAACACAGCGGTCCCCAACCTTTTTGGCACCAGGGATGCTTTCGTGGAAGACAATTTTTCCACGGACCCATGGGGTGAGGGTGAATGGTTCAGGAGGTAATACAAGCGATGGGGAGCCATGGGGGGCGATGGGGAGCGGCAGAGGAAGCTTCGCTCGCTCACCCGCCACTCACCTCCTGCTGCGCGGCCTGGTTCCTAACAGGCCGAGGACCCGTACCAGTCTGCGTCCTGGGGGCTGGGGACCCCTGCTCTAACATCCCGTGGAGGGGAGAACAGAGAACTCTGTCCTTGTCTGGATGAGTCACAGAGACTTGGGGACAACTCCATGTCCCCAGCACTTCCCTGCTGGCTCCCTGGAATTCTGCCACAGCAGTACTGGGCTCTTCATGGCCTTTGGGTATTCAGGGGACCCTTATTAGAGCACAAGTACCCTTGGGAGGGCATTGAGATATGTAAGAACATTTCAGCAGCTGGCGCACTGTGCCATCGCTCTAACCCCTGTGGGGAGGAAATGGAGGCCCACAGAGGTTAACTTGCCCCAAATCACTGAGCACTAGTTAGTGGCAGTCCTGAGCCAGCTGCGTGTAACTCCAAAGCCTGGTGACTTCACCCTAGTGGAGGGTGCCAGAGCCTTCAGAATGGAACTCAGGCCAGATGCCTGGTGGGCCAAGTGGAGCCAGGAGAGGAGGGTGGGGTAGTAGGAAAAGAAGTGGACGGTGTCAGAGGTGATTTAATTTTATTTTGCGGAAACTTGCTTTTGCTGCCTTTGGGGATCTAGCTGGGATCAGCGCTCACTCCAGCTGAGAGCAGCCCACCAGGATGAGGATGTCAGCTGACTTGTGATGATGGCTTTGCCTGGAGAATTCCAGCAGGTAGAGCAGGAGGAGGCGTTTACCCTGCTCTCCTCTGACCCCCACTTTAGTTTTCTTCTGATTAAGTCAGGACACGGGTTAGGCCATATTACCAGTGGGCAGGGTCCTGCCATTCAGGAACTCTCTACGGTTCAGAGTACTAGCTTTCTTGTTCTCTCTGGGTGCCTCAGTTTCCTCATTTTAAATGAGGGTGACAAGAGTTTCTGCCTCGTAGGACGGCTGCCGAGGATTAAATGAGTTAATACATGGCCCATTTCAAGCACTGCATAAATGTGAGCTAATGTTATTTAATGTGGGCCTGGCAATATTCATTTTCATCCCTTTGCGCTTTGTAAAAGCCCCTGTTGGTCAGATTTGAGTTTAGAAAGAGTCAGAGGCCCCACCCGTGCTTTTAGCCTAAGTTGTGCACTCCAGCGCGTCTACCAGCCTCACTGCACTGGGAGGTAAGGCCTGGCTAACAACAGAGCCACGGGCCTATTTCCCATTTGCGCTCACTCCTGAGCTTTATGCCCTTGGGGAACCTCAGTAGAGGAGGGGTGATGGGGTCATTCCAGAATTGCTGAACACGCAACCCTAATAATAATAATACCACCCCATCGCCACCCTAACATCTGCCCTGGTGCTGCCATTACATAGCTCAAAAGTTCTGCAATGAACCAGAAGTTGGAAGAAGAGAGTGGAGGGGCTTCCCTGGTGGTGCAGTGGTTGAGAATCCGCCTGCCAATGCAGGGGACGCTGGTTCGAGCCCTGGTCTGGGAGGATCCCACAGGCCGCGGAGCAACTGGGCCCGTGAGCCACAACTACTGAGCCTGCGCGTCTGGAGCCTGTGCTCGGCAACAAGAGAGGCCGCGATAGTGAGAGGCCCCCGCACCGCGATGACTAGTGGCCCCCGCTCGCCGCAACTAGAGAAAGCCCTCGCACAGAAACGAAGACCCAACACAGCTATAAATAAATAAATAAATAAATTTAAAATTTCCTTTCTCTTCTTTAAAAAAAAAAAAAAAAAAGAAGAGAGTGGAAAATCTCAAGTGGAAAATCCCGAGGTGGTCCCAAGGCTTGCCACAATTCCAAACCACTAGGACACACCAACTAGAAAGTTCCTTGGCCAGACTCATAACCTTTTTTTTTTTTGCTAAGAGTTCATGCCGAAGATTAGAATACACTTATAAACAGAATCACTGATTCTGTAGATGAACAGTGTTATGAGACAGTTCAGAGCTGTCAGGCAGAGGGATACACTCATTATCCACGCATCCAGGAAACTCATCTGCATAGTCAGGCTAAGGGCAGAATTTCAGCTAAGAGGCTTCTGGGAGGAAAAGGCAAGAGCAAACCCGTGCATTTCACTTCTGTTAACATGTGTTTAGCTTGGCTGCTGAAATGTTGGGTCAACACAGGAAAGTGTTTCGATTTCACACCAGGGAGTCAGGCTAAGCACACACCCTCCTTGAGATGAGAATAATCTCTAAAGTGGGGATAATAATACCTACTGAATAGGATTGTAAAGATTAATACAATGAATACAATCCTGAATAGGATTGTAAAGATTAATACAATGACATGCGTAAAGCATGTAGTTCAATTCTGGGCACATTTTAAGTGCTCAAAAAATAACAGCTATTATTCAGATAGTTATGTATCCTGTATGATTTTAAATGCATGAAAATAGGTAGAACCAAGACCGGAAGAACAGACATCAGACTGTTATCTCTGGCTGGTTAGTTAGTCTTTGTTTTACATTTTCCTGTATTGTCTCATATCTATATAATTCCTACTTCTATAATCAGAAAAAATATACATAATTTTGAAAAAAAAACCATAACAATTTATTGAACATCATATGCAGGCTTATACATATATAAGGCACATTTCAAGGATTTCAGCCAATCCTCCCAACAAGCACTGAGGTAGCAATTTTTTCTTTTTTTTAACTGAAATATAGTTGACATACAATATTATGTTCGTTTCAGATGTACTACATAATGCTTTAACACTCGCATACATTATGAAATAATCACCATGATGAGTCTAGTTACCATCTCTCCTCATACAAAGTTATTACGATATTACTGGCCATATTCCCTATGCTGTATATTATATCCCTGTGACTTATTTATTATATAACTGGAGGTTTGTACATCTTAATCCCCTTCACTTTTTTGCCCACTCCCCACCCCCTCCCTTCTGGCAACCACCTGTTTGTTCTCTGTATCTGTGAATCTGTTTTTGTTTTGGTTTGTTTGTTTGGTTTTTTGGATTCCACATATAAATAGATCATGAGGTATTTGTCTTTCTCTGTCTGACTCATCTCACTTAGCAAAATACCCTCTAAATCCATCTATGTTGTTGCAAATGACAAGATTTCTTTTCTTTCTTTCTTTTTTTTTTTAATGGCTGGAGGTAGCTATTTTCCACCTATATTTTATAGAAGAGGAAATTGAACTATGTATAGTTAAATGACTTGTCTTGGACTTATAAAGCCAGGCTCTAAATACAGGCCTGTGCCACGAAGTGACTAAAACCGGGGGTTCGCAAATGGGTTGGGAGCTGGTGGTTAGAAACTCCAACTCCTCCTTCATATTCCTTCTCCCTCTCTCTCTCTCTCTCTCTCTCTCACACACACACACACACACACACACACACACACACAGTGACAACCTTCCCTTCCTTAACACACTATGTTGGATACTGAAGGCACAGATCATTAATTCGATGGGGGGAAAACTAGGCTTGGGAACAGAAGATAGGGTGGTAATAGAGAAAGCACATACAGATTTAACCCTAAGCTGTGGACATGAGTTTGCACTTGGTCTTTAGTGGTGTTGTGTATGGTAGCCAAGCAGATGCTCAAAGGACCTGCCTCTCAGAGCAAGCAGCTACAGTATGCAAACACATCAGCCTAACTAACTGAACTGGATTTTTTTCAGCCACAGATGGTCTCAAGCATCAGACACATCAGTCTCTGTGATACAGAAGGGCTGGTGACGCGTCTATGGGCTGGAAAACCATCCGTAGGCCTGAATGGGCTTCAAACAGAGTCGCAGGCCTGACAGGTACACAAAAAACACTCACTGTGCTCTCAGCCAGGCTTATTACTCTGAATCTCTGGGGAAAATCGTACATCTGTATTTGTCTTTGCCACATTTCAAATGAATTGCTTGCCTGTAATTTGGAGGGGGCTGTACAAATGATTGAGTCCCTTCAGGGCATAAATGAATCAACAGCGGCTCATTCCGTGTTTGTAGCATCTTTGTTGTTCTGGTCAGGTTTAAAGCAGTGCTTGTTTTGGAGGGCTGGATGTGTTCTCTTGCACACAAGCCAAATTGATATTAGAATCTTCTAAATTGCTGTACCCAGGGACAAATCAAGATCACGCTTGATCTTTGCAAACTCCTTCCAGCAGAATGCAAAAGACTGTCGTCGTAAGCGTCTCACTTGAAGGTCACCGGTTCATTAATGAAAGGGGGCACTTGTATATTTTTGGAAGTGCGTCATGAATTTTAGCATTGGTTGAAACTATCCAGTCATCACGTTGATGACTCTTTATCACTCCTAAGTTCTAGTTAAGCCTCTTATCTGACACTTTCTAAAACCTGTCTGAATGGGACCCACAGTGGGGAAGGAAGTTTTGCTTTACTTTAGGAAGATCATATGGATGATTTGAATTCATATTTACCCAAAGACCAGGGATAGACTGGTTGGCCATCTAAAGTCCTGAACTCACCCATCCTGGGTTATAAGCAAAGGAGAAAGGCATGACGGAGCAAGAATTTATGGGCTTGAATGAAATGTGATTGAAAAATGGGCGACCCTAAAGTAGATAATATTTTATAACCTTTTATAGCTTAGGAAACACATTTATATGTGTTACATCATTTGATGCTCACAAAACCCTCTAAATAGGATTTGGCAGCTACATTATTCTCTCTATTTTACAGAGGAGGAATCTGAAGTTGAGTGACATGCCCAGGGTCACACTAATCTATGACCCAGGTGAACATCCAGCTTTTTTGACTCCAGACAGCATAAGTGATGCGCTTTAAAGATGTCACCTTGGGAGGCGCTACATGAGTGCCACAGTGCTGTCACTGCTCCAAACAGTTCCGACCCCATAGGCCTAAGTTCAGATATTTGCCTTCAGACCCAGTTTAAAAAGTTCCCAAAGGAGAACAAAGATCATAATTTTGTTGTTGTTTGCACACAGTAGTTGACAAAAAAGATGCTTATTTTTACCCTACACCTTATTTATCACACTTGGCCATTTGGGGGTTTCAAAGAATATTGTACTACCACTGAGAGCAACTAAAAAAAGACATTGAAAAGGATATTTCCCCCCCAGCACTTGCAAGCAAGTTCGTGACCTTTCCTGACTGTCCCAGAGACCCTGCCAGGACTCTCGGACCTTAAGTTCATGGGCAAGGTCAAGTGTGAGATAATCCGGTGGGGTGCTGCCACCTTGAAGCCTGAACCTCAATCAACATTGCTGACTGGCAGCAGTTAGCGCTCATCTCCCTTGTGTGTGTGTGTGTGTTTTTCTTTTTTTTTAAGGTTTTGCCCTCTTGTGTTTTAATGGCGTGTTTACACAATTGCCAATCTCCAATAAGCAAGGAGCCCCTCAAGGGCCCCTGACCACCCCTTCCTCTTCTCTGGATCTCCTCTCACCCTTGGCCTTGCAGAGGCCCTAATTCAGAGATGGTGCAGGAAAGATGCCCTTGTTCCTCAGTTCAAGAGTATCCCCAGGAGCCTTATTTACAGCCTGGACACTGGCTAGAATATCAGAATAAACAAAAATGTAAGACAATCCGCGGAATACTTAATATTGTTAAGATGTTAATACTACAAAAGTGATCTACAGATTTAATACAATCCCTATCAAAGTTCCAATGACATTTTCTGTTGTTGTTGCAGAAATAGAAATATCCACCCTAAAATTCATGAGGAATCTCAAGGGACCCTGAATAGCCAAAGCAACCTTGAAAAAGAACAAAGTTGGAGGGCTCTTACTTCCTGATTTGAAAACTATTACAAAGCTACAGTAATCAAGACAGTGTGGTACTGGCATAAAGTCAGTAACTTAGACCAATGGAATATAATATAGAACCCAAAAATGAACTCTCGGATACACGGTCAAATGATTTTTGACAAGGGTTCCAAGACCACTCAATGGGGAAAAAACAGTCTTTTCAATCAGTGGTGTTGGGACAACTGGTGATCTCCACGCAAAGAATAGAGTTGGACCCTTACATTACACTGCATACAAAAATTAGGTCAAAATGGATTAAAGACCTAAATGTAAGAGTGAAAACTGCAAAATTCTTAAGAGAAAACAGGGGAAAAGCTTCATGACACTGGATTTGAAAATAATTTCTTGGACATGATACCAAAAGCACAGGAAACAAAAGCAAAAATAGATAAATTGGATTATATCAAAATTAAAAACTTCTGTGCATCAAAGGACACAATCAACGGAGTAAAAAGGCAACCTATGTAATGGGAGAAAATATTAGCAAATCATATATCTGATAGGGGGTTAAAATCCAGAACATACCCCAGACTCCTACAATTCAACAACAAAAACCAAACAACCTGGTTAAAAAATGGGCAAAAGACTTGAACAGACATTTCTCCAAAGAAGACATACAAATGGCCAACAAGCACATGAAAAGATGCTCAACATCATTAATAATTGGGGAAATGCAAACCCAAATCACAATGAGATACCACTTCACACCCATTAGGATGGCTACTATCAAAAAAACAGACAATATGTGTTAGCGAGGATGTAGAGAAACTGAAACCATTATGCACTGTTGGTGGGAATGTAAAATGGTGCAGCCACTATGGCCGGCAGTATGTATGCATATGTATTGATTTCTCAAAAAATTAAAAATAGAATTACCATATGATCTAGCAATTTCACTTCTGTGTATATACCCAAAAGAGTTGAAAGCAGGGTCTTGAAGAACAATCTGTACACGCACATTCATAGCAGCATTATTTACAATAGGCAAAAAGTTGAAGTAACACAAGTAGCCATCAATGAATGAATGGATAAACAAAATATTGTTCATCTTTAACAAGGAAGGAAATTTTAACACATGCTACAACATGAATGAACCTTGAGGACATTATGCTAAATGAAATAAGCCAGTGACAAAAGGACAAATCTGTCTGATTCCACTTATGTGAGGTACCTAGAGTAGTCAATTCATAAAGACAGAAAGTGGAACAGTGGTTGTCGGGGGGCGGGGGACAGGGAAATGGGGAGTTTAATAAGTGTAGAGTTTCAGTTTTGCAAGTTGAAAAGAGTTCTGGAGGTTGGTTGCACAACAATACGAATACACTTAACATTACTGAAGTGTACATTTAAAATCGGTTAAGATGGTAAATTTTATGTTCTGTAAATATACAGAACATGGTAAAATATTACCATGATTTAAAAAAAAACTAGAACAATCCTCCCAATTCCATTTTGTAAAAAAGTGGTTGATTATATAGAAGTCTGAGCTCTTAAAGTGGTTTGTTTTGTGGGAGAAGGCTGTTTAGATTTCTGGTACATGAGTGCCCATCAGGAACCACCTGAAACTGCCACAGTCCCAGGTGCTGCCACACAAATCCACTTCTCCCTGCTCACCCCCATCTTGTTGATAAAGGCTCCTGAGTTGAGATTCAGAAAGTCAGTCCCGGGGGTTAGAGCCCACCCTTGGCAACTGGGCCAGGGAATTTCTTCTCTGACTCTGGTTGCAAATAGGAAATGCAAGGGAAGGTGAGCAATTGTCCTTTAAGTATTTAGACACCATCTAAGGAAACTAATTAAAACAGAGACTCAGAAGGAGGTCAAACTAACTCCCAGGGGACACACAAGTACCATTACCCCTAATCTACGTTGCAGTGTTAGAGATGGATGGAGATGGGCCCCCCAAATCTTAGTCCTACCGGTAGTTGTCACTTACCAGTGAGTTGGCACTTACTAGCTGTGGGGCTGTGGGCAAGTCATGTAACCTCTCTGGGCTTAACTCATCACCTTTATCATGAAGAAAATACCTCCTCTCTCTATCTAAAAGGTTATTAAAAATATATCAAATGAAATAACATATATAAAAGTGTTTTTAAAACTAGTCTAAAGAGATCTCTATATAAATATTAATTCTTGTAGGCTCTGGAATCTTTGTTTAATAAATGGGGACAATTGTTTCCCTCTTGCTTGGACTTTGTAAAATTAGAGATAATGTATGTAAAGTGTGTAGCCCAGGACTTAGCCCAGAGTAGGCTCAATAAATGATAGGAACAATATTTTTTACTTCCTGCTGTTCCCCTGTGAGTGGCCTCCTAGTGAAGAGGGTGGGACCTATACCTGATGCTGGGATGGTCAGAGGGGTACATATATCTGACTCTGCCTGTCCAGCAACATTTCTCCTTGCCTTCTTCTAAGGGCATCCTATTTTTCTTTGGGTAATTCCCTTCCCTTTCTTTTCATGGTTCTGGTGTGGTGCCCATTCTTGCCCAACTCTTCCCCTTGCTTCACTTCCCGGGGAGAGCCATCAATCAGGAAAACTTTGGTCTGCCTGGTTCAGGTGTGGTGCCCATTCTCCCTCCTTTCTTCCCATCCTCGCCCTGGTCCTCCAGGCTGGACCAGGATATTCCTGGATATCCACAGTGATTGGTTCCGTGATGAGCCCAGGACCTGATAATCCAGGATAATGAAACAAAATCCTAGGTTTTTTGCTGGAGAATAGAAACACTTTTCTGTGAGATCACTTAGATGGTAGAATATAAGCCTGTAACAGGAAGAAAATGAGGCCAACGCAAAGAAAGAATATCCAAGAGATGGAGGACGTCAGATCACTGATGAACAAATTTGAATACATGGATCCAACCAAGTGTGAACTGCTCTTGGAAGTTTTAGTTACTTGAACCCATAAACCCACCACCAGCGTTCCCACCCTCCACCCTTTTTTTTGGCCTGCATGCTGAGTTTCTGCCATTTGTAATAGAAAGTTTTATTTCATGTAATTGAGAAAGGCATAGACTTTGAATTTATCCCCCAGCCTCGATGATGTCCCCTATTTTTCTTCTGGTATGATCCCCAGAACAACACTCACCCTACGTCCGAACTCTTCCCCTTGCTTCACTTCCTGAGGATAGCCATCAATCAGGAAACCCTTGGTGTTTCTGAGGTTGGCCACCATGGCCTCCTTCAGGAGCTCCAGAATGAGGCCCTGGAGCGGAGGGAGAGCAGTCAGGACCCGAGCTCTTCCACAGAACAGCACTGGAGTCAGCGCAGTTCTCCCGAGCCATCCCATCACGGGAGGGAGAGAGATAACCGCAAGATGTTGAGAACAAACTTATGGATACCAAGGAGGGAAGTGGGGGGAGTGGGATGAATTGGGAGACTGGGCTTGACATATATACACTACTATGTATAAAATAGATAACTAATGAGAACCCACTGTATAGCACAGGGAACTATACTCAATGCTCTGTGGTGACCTAAGTGGGAAGGAAATCTAAAAAAGAGGGGATATATGTGTACGTATAACTGATTCACTTTGCTGTACAGCAGAAACTAACACAACAGTGTAAAGCAACTAATTCTCTAATACAAATTAGTTAAAAAAAGATTAACAGCAGGCAGCAATATACTGTATTTCATCAACTCCAAATCTCACCACCCCCCCCATTTTAATGTCTATGGAATTGGTAGGTATCTTACAGTCAGTGCTGGGTCATAGTTTAATTGTTAGTGTTTTTTTCTTACCGGTATATTTTTATTGGCTATATTTTACTGGGGTGTCTAAAAAATAATGACATCTTAGATTAGGTGAAATATAGTGCTGTATTTCATACAGTAGCACTCCTTGAATTAGGCCTAATGCCAGTTTAAAACTAGACAAAACATGGTATAAAATGTGCTTCCCTGTTGATTTGTTCCAGTAAATATTTTATAAATTTTGACACGCACTGACTTGAGGAGACTTTCAGTAGATATGAAGCAGCATTTTCTAGCAATATCACTTTGTTAAAAAATTTGATTTAACTTCCGCTTATGGAAAATAAGGAAGGAGGGATACATGGAAGCTTGGGAACGGATGTAGGAAAATGCCACCAGCTGCCCAAACTGGGGGGAATTCCTTGTGTTCTCTGGGCCCCAGGCATCCTCTGACTTTTGGCAGGGACTTGGGGAATGCAGCCATCGTAAGGGTGGTCAGAAACTATCCCTAGATAATAATGAATTAAATCTGCATGAAGCTTACATTCTAGTGAAAAAGACAGATAATAGACGAACAAGTAAATATATAGAAATAATCAGCTAGAGAGAACTACTAGGAACAAAATTAAAGCAGGACAGAAGAAGCAGAATGTTACAGGTGCTATTTTAGATGGGGTGCTCAGCAAGGGTCTCTTTGATAAATTGTGATATTTAAGTAGAGATCTGGATGAAGTAAAGGAGCAAACTATATGCATATATGAAGGAAGAGGGCTCTGGCTAAGGAAACAGCAAGTGCAAAGGCCCTGAGGCAGGAACAGCCTGGCCTGTGGGAGGAACAACGAGGAAGTGACTGGTTGGGTGAGAGTGAACGTGAGAGTGGTGGGAAACAGTGTCAGAGAGCAAGCTGGAGTCCAGAGCCACGGGAAGGACTCTGGATTTCATTCTAAGTGTGGTGAGGAGCTGTTGGAAGCCTCTGGGGAAGGGGATAAACGATTTCAAGAAATCACTCTGGCTGCTGTGAAAAGAGTGAACTGTAGGGGGAAAAGAGTGGGCAGAAGGAGGCCCACTGAGAGTCAACTGCAATGGTCTGTTTCCTTTCATGAGGACCATTCTGGCTTCCAGGTGGGAAACAGACTGTAGCTGGTTGAAGAGGAAGCCTAAAGCTCTGTTAGCTAATAGGGCTGCATTGTACGAGCCCTGACTACAGAGCCTAGTGTGGGACCTAGGCTGGAAGGGATGAATGTTTTTTGATACCCGTGGCATCCAGCTTCTCAGAGATGGGCAGTGACTTGAAAACAAACCAAAAAAGGTAAATAAAAGGGATATTCTTTACTTCAGCCACACAAGGAAGATACCAAATTTCAAGTTAATGTCATTATTCCTCTCAGAACTAGACCAAAATGTTGTTTTTTATTTTCCAGTGGGTTCTAATTCTAGGTTCTGCTGCACCAAGCTCACTTCTGCTTTGAAGATTTTAACTCTAAAGCGGGGACCAATTTTAGAAGAAAATATGAAACAAGGTAACATTCAAGGGGCTGGAAGAGCAACAAGACAGAAGGAACCTGGGCCTGGACAACTTGATCTGGCAGATGGGTCTCTGCTGCGGACCTCCCGCCTGTCTCTGGACTGTTACATAAGAAAGAAATGAAATACAGCTATTGTCCTTTTTGGGTTTCTTTGTTCCAGAAGCTTAGATTAATTGCAACATTCCCAAATCTCTCCCCAGCCAGAGAAGGCAGCTGTTGCTTACTGAGGGCACCAGCTCTCCACGTTCCATGATGTTTCTGATCAATTTGCTTCTTTCAGATTCTGATGACAGCTCATTCCGCAGGAGCTTGCCCGTCGAGAGATGTGTAAATCCGTATTTTTCCACCAGCTTTTCACACTGTGTGCCTTTGCCAGAGCCTGGGCCACCTAGAAAAGAAGTCATGTATTAGACATCCATCCCAAATCTGGTGCCTCATTTTGGGCTATAGTCGCCATGGTGAGCAGGCCTCAGTGCTTCATCCACCAGCATGGACTGAGCAGTGATGATTTACCGGGAGCGTGTCCAGAGCTGTGGATACAGTGGAGAATGGGACGCAGACCTTGCCCTCAACAAGCTTACTGTCCATGGACGGTAAATGGTGTTGAAGACAAAAACCAGCAGTCACTATAGGTGGTCTAGTGGGGAGGAGTTCCAGCTGTTACAGGTGGCAGAGCAGGGGTCCACAATCCCAATTTGGTAGACACGCATGTCAGAGAAGTTTCCTGCGGCACTGAATCCACTCATGTGCAAAGCACGGACCACAGTGCCTGATACACTGTGAATGTTCAACAAATGCTAGCCATTACTTTTAAAATAAATTGTTTTCAAATTTATGGTTACCAAAGAGGCAAGAGGAGGGGGATAAATTAGGAGTTTGGGATTAACATATACACACTACTATATATAAAACAGATAACCAACAAGGACCTACTGTATAGCACTAGGAACTATACTCAATATTTTATAATAACCTATAAGAGAAAAGAATCTGAAAAAGAGAAGATAAATATATAACTGAATCACTGTGCTGTGCACCTGAAGCTAGCACATTGTAAATCAACTATATTTCAATAAAAATATTGTTTTCATTTTCAAACACAAGCCTACAGAAGAGTTATGAGTACAAAGAATTTTCTGAAACATTTAAGAATCAGCGGCCAACCTGATGCCTTATGGCTACAGAACACTTTAATGTCATTTCCTCTGGACAAGGAACCAAACACATCCTCCTAAATAACTACATCTTCAGATCCCATTCACATTTCAGTGGAATTGTCCCAATCATCTCAATAATGTCCTCTGAAGCCGATGGATCAAGTTCAGAATCATGTGCTGCCTTTGGTTGTCATGTCCTTCTGGTCGTCTTCCCAAAGGAACAGTTCCTCTGTGTTTCCCTGACACTTTTGAAGATTATAAATAGTTATTTTATGGAATGTCCCTCAATATGAATTTTTCTGTTGTTTTCTAGCTATTATTACTGATGACCTCCCATAGTCCTTTGATGAACATACATCTTGACTCTTTCCTTGCCCCTCCCTAAGTTCAACTAGTTGCTAAGTTGTAAGCTTTTACATCTTGAAAATAATAATAGCTAACCTTTGCCAAGTGCTTACTGTACTGGTCACTGCTCTAAGCATTTAAATTATCTTAAGAGAGGCAGACACTGGTATTATTCCCATTTTACAGATGGGGAAGCGGAGGCACTGAGAAGTTAGCTGCCTTAGGTGGCAAGAGCAAGTAAGTAGCAGTCTAGGATTCGAAGCCTGGACTCTGGCTCTCAGAGGTGTTCCCACCTCTCTTGGCTGCTGTGTCCAGATTCACCTCCACGGTTCAGGTCCTCACGCTCTCGGTGTACAGCAGCCGTCCCGCCTCTGCGTTGGGCAATGGGTGAGGTTTTGAGGTCCAGCAGACCTGCTAGCAGGGTGAGTTGCCTGAAAAGCATGTCACCACCCAGCTCAGAGCATTCAGTGGCTTGCCATTCCTCACAGAATGAAATCCCAACTCCTTAGAATGGCATTTCTAGCTTCTAGAATCTAGTCCCATCCAACCTCTCCAACCTTCTTTTTTTTTTTTTAATTTTTATTTATTTATTTATTTATGGCTGTGTTGGGTCTTCGTTTCTGTGCGAGGGCTTTCTCTAGTTGTGGCAAGTGGGGGCCACCCTTCATGGTGGTGCGCGGGCCTCTCACTATCGTGGCCTCTCTTGTTGCGGAACACAGGCTCCAGACGCGCAGGTTCAGTAGTTGTGGCTCACGGGCCCAGTTGCTCCGCGGCATGTGGGATCTTCCCAGACCAGGGCTCGAACCCGTGTCCCCTGCATTGGCAGGCAGACTCTCAACCACTGCGCCACCAGGGAAGCCCCTCCAACCTTTTTCTTCATTTCTTATCCTCACCTAACATTGTCATGTCCAACAGTAGACTGTCCCTTCCTCAAGACATACTTTTTAAACAAACTTTACTTTGAGATAATTGCAGATTCACATTCATAAGAATAATATAGAGAGATCCCATGTATCCTTTACCAATTTTCCCTTGTGGTGACATCTTGCAAAACTATAGCACAATATCACAACCGGAATATCAGCACTGATGCAATGAAGATATAGAACATTTCCATCACCACAAGAATCCCTCATGTTTTCCTTTTATAGCTACACCCACTTCTCTCCTATACACAGCCCCTCCATCCTTAATCTCTGGCAACCACTAAATCTGTCTATAACTATGTCATTCTGAGAAAATTATATAAATGGAACCATAGACATCAAGATATGCTTTTCCAATGTGCTTTTGCTATTCTTGGGTCCTCAGCCTGGAAGGCTTTTGCTTCCCCCTCTAACTATCAAGATCCTCTTTATCCCTTAGGCCTGGACCCAGTGCTGCCCCCTTCTGGCATCAGCTTGTCCCCCTCACCTCCCTTGGGGTGAGTGATGTAACCAGGGCTTGGGTGCCCTTGGCCTGTCTTATGCTTGGTCTAGGTCTCCCACTCGACTTTCTGCCCCGCAGTGCCTATAGCACAGCACCTGTACTCTGTAGGTGTTTCTTAACGCCTGGAGGATTCCCTGTTAAAAGGAAATATTGAACTGAAATGTAAAACACAATTGAGGTTTTCAGCATAGCCATGAGGATTTACAACTTGTTCTGCAATTTTCCTGGCTGGCCTCTCTTCATATTCAAAACTCCTTTCTCAGAACAATTGGCAAGACCCCTCTTGAGGGGCATTAGTTGTGGTCCCTCATCAGTAGAAGGGCCTCTCACTCCCTCTCCTTTGCCTTGGCAGGAAATCCAGGAAAGGTCCACGTTTTCTGACTTCTGCTCATCTGTACAGCTGCTCTCAGTCAAATGGGGAGGGTTCAGACCCCTCACAGTATTGTCATGGATGGCCTAGATGTAGTAGGAAAACAGCAATTACAAAGGCTTGCAAAAATAATGCAGACCACTTAGCAGGAGCGGCCGATTGCCAGCTAATGCTACGTTTGCTCCAAGCGCTATGACTTCTGTCTCCTGAGATAATGGAAATGGAGAGTGGAAACAAGGGAAGGCCACTCAGGGGAGAAGTGCTTCCAGATAAAGGAGTAAGGGGAACAAAGGGCTAGGCTCCTGCAGCGGCCACGAGGGCTTCTGTGGCCGGATTTACCTAGAAACCCTTTTGCTGGGATGGCTGGAAGCCAGTCACATGGGAAAGATATTTTCAGACTTGGCTTACCGGGCAAAAATGCTGCGTTCCAATTATTTTCTTCCTTCAGCAACCTACTAATATGACTATTACAGTTTTTGCTCCTCTAAAATATTATTTAATAAATCTCGACACAAAGGCAATTAAAAATCTTCAGCTCAAATTAACCACAGCTGTGTGTGAAGCAGCAGCCACTGCCCCAGTTAGAAACCTTTCGTGGGAGCGACAGCTGCAAATTCTTAACATTCTTGGGCAAACGGTGCAGGCACAGTGGAATTTTAAGTAATCTACACAATGGTTTGATTCTTCCCACGGCTCCAAACCCGAGAACAAAGTGATTATTATCACTGCCGTGAAGGCACAAAAACTGCTAGGAGATGTATGAATTTTCATACACTGTCACTGACATTTCTTTGAGGCCTTCACTTATGACTTTTAAATTAAAAGCAAAGGAGCCTTGATGTCCTTCTGGGATAATTTGTTACATGGGAAAAACTCTTTCGAGGTGCCACGTATCTGAACAAGTGGGCTGTGGTCTCTGGTTTTGAGATGACTGACAGAGATGTGCCGTCACATTTACTGTCATCTCACTGATTTTTCCTGTATCACTACCCAAGGCTCAACCCCTGAACAAACCTATACACAATACTGCATGGTGTGATTCACAAAGCCAGCCTGGGGTAGGAGGTTCCATTTCAAAAGGATCTGTCAACACTTCAAAAAAAAAAAAAAGTGAAAAATCTTTATTCTCAACCAATGTGATTAAAATTTTTTTCCATGTGAGGCCAAAGGTGCTATATTGTGAGAAGTGTAGATACTGTGGACCTCCAGCTCAGTGCACCCCTTCCCTTAACGCTGCACCGAAGGAAGGGGAAGAAGAGCCTGCAGGAGATTTGGGAGCCCAGGGTCCATGGCTGGACTCTCCCTCGCGCATTCTCCTTGGTACCTCGTGTTCTCTGAGGTGGAAGTGAAACAAGCTGCATCACCTGAGCATGTCCGCCTGAGCCACCTTTTCCAGCGTGCTTTTTATCTTCTGGGGCAATCCTCTCAGGGGACAGCTCCTGGATTCATTAGCTGGGCTCTGCAGGAGAAGACCTGCCTCCTATGTGACTTTGCAGGGTGCTTGGCCTCAGAGTGAAAAGAACAAAATGGCAAAGCTGGTGTCTTAGAGCACATTCTGCACTCAGAAAGAAAGCCCAAGTAAATATTGATGTCAGGTTGATAATTAGCTGGATCCCAAATACAAACAAATGCATGGACATAAGTTTCCATTACACTTAACAGTGTTTTGAATAGTAATGGTGTAGAACAGGCTCTAGTGTCCTTGGTTGATATTTTACTGTATCTTGTTAACTGTAGGATGCAACCTGGAACTAAGCATGAAGCCTATTAATACTGCTCTTCATTTGACAAACATCTGTTGGGCAGCTACTGTGGGTCAGAGACTGTGCTAAGAGCTGGGAATCGAAAGATTCAGAGGCCCTGTCTTCCATCAGAGAACTCACCCTCTAAGGGGACGCCGACAGGTGAGCCCAGCATCACAGCAGTGTGAGGGGGCTGCAAGCCAGGCCTGTGAACACCACTGCAGGGGCGCTGGGCGGGACTCCTCGCTCAGGCAGGGGAAAACACGTATGATTACCTTTGCTAACACCTGGGAAGTGTGGAAAAGAGGAGCAAAAGGCTGAGCTTGGTATCTTCAGCAAAGTGACTTGGAACATGAAAAGGCCTTGCAGAGAACGGTGGGACAGGGAGCATGGTGTACTGGGAAGGGCACAGGACAGACGGGTCGAGTAATAACCCCTGGCTCTACCACTTGCTAGTCGAGTGGTTCTGGGTGAGTCTTTTAACTTCTCTGAGTCTTAGTTTCCTCATCTGTAAAATGGGGGGAAATAAGAACCAACTCGCTGCCTCATTCTACCTGTGCTCTCCTTCCTCCTCATCTTCCATTCCTGCCCAGTCACTAAGCAACTTTGAAAAATTGAGTCTACATTTGAAAAGTTTCTGAAATCTGTCCCTTTGTCCCAAATCTCCCTTGTCACATCTCTCTGCCAAAAAAAATTGGTGCTTGATAAATGCTACTTATAACGCGAGGCGGTTACTCATCCCATTAGCTCTTCCTGAGTTAACATCTGCAGGGTGTCATCCAGCATATCAAGGTTGGAATCAAACATAATCCAACAACAAGTATGGGGACTAGCCATCACTCCGAGACGTCCAGACCACTTGCAGGTAATTAAGATATATATTAGTGTGTGTGTTGGCACACACACACACACACACACACACACACACACACACACACACACATATTTGACTACATTTACAAATATATGTATCTGGTTTGGAAAACTCATAAAGTTTATTTTCTCTAAGGCGAAGCAGAGGGGACAGCATTCTACAGGTTCTAATGTCATCAACAAAGCTTTTCAGGCCTTAATTCCCATCCCACCCCAGCCTCAGTGTTCTCTAAACCTCTTTAGCACCAATGACCTTCATCACTAACCCAATTTTAGCTCGCCTTTGATCTGGATAAACTTGAGAGTTCATCATTACTTGGGTCTGTCCTCCCACCCTGCTCACATCTTCTTCTTCTCCCTGTCTCTTTTCTCTCGACCTCACTTCTTCTCAACTTGTTCTCTGTTCTCACTGTGACCTCATCGAGTAGGTCCATTCCCTTTGGGCTCCACTTACCTCCCTGACCAGCTGGACGCCAGGCCCTTTCTAGTAACTCTGAATCCTTTGCACCCTTTGAATTCTATTGTGACTGTGATGAGAACCCCCAGCCTGCTCTCTGCCCAACCCACCATTTACTTGATTTGCATCTACTCTGGGTTGCTAAGAATTCCATAGGAAGGTCAGAAAACCGAGCCAACTGGGTTTCTATCTAACTTCATAATAGCTTTTAATGCTTCTTGGCAGATACAGTCTTCTTTTGCTGATACCAAATTCGATGCCCAAGGATGGATTCTAATATATTTTCCCATTGTCCGTAAATCCTCAAACATACTCTTATTCCTCTCCCTTTTAACAGGCATTTACATCTTCCTATTATTCACTAAGAAGGTGAAGATTATCTTCTTTCCTCAACATTTTCAAAATGTGTGTATCTTCATCCTTTGTCCTCCATCTCTCCTTTCTCTCATTTGGAAGATGCTATACAACTAGTCAGCCTAAGGCTAACTTCTCTGCTTTGGCTCTTGTAGCACCTCGGCGTTTTCCTTCATAGCATTTTTCACAGAATATAATTACTTTCTATCTATCTATCTATCTATCTATCTATCATCTATCTATCTATCTATCATCTATTATCTATATATCCATTGTCTATATCTTTCACCTATCTCTTATCATCTATCATATCTATCAATTATCTATCATCTATATCTATCCATCATCTATATCTACCTATCATCTATCCATCTACTGTCTCTATCACCTATCCTGTCTATCTATCTATCTATCTATCTATCTATCTATCTATCTATCTACCTATCTATCATCTATAGTTTACTTAAAGTCTGTCTTCCATATTAGACTCTACAGGATATGGGTATGCTTTGCTTACCACAGTGCCCAAACATAGTGCCTCAAATACAGTTGTCTACTGTGTTTCTAAGTTGTCTACATTATAATAGTGACTAAAATAGTAAATACTTTGATGGTGAATGGATCCTCTCTTCCTGCCTGCTCCAAACACTTGATCCTCTCTTTCTAGTGCACATTAAATTCATTCCTCTCTGTTGGCACCATCTCTTCTGTAAACAACATGCCTAGCTCTTCCCCATCCAAATAAAAATATTTCCACCATTGTCTGTATCCTCTAGTTGTCTTTACGTTCTTTCCCTTTCTTCCAGTAGCCTGAAACTGCCCATTTCCATTTCCTCCTCTTTTATTGAGTCCTTAGCCTCTTGCAAGCCACCTCCTACCCGCATCACTCTCTGAAATTGATCTTTAAAGTTCAACAGTAATTGCATAAATGTCATCTTATTCACTGACCTTCTTCTAGTCTTTACTGCCTTTGACTCTTTAGTAGCATTTAACACCACTGATAAACATCTTAAAATTCTCTTTTCCCTTGATTTCCAGACACATAATTTGCCCATTTTCTCTCCCTTCCTTTGCCAGGCAAAAACTCACAGAGAGTAGAAACTGCTTTATTTATGTTGGTCTCCCCACAGAACCTTGCGAAGTATCACAGGCAGTTGTTGAATAGAGTCAATGTCTAGGAGGCTTATGGCCCCACAAGAGTGACAACTATATTCCTTTTCCCATTAAAGGAATCCTGGACCAAAGGAATCGAGTTCTAGGTTCACACCCCAGACCTTTATCTGGTGAGATGACTTTAATGGAGTCACTTATCCTCTCTGAGATTCAACCTCTTCAATTACAAAATAGAGGTGATCATCACGCCTATTGGTTGTGAGGACAAAATGTGATAATGCATATAAACTGCTTGGAACAGTAGCTGGCACAGTGAAATACTCAATAAGCATCATGATTATTATCTGTAAAATGAGGCAGCTCATGTTAGTGATGCTTAGAAGTCCTCCCAGCTCTAACATTCTGTGCTTTTACAAAGATTAGATACATCATTTTATATTGTGGTACTATTTTAACATCTTTAAAGACAGATAGTCTTCACAGTCACAGCCTGTGAAGGTATCAAATCTTCTGCAAATCAAACTATCCTATTTTTAGATAGTCCTCAGTGTTGTTTAAAAATCTATCAGATTTCTACCTCTTGAAATATTTCTTTCTGTCTGAATGAAAATGGGCTTCAAGATCGGGTTCAGGTTTTTGTAACTGAATGATTCCTTTAAGAGAAAAGCTATTCTGCCATCAGATCATGAAATGACCTAGAAATGATCATGAAATGTGACCTAGGAATGATCCTCAACCATTGTGGGCACATGAGTCACTTTAAATATCCTGTATCTTGGGTGAGCTGTGTCACCATACAGAGTTTCAGCAGGGCTGCTGGGAATTGGCTCTCTCTGACCAGAAACAGTTAAGAAAAATAGATCTTTATCCTCAAAGACAGTATCTCTATTTGTTCTGAAACGCACTGCTGCTTCAGGTTATTTGCTGAATAGGATGAAGAATGCCAGTGATAGGGTCAGCTGAAGGTTATGTGGAAGAATTTCACGTGGGACTGGGAACTTCTTGATAGCAGGGACTGTGCCTTATTTATCGGTACATGGTGTATAGTAGGCACGCAATAGTTATTAGATCAATCAATGAATAAATGACTGAATGAATGGATGGTGAATGATCTGGGAGCTTCCGGGAGGTAGCCTCCTAACATTGGGAGGTAGGAAACCTTGGTTCTAGACCATTCCTGCTTTGAACTAGCCGAGAGATCTTGGGAGAGTCACTCTGCCTCCTCAGATGCTATAGCTTCCTTGTCTGTAAATCAAAGTCTGGATTAAATTAGTGGTTTCCTGTGCTATTTTATATTACATTTCCTAAATATTCCAGCTTCTCTTCAATAGTGCTTCTCCCTGAGGAAATATTACTCATCCCTACCTTTTGAACTTAAAAGTCCCCAAGTGACTTGCTTTGGCCAATGAACTGGGGGCAGAGGTGGATGTGTGTCATATTTAGGCAGAGGTTTTTATAGCCAATGCATGGTTTTCTGTGTCTCTTTTCTCTTTGCCATGAAACTAGCAATATTTTGGATAGTAGGGGCTCCATCAGCATGGTTACCAGAGTGAAGCCCAGTCAACTGTTGACATACATGTAGCATTAGTCCAGAAAAAGAAGAAGAAGAGGAGGAGGTGGAGGAGGAAGAAGAAAAAGAAGAAACATCTTTGTTGTTCTACATCACAGAGATTTTTAGTTATGCTTCTTACTACAGCATAACTTAGCTTCTTCTGACTGATATGTTCCCAAACTTGACTGTGCATCAGAATCACCTGGGGAGGTTGAAAAATTGCTGAATCAGTAGATCTCTGAACCTCTGGGGTTGAGGCCTTGGAATTTATAGTTTTAATAATTTCCCCAGGGAAAGTATACATATATTGGCAATTGACTTTGAAATATGTAAGGAAAAAAAAATGTATTGATGGATGGATAAAGGAGTGGATAGAGGGAAAGATACGTGAGAAAACAGTTATTGTAAATGTTAATGGCAGCATCTAGGCAGTGGGTTTACGAGTATTCACTATAAAATTCTTCCAGCTTTGCTGAATATTTGAAATATTTTCAAAATAAAAAGAGATCTTAAAAAAATTTTCCTCAGGTGATTCTGATGGTTAGCTTGATTTGAACTTCTAGGCTAGATAATCTAAGGAAGGCAATTTGCTGCGAATGCCCCAGTGGTCACTGCAGGGAGTCTGTAGTGTTGATCTTTCTTTTAATATTTACAATGTAATAATTCTGAGATAATGATTCTATCATGAGTGAATATAATGGTTAATGAGAATCCGCATTGCCTTATCAAAAGCAAGGCTATCTTTTCTGTTGCAGATGAGGGAACTTTTTGTTTTCTCAGCATCGAGCTGGAGGTAACGGGAGGGGGATTATGGCCTATATTGTACCAACGGAGTGGGTCAGAGACAAGTTCGAGAGGTCACTGCAGACTGTTCACATAAAGGTATCCGGTTCACAGTGCTTTTGGCTTGATATTTGACCCTAATAAGTATCTATCTGTATGTTTTATTTGTAATAATTCATTTAATGCTTACAACTATGTGAAGTAGGTGCTCTTTGTAACTTTATTATACAGATGAAAAAACTATGCCCAAGGGCCAACTGTACCTTGGTAACCACTAAGCTCTATAGCCACTCATATGTAAGGTCATTCTGGAAATCAGACCAACCTGCTGTGCAGAAAAGCACTGTACAGTCTTCAGTCAATCAGAATGGTCACCGGGAGATGGGTTTTAATCATGGACCCCTAGGGTTGCCAGCTGAAATACAAGCTGTCCAGTAGATATTGCATGAAACATACTTATACTAAACACTGTCACTGCTTATCTAAAATCCAAATTTAATTGTGTCTCATATTTTTATTTGTTAAACCTGTCAAATCTATCAGGCCCCACCAGTTATTAGCTTAGAGACTTTTGGGAGACGTGATTTTATCTCTGTCCTGACAACTCTAATGTTCTGTGATTCTGCGATTCATTCAGTTAAAACCATCACAGCCATAGCGAGACATGTGAAATGTCTAATTAAGACAAGACGCTGAAACTGGATTCCACGACTCTAGCTCTTAACGTAGACAGATGACAAGGAAGGTTCAGGTCTTGGGGGAGAGGAAATCACAGGCACCATGATGGTGATTCCTAAACATTTACACCCCATGATGCTCCTACAGCTCATAGCACCCCAACCCCATCTCATCCCAACAGGGACAGAGACAAGATTTCCAAACTGCTCACAAGTAAATATCACTAAAAACCCTGTCCTTTGTTTCTTCACCCAGAGGTCTCCAGGGTCTATTCCAGACACAACTCATCAAACTTACAGACTGGAGCCTTCTAATAGTTGCTTCATCAGGCTCTGCTTGTTTGGGTCTCTGAATTCTTGGACTTCATTCTTCTAGAGTACTCCTCCTCTTCCAAATTCTTAGACTTATCAAGCCACCTTTTCCCCTATTTTGTAGACCCTTCACACTATGATCTTAGGCACGCATTAAATGACTATAATAGGCAATTTATAATCCAGCTTCTCCTCTCTATTTTTTCCCTTCTTTTATATAAAATAATTTTTCTCGACTGTACAAGAAATATATGCTCCTTATTGAATATTTAGACAACTTGAAAAAGTGAAAAGAAGGAAAATCTCTCATGGTCTCACTCTCCAAATGTAACTGCCAAAAATACATTTTGTTTTGTTTCTTTGCAGCTTTTTTTTTCTACATATGATTTTCTGGTTTGGTTTTCGTTGGGAATCTGTCTGCTTTGATACTTCTCCTCTTTGGGCTTTTGTATTCTCATATGAAAATGAGCTTGTTGGACTAGATAAATTCCAAGGTCATTTCCAACACTACCATTCTATGTTTTTGTCTTTGTTAGAGAACTTGGAGAATATTTGTGCTTGCAGTCTATTTTTGTACTGTAAAAGGAAGTGAGGATATTTAAGATGGTTAGGGACATTTGCAGTGGATGTTAGTTGGATTACATCTGGGGTTTTGTGTTCAATTTTGGGCCATACCATGGAAACTGGAAGTCTTATACACTGTGATGAGAATATAAAATGGGTGTAAACTTTCTAAAGGGCAATTTGGTAATATAAGTCAAAAGTTTCGAAAGATTTCAGGTCAATGGATTTATCCTAAGGGGAGAAAATCATGTTTTAGTTACATAGATATTCACAGCATTTTTAATGAAAGCAAAAAATTTAGTGAAAATGCATGACAATAGGAATAAACTAAATAAATTATAATATAGCAATACAAAGGAATAGTATGCGGTCATTAAAATGATGCATTGAAAGAAGACAGATAAAACTGAATACATACAGTGTGATTCCATTTACATAAAGTTCAAAAATATCTATGGCATTTTTTGCAGGGGGCAGTGAATAGAAGAGGGCACAGGGACGCTTCTGGGATTGTGGTTATGTTTTTAATTTATTTTTTAACATCTTTATTGGAGTATAATTGCTTTACAATGGTGTTAGTTTCTGCTTTACAACAAAGTGAATCAGCTATACATATACATATATCCCCATATCCCCTCCCTCTTGCGTCTCCCTCCCACCCTCCCTATCCCACCCTTCTACGTGGTCACAAAGCACCGAGCTGATCTCCCTGTGCTATGCGGCTGCTTCCCACTAGCTATCTCTTTTACATTTGGTAGTGTATATATGTCCATGCCACTCTCTCACTTCGCCCCAGCTTACCCTTCCCCCTCCCCGTGTCCTCAAGTCCATTCTCTACATCTGCATCTTTATTCCTGTCCTGCCCCTAGCTTCTTCAGAACCATGGATTCTGTTTATGCTTAATCTCTTGATCTGCGTGTTGGTAAGATGCGTGTGTCCACTTAGTGAAAATTCATGAAGCTAAACACTTACGATCCAAGTGCTTTTCTGTTTTGTTTCAGTTCAGTTACCAAAATACCTTTAAAAAATTAAATCATTTGTTCAGTTTTACAGTCTTAGAAAAATGCCCATGATATCTTGTTAAGTATAAGAAGTAGGTTTCAAAGTTGCATGTTCTCATTTTAATGAAAAACATATATTTAAAATATATATACATAGAAAAAAATCTAAGAGGAATGTAAGTCAAAATCTTAATACTATTCACTCCCAGGCTTTGGGCTTTTGGGTGATTTGTTGTTGTTGATACATGTTTTCTAGAATGAAGATGTAATATTTTGTAAATGAAAAATCCTTAAACAAAAATTCTGGAGAAATTTTGGCTACATGTGTTCAAGAGACCTGAGGGGGTGAAAAATGATGAAATTAGTATTTATGCATTTATTCCATAAGTTAATATGGAGAATCCACACGAGCAATACAGTATTTCAGTATTGAGGGCACAAGGATTGAGGACATAAGGACACAAGCTGGGCACAGTGCCCAGCTCTCAAGTAGCTTACAGCCTATAGAATAATAGAAGAAGCTGGATGTTCTTAATCAGATGAAAACATGACTCATAGGGAGTTATACATGTCTTCAAATATTTGAATGGCTACAATGATAGAGAGGAAGCTGATTTGTTCTGTGCTGCTCTGCAGGGCGGGATTAGACAAAACAGCGGAAGTTTTGACAGAGCAGGTTTTGACTAGGTCTTAGGAAGACCTTCTTAAAGACAGTGGCTGTGAAACAGAAAGAGACCCTCTCACCTGCAGGGAGACCAAGCACATGCAGCCAGTTCTTTCCACTGGGGCTCAAGCCTAGGATAGTCCCTTCCAGTCATGTTGTGCAGTGTTGGAGTTAACAGTTTAATTTAGGGCTCTTCCTTCTTTGGAGAGGACTTGAAAACAAGGGCTCTAACCAGTTGTTTTTGTTCAGTCTGAGATACTGGAGATGCAAACCTTTTCTTTCTTTCTTTTTTTAAAAAAATATTTATTTATTTTATTTTATTTTTGGCTGTGTCGGGTCTTAGTTGCGGTGTCTGGGCTCTTAGTTGTGGCACGCGGGATCCAGAGTGCGCGGGCTCAGTAGTTGCAGCATGCAGGCTCAGTAGTTGTGGCGTGTGGGCTCTCTAGTTGTGCGGGGGCTCGAGGGAGTGGGCTCTGTAGTTGTGGCACGCGGGCTTAGTTGCCTCGTAGCATGTGGGATCTTTTCCCCGACCAGGGATTGAACCCACGTCCCCTGCATTGGAAGGCAGACTCTTAACCACTGGACCACCAGGGAAGTCCCACAAAACGTTTCTAAGTTTGCATCCTCCTACCCCTATTTTCCCTGAGAACATAAAAAAAAAAAAAAAATCCTGTAAAATTAGGTAAATATGAGAGGTGTATGGGCAGATTCATCAAGGGAAGTTTTTCCCTCCTGGTGCTTGCTTGCCTGTTTACCAGCCCTGGACTGGTCCTTGGTCAACATCTCTTTGATCACATCATTCCTCAGCATCCAGGGCTTCTGTGATTTGGCCATTTCCTTTCTGTCCCTGGGCCAGGAGGGACATACTCCTACCACTGTGATTGGTTCCTTATTTAAAATTTCCCTTCTTGGAGCCCCCCATCTCCCCAACCCTCTCCCAAACTTAGGGGACCCCATCCATTCTCTGAGGCTCCCCTTGGTTCTCAGCTTCTCCAAAAAGGGGCTCCCGACCATTCAGCCATTGTGCTTTCTTCATCCCCTCATCCCTGCTAACACTCACTGAATAGCTCCTTTGTCTACCTGCCCTGTATTGATTCTAAAGTTTTCATAAGCATTAATTCTTGCTTCATCAAATAGATTATAAGCTCCTTGAGGGGTGATGACATTAAAAATTTAAAAAATTCTCCCTTGTATTTACTGTAGTGATGAGGCATAATTCAGCTTTTTCTTGCTCTCCTATCCTTAATGACAATTTAGCAACATATGAACTCCAGTCCATACTCCCTTCTCTAAAGGATGGTGACACTCGGAATCAGTACAACCAATGGAATGATTTGCCAGCTCTTTGTTTTGTATTTTGCTTCCTGGCATCTATGTTAGCTACATAGTGGTGACTGGAACTTGACTCTGATACAGAAGCCACATGCTACCTTACCCAGCAAAAGCCATATTTGTTTTTGTCTTTGTTTGGTGGGAAGGGGCCAGGAAGACTTCGTGAAGAGTCCATATTGCTCTTTCAGGACCCATCCAGAGGAAGAATCTCTTAGTTATAGCTGGTTCTTAAAAATGACCAAGCCTTATAGTTTTACTTAAAACCTCTGCTCTTATCATTATGACTCCAAAATGGTTATTAGTAGAAGACAGGTTAAGACTGTTATTTCTGACACCGTGTCTTTATTTACCACAACTGAGCTTGGGGAACGTGGGGACAATAACGTAATCTTAGCTCTCTTCATCTTGCTTTCTCATTCATTCATTCATTCATTCATAAGACTTATATTGAACACCTACTAAGTGCCAGGTTTCTCACTGCTTAACATTCTCTTCCATTCTCAACAATAGATGTTGGAATGAGGGACAGTCTGGGGACTTGCCTCCCCCAAGACCAAGCTGAGGACTTCCAAGAAAAAACAACTGTGCTCTGCATGCTGCTCTGCCCACGCCAGCTTCCCACGTGTTTACTCCAGGAGTTAGTCCAAGCAGGGAAATATATAATTGGACCAAATATGTTCCTTCCCCTTTAAACTAAGGTCATTGGACAAGTGTGTGGTGCAAACATGGTGATCAGCTTTCTGGTAGAAGACTTTCCTCGAGGCATGGTAGGACCATCAGTAGCACTGCCTTCAGAGTCAGTGCCCCAGAAAATATGGGAAGAAAATATCAACTGGGTGACAGGAATCTGTCATGTTAAAGGAAAATAGCCTCATTCGCTTACGAGGGAAGAGTCCTTCATTGCCTTGACCATCTGATGGTTTAAATATGTTTCATTTACAGCTAAAAAGGGACTTCCCTGGTGATGCAGTGGATAAGAATCCGTCTGCCGATGCAGGGAACACGGGTTCGATCCCTGGTCCGGGAAGATCCCACGTGCTGCGGAGCAACTAAGCCCGTGTGCCACAACTACTGAGCCCACGAGCCACAACTACTGAAGCCCACGCGCCTAGATCCTGTGCTCTGCAACAAGAGAAGCCTCCGCAATGAGAAGCCCGCGCACCGCAATGAAGAGTAGCCCCTGCTCGCAGCAACTAGAGAAAGCCTGCGCGCAGCAATGAAGACCCAACACAGCCAAAAGTAAATAAATAAACAAATGAACATGTTTTTACAGCTAAAAAGGTGCTCTGAGACTCTCGGTTCTAGAGTTCGGAGCAAAATGAGAGGGAAATACTTTGGGAATGTTACGTATAGGAAGGCCAAAGGCCAAAACAGTCACTGCCCCCTTAATCACTGGCTTGTTATTCTGCTTCGTTCCTCAAGGCTAAATATGGTCTCCCACAGTAAAAACTTGTGTTGTTGTAAACAACTGCAGGAATGTGTCCACAAGAGGAAATGGCAGTCAATAGGCAGGCTTAAGCCAAAGGTCTAAGAGATACTTTCTCACCTCAACTCACCCTGATCCTAGCCAACCACATCTATTCTAGGTAAAACCCCATTTAACAATCAATCCCTTAGGGAGTGTTTAATTTGAATGAACGACATCAGAAGCAGATACAGGAATTTAACCAATCTCTTAACATCTGTCATGGCTGCTGATGGGTTCCAATTGTAGGTTCCAATTAACTTCTGATACCATCTTCGTCCCCCTTTTATCAAGATATTCTCTTTCTTATTGGTTGTCTCCCCTAACTCAATATACAGTAGTTATACTGATAGCTAATGCTTGTTGAGTATTTACTAAGAGCACTGTGACACTTGTTAACTCATTTCATTTTCCGTCAACCCTATGACCTTGGTAATATCGTTGCTTCCACATCACAGATGAGGAAACTGAGGAAGAGTGAGTGTAAGGATGTTGCCCAAGGTCACACAGCTAGGACATGGGAAAGCTGGGATTTGAACTCACGTAGTTCATACTCTTAACTAGACTCTGTACTGTCTCTCTATTTATACAAATGTGCTTGACTCTCTTATATTTAAGAAATATTTCACTCTGGAGCTTCCTTTTCCTTTAGATACTGCCCTAAGTCTTTTCTTTCTCTTAGAATTGAGTACATCTTCATTCCCTTACCTCTTAATCACCCCAAACCCACTGGCTTTACTTTCTTGTTTTCCACTGGAATTGCTCTTACCAAAGTTATCAATAGCTCTTTGGTTGCTAAACCCAACAGACAATTTTCATCACATTTTATTTAAACTTTCCTGGATGAAAACTCTCTCCTCCCTTGCCTTCTATGACACTATTTGCTCTTGTTTTCTGCTTTCCTCTCTTTCCTCCTTTGGCTCTGGGATGGGTGTTTCCAAGCCTCCAGATCTCAGCTTTCCTCTAGCCTCCCTCTACCCAAGCTCACTGGGTGATCTCTCCCGCATACATATCCTCACCTACCATTGATATCCTGGTGAATTCTACATCTCTGTCTATAGCCAGAACTTGTATTCTGGGTACCAGATCTCAAAAACCTCTTGTTTAATGGACATTACCTCTGGATGTCCCATAAGCATCTCAGCCTTGAAATGTTTAGAACTGAAATCTTTATGGCTCCCCAAAACCCACTTCTTCCCCACATTCCTTATCTCCTTGAATGGCACCTCTGTCCACCCGGTGGTCTAAACCAGCCACTTCTGAGTCATGCTAATTCTTCTCATTCACCTGTACACACAATGGATCTTTAAATCCTGTTGATTCTATGCCCTACAGTCTCTTGGATCTGTTTCCTCTTTTCCCTTTCAACTGCCTCTTTGTTCCTCACCTGTATGACCATCCAGATGACCTGTGGACTGACCTCCCCACCGTAGCCTTGGCTCCCTCTCCCTGCTGTCATGGTGCTCTTTCTGAAACCTGAGTCTGATGACACGTGACTGAGGAAAAGCCCTGACGGCTCCTCATCGCTACAGGATTAAGTTCAGATTTCTTAGGCTGGTCACGATCCAGACCTTGTCTGTCTCCAGCTCTGCCTCGCACCACTTCCCACCCCCTCACCTCTGGGGCTCCCTCTTGCACACTTGTTCCCTCTCTGTGCGTGGGCCCACCCCAGTTGTCTTCCCACTTGCACTTGGCCAATTCCTTTTCTTCCTCAGGACTCAGCTCTGACTCTCCCTCTCCACCCTCATGTCTCCACTTCATCTTTCTCTCTATCACCTATGCTTCTGCCATTGCACGTACCAGCTGTACCATTTCTTTGTCCCCTCCCTACAACGTGAGCTCCTTGAGATTAGGGAGCCTTGTCTTTTATCTTTGTACACTTAAGTCTATCTCTTTGCTGACATATAGTAGAAACTCAAAAAATGTACCAAATGAATTAATGAAAGTAACCCAAAAGAATATATACCTAATAGAAGAATTTAATATAGCAGCAAGGGAACAGATTTATCATTCGGGGAGTTTAAGCAGCCCCCTTAAAGTCTATGTATCCATTAGCTTAGGCCATTTTTTCCTCCACCTCCATACTAAGCCATCATTTGAGATAAATATGGAGTCAGGGTACTCCATCCAACCCACAAGAAAACCCCAGAAGCACCAAGCTTCCTCAGATCCACCCAGCACCACATCCTCAGACATTTGCTAGTTGTAGCCCTTGGCCTTCTGAAATAGTTTTGGTAAAGCTCACAAAAAGGTACCCACAATATGTCTTAGTAAAAGATGCAATGTATCAATATATTCTGAAATCAATGTGCTTTGGGAAGGGTTCAGTAATGCTTCAGATATGGGATCAAATTGTTTCCTTTTTTGAAGTTAATATGAATTTCACATGACTGGGAGAGACATAGCTGGGGCACTCAGAAGTCTTTTTCATTGATACTCATTTGATGTCTTATTATTTTGTCATTGTTTTCAGACATCAATAGCTAGATATACAGGAACAAAGTAAAATAGAAAATTGAGGTACTTATTCAAAGAATTATGGCAAACCCTTCCCTCATCTACCGTATTCTCACAACCACACCTAGATTTTGGCCTCCTCACTATATATTTATATAACCTTCGATAGCATGAGCTTTGAAGTCTGAGAAATTTGGTCTGAGTCTTAACTCTGTCACTAACTAACTGTGCAACCTTAGGAAATTTACTTAACCTTTCTGGACCTCCATTTCTTCATCTGTAAAATGGGGAAGAATATGAGTACAGATGATTGGTCTGATGATTAAATAAGATAATATGTATAAAGATGGCACAGTATATGGAACATAGTAAGTCCCCAGTATATGTCAGTTTTAATATTTTTATGAGGTAAATAAAATAAACATTTTTGAGGTAGAGGATGGGAACTTTGGCTTATTCAGTTGTCTTCACACTTCATTCCCTTGCGGCCATGTCTCTGTTGTACATGCTTCCAATTAAGAAAACAGTTCGCAACATGTCAACTCATTGGCTATTCAAACTTGGGGTGAATAGAGGACAAACATTATTTTGCCATTTAAAAGAAATTCAGAGAGGCTAGGAGGTGAGTGACCAAGATGGCAGAGTAGAAAGACCCTAAGCTCACCTCCTGTCATGAGCACACCAAAATCACAACAATCTGCAGAATGACCATTGTTGAAAAAGACTGAAACCTACTAGAAAAGATCCTCTACAGCTAAAGACATAAAGACAGAACCACAACAAGATAGGTAGGAGGGACAGACTAGAGATATAATCAAATCCCATACTCTTGGGTGGGCGACCCACAAACTGGAGAATAATTATGTTATAGAGAGGCTAAGGGATTGGTCCAAGGGAACACAGAGCTTGGACACAAACACAAGATTTTGGGTGTTCTCTCATCTCCAGTGCTGGGTCTTGGGTCTGTAGCATCTGCCAGTGTCCAGTGATCATTCTTCGTGGGTCTTGGAACAAGCAAAAGGGGCTTTCACTGAGTCAAGCTTGGAGATGTGGCCTTGACTGAGTGAACAGGCTCAGTACCTAAAACTTCACCAGGTGACTCTGTTGGTGAATTAATGGCATCTCCAAAAAGATCTCAACAAATGGATAGGGAGACAATGAGTGTGAGGGTGTGAGGTCGCCTTCACTTTACCTGGTAAAACTTACTCACTTGTGCTCTTTTCTTTTTAGCAATAATTTGCCCTTCTGGATGACTTAACTCAGCAACATTCTTTTCTTTGAGGAAATAATTTTAAAAACATGGAGAAAAAAACCCCTTCTGCCATGTCATGCACTGTTCCAAGGATTGTTTAATGTCTTTTTGAACCTCACAGTTCTTTAAGCATAGTGAGCCCTTGATAAAAGTTTATTAATTTGGTCTGTATAAATGAAGAAAGTGTTTTGTTCTAGTCAAACAATACTTAGAGCTTTTTGCAGTGAAAAGGTTTATGTAATTAAGTAGGTTCATAGTCAGCACATAATGCCTGCATTTCTCCAACGTTAGAACGATATCCCATTGTTTTGTAAATGCATTTGAGATTGTCTTGGAAAGAGGCCCAGTGTGTCTCCTGTTACTTCCATCCTGAATGGCCTGGACTTTGAAAAAACAGGTATGGCCAGGGTGAGCGCCAAAGGGGCCCTTAGTAACTGCATGCCTCCAGGGGAGAAAGAACTGTGGCAATCACGTGGCTGTGTCTAGAGCAGGGATGACGTTTCACAGTTAGGGCAAGCCACAGGCTTTGGAGTCAGATGAAACTTATTTCTCTATGTGAACTCAGCCTAGCTCATGAGCTGCCTGTTTTCTCTTCGTAGTGGAAACTCAACCAAGTCTAGGCTGGGTTTTCTTAGCCTAATCCAATAAGTTTTGATAACCCTGATAGTCCAGTTCTTTGTGTCCCCCTCCCCCATTCCTATGTTAAATCCTAAAGTCTAATGTGATCATATTAGGAGGTGGGGCCTTTGGGAGGTGCTTGGATCACAAGGGTGGAGACCCCATGAATAGGATTAGTGTCCTTATAAAAGAAGCCCCAGAGAGCTCTCTAGCCGCTTCCACCCTGTGAGGGCACAGTGAGAAGATGGCTGTATAGGAACCAGGAATGGGTTCTCACCAGTCACTGAATCTGTTGGTGCTTTGATCTTAGACTTTCTGTCTCTAGAACAGCGAGAAATAAATTTCTGTTTTTTAGTCTATGGTATTTTGTTAGCCCAAGTGGACTTCGACAAGCTCAAAGTTCAGTTTCCAAGTAAGGGCTGTCTCCCATCTGGAGGGTTTTCTTCACCCTTCCTTCAGTCCTGGTCTTGCCGGTGCTGTTGGTTCCCCGGGGTGTATCCCCTCCACCTTCCATTCAGCCCCTTTTCTGGAGTCTCCTCCTGGTCCTCCAGATGCATTTCTCTTTGCCAGTTCTGACTAGCACCCAGACTTTCCTTTCAGGCATCCCTTGCACCACGGGGTACAGAGAAACGTTCAGAACTTTTCCAGGCCCACAGGAGCCCAGAGAAACAGGGACTTTAGGTAGATGCACCCCTTTCCCCTAACTGCTTCCTCACATTTGTGAGGTTATTTGCTTTTTTTAAAAAAATTAATTAATTACTTAATTTTTGGCTGCTTTGGGTCTTTGTTGCTGCGCTCCAGCTTTCTCTAGTTGCGGTGAGCGGGGGCTACTCTTTTTTTTTTTTTTTTTTTTATGGCTGTGTTGGGTCTTCGTTTCTGTGCGAGGGCTTTCTCTAGTTGCGGCAAGTGGGGGCCACTCTTCATCGCAGTCTCTCTTGTTGCGCAACACGGGCTCCAGACGCGCAGGCTCAGTAATTGTGGCTCACGGGCCCAGTTGCTCCGCGGCATGTGGGATCCTCCCAGACCAGGGCTCGAACCCGTGTCCCCTGCATTGGCAGGCAGATTCTCAACCACTGCGCCACCAGGGAAGCCCCGGGGGCTACTCTTCATTGTGGTGCATGGGCTTCTCATTGCGGTGGCTTCTCTTGTTGCAGAGCACAGGATCTAGGCACATGGGCTCAGTAGTTGTGGCACACGGGCTCAGTAGTTGTGGCACACGGGTTTAGTTGCTCTGCAGCATGTGGGATCTTCCTGGACCAGGGATCGAACCTGTGTCCCCTGCATTGGCAGGCAGATTCTTAACCACTGTGCCACCAGGGAAGTCCAGTTATTTGCTTTTGAAAGGACAAGTGAAAACAAGGCACAAGGGAATTTTTCCCTCCAAGATCCCCAAACGCTAAGTCTGGGGTTTCATATAGCTGCCCAACAACACACCTGCAAATCCAATTAACCCTAGGGTTCTCATAGTGTGGGCCACAGACTCCGGTCCCCTATTTTCATTACAATACTAAGAGGTTATTTGCTTTTCACTGATGATGCAAAAACAATGGCTGTAAACCTGCGGTGCCAATCAAAGCCAATTATTCTAGTATTCTCCACCACCATGAACTCACAGAAAAAAAAGAAAGAAAGAAAGAAAGAAAGAAAGAAAGAAAGAAAGAAAGAAAGAAAACAATGCCATTGTTACTTAAGAACGCTCTTGATGAAGCAATGAAAAAGTTTAACTTTAACCTTAAGTACATATTATTGTAATATTTTGTGAGACAAAATGGGAAGATGCGTAAGGCACTTCAGCACAGCCAGGTACATTTAATGGTTTTCTCAAGAAAAGCACTGTGTGATCATTTGAGTTGTTGAACTAGCTGTTTTTTAGTTGAACACCATTTTTACCTTCTGAAAGACTGAACAACAGATAAAACTATGGTTTTTCAGACTTGAGTATCTGGCAAATATTTTCTTGAAAAGTAATAAAGTAAGCCTGTCACTTCAAGGAAAACATCTGGCAGCATCTTTGCTAATGATAAAATCCAAGCTTTCAAGCCCCGGATCCATCATTTACTAGTAAATTACTTAACTCTCTGACATCTTACTTGAAAAATAGGATGGCGATGATACTCCATAGAGCAGATACAAGTGTCAAGTAAGTTAACATTATAAAGCATTTTGTACAGTGCCTGCTGTGTAAGTGTTCAATAAACATTGCCTTCTATCATAGCTACATCAAGTTAAAACAATCAGATTTCGTTTTCATTTGTAATTTGACCAAATACATGAGTCAATTCCACCAAAAATGTTTAACCTGATCTCCAAGGAAATACTCTCTAAAAATTAGATTTATTCATAGTTCTTTAATAACAGGGCAACTATGAAATGACAATAGACCTTAATAAAATAATGACAGGCATTGAGATATTGGGTTTTAAGCAAAAATTCTCATGTCTTTAGTTTTCTTCCAGGAAATAAATAGGACTAGTTGGTGGTGAAAAAATGCACAGAATAACACAAAATATTATACAAGTACCTCCCAAAGCTTACTACTTAAAAGCGGTGGATCAGCACCAATGCCAAGGTACACAAGGCCCTCAGTGTTCCTGCTACACTGAAAGCTACAGCCATTGAATCATGTCTTGATCATTATGCCATTAGTTTCACACTTCTCCTGTAAAGTCAGATGATTTTCCAAACTGAAGAACTTCTACCAAGGCTTTGGATAGGAATTAATGGGAATTCAGGTTATGTTACATTTGGGGGTTAGGCAGGCCATGAAAAGCAGAGAAGGGAAAAAGAAGCCAAAATAGATTGGATAATAGCAAGATAATGATCAAGAGATTTAAAAAAAGAAAAAAGGAAAGAAATGTACCAGAAAAGGTTGTGAAAAACTATAGGAGCCTGTTAATGGGATGTCACGAGGCTTTTTAAGATATTTTTGCATTTTCCAAATAATTTTCTGTTTTCGGCAATGATTGCGTCCCAGTCCTGTACATCAGCACAGTTCTTCTTCTTCTTTTTTTTAATTAATCAATTAATTAATTTTTGGCTGCATTGGGTCTTCATTGCTGTGTGCAGGCTTCTTCTAGTTGCAGCGAGTGGGGGCTACTCTTCTTTGCAGTGCGCGGGCTTCTCATTGCGGTGGCTTCTCTTGTTGTGGAGCACGGGCTCTAGGCGCATGGGCTTCAGTAGTTGTGGCACACAGGCTCAGCAGTTGTGGCTCGCGGGCTCGCGGGCTCTAGAGCACAGGCTTGGTAGTTGTGATGCACGGGTTTAGTTGCTCCGCAGCATGTGAGATCTTCCCGGACCAGGGCTCAAACCCGTGTCCCCTGCATTGGCAGGCGGATTCTTAACCACTGCGCCACCAGGGAAGTCCTCAGCACAGTTCTCATATCTTGTTTGTGAACAACCATAGAACCCTTTTCAATCCTTTTGATCACCAGGCCCTATCCTGTGAGATCTCTTATCTGTTCTTTGGAAAGCATTTCTCTATAAATAGCTACTGAGCTGCCTTCTTCATGAACAGAGAGGCAATAATTTTCACAACAACATTCAAAGGGCCAACTAGGTCCATCCTTGTCACTTTTCCCTTTGATCCAGATGGTACACTTTCTCTGAACATTTTTTCGACTCAGATGGAAGTCAGTGCAATTATTTGTCCCCACTTAAAACTATTTTGCAAATGAGCAGGAAATAGCAGCAGCTTGGGATGGGGAGGAGTTGATGCGGCTTGTTCTCCGTGAGAAGGCAGCAGCCACATGGCGTAAGAAGCGTCTGGTTAGCTTCATAATTAACCTGAAAACCATCCTGCCAGAAGCAGCTACAGCAGCAGCAACCTGCCTGTCAGTTCTGGTCCAGGAATTCCAATTGCTATTTCAGTTGTTATGGAAACTGACCACACTGCTTCCTAAATAATTCATTATTCCAGCAAATATTTGTTGTTCTAGTCATTCTGGGACATCTAAATGAGTGATGCAGACACAGGGATGGAGAAGCACAGAGGAGGAAGCCTGGAGATCAGAGAAGACCGCACAGAGACCTAAGAATTAAACCTGACCTTGGGGCATGATTAGTCAGGGGAGAAGACATTTCAGGTGAGAGGACTGGCAAAAGCAGAGGAAAGTTCAAGAGTTAATAATGGTGCAGGTGAGGTTGGGGCTGAAGACTCCTGTGTGGGAAAAGGGGAAGACACATTGAGGCCAGTAGGGAGAGAGCTTTGGAGGCCAGACTAAGGAGTTGGACCCTTCTGTGGACAAAAGGGAACCAGGAGACTTTAAACCAGGATACTTCAGGAATATTAATATTATTATCTTAAGACTAACAGTGAAGATGTCAACCTAGCTTCTGGCTAATACTACAACCCTACTTGTCTTGGTAGCTGTCAGGACAATAATTTGAGAAACGAAAAATTCAGCCATCTTCTCATATAGAAAAAACCACACTTACTTTACTGAAATCAGCTGACTGTTGTTGATTAAAGCTCATCAAAACTGCTATGGGTGTGTCGACGACATCCCGAGTATTTTTATGAGCTTCAAATTGACCTGCAATAATACAGCCTCAAAATACCATCCTGCCATCTGTTGAGAAAGTACAGTTGATCCTTGAACAATGCGGGGCTTAGGGGTGCAAACCTTCCCTGCAATCGAAAATCCATGTATGACTTATAGCCAGCTCTCTGAATACTTGGTTCCTGCTGGTCCATCGTTCTGAATCCGTGGATTTAATCAACCTGGACCGGGTAGTACTGTAGTATTTATTATTGAAAAAAATCAGCGTATAAGTGGACCCGCGCAGTTCAAACCCATGTTGTTCAAGGCTTAAGTATATTTAGAACTAAAGCCTTAATTTTCAAGCAGAATCCAGTAAATAGCCTAGAAGAAGAACCATCATTTTTCTTCTTATTGCAGTTCCTTTGTACATGGCCCAAACAGTAAGCTGAAATCTTTCTTTTCTAGAATAGTGACTGACTAACAAGTTGAAGTACAGGAGAGTCTGGTTGATATAAAAAAAAGAAAATCTTTATTCAGAGCAGCAGCTTTTAGTGTGGTCTGTGGACCCTGGAGGGTCTTAAGGTTTGTCTGGTGCCAGACTTTTTTTTTTTTCTTGGCCGCACTGCATGGCGTGTGGGATCTTAGTTCCCCGACCAAGGATCAAACCCACATCCCCTGCATTGGAAGCATGGTATCTCAACCACTGGATCACCAGGGAAGTCCTGATGCCAGATTTTATATTGTGCTCTTTCACCTTCTGAAGGGCACAGGGCTTAGTAACAGGTGAGCTGAGATCGTTAGGCCTGGCTAGATAGAAGCAATATTTGAAAATACACTCAAAATTCAAGTATGGTGCCAAACAACGGGTAAATCTGAAATAATATTATTCTTAGAGACAATAACAACAACCACAAAACATGCTGTACTATTTTAAAAAGCTTTTTTTGGGACCACATTATTAAAAACACAGATTGCTATGTGATAATAAAGCCTCATTCTTTGGATTCCTGAACTTCAACTTTAAAGAGTCTCCCCTTTTCCTAATTTGGCCTCTAAGATAAAAGCTGGACAGAAAGTATAATTTATTGTGTATAGTCTAGATGTCAAGATAATGGATTAAAATTTGTGTGGAAAGGGGAATTTTCTTTGAAATTATGGTGATGAGTTTCTTTTCAGTAAGGAGTAGGCATAATGTACTTGTACTTTCTGAAAAGCATGTAAACTGAGTGCGGCAATAGTCCATCCACTTCCCAAGGCTAAGGTCAACTAGAGACAAGCAGGTCAGAAACAGAACTCAGTTGAGCTCAAGAATTCTCACTACTTAGACACGCTGTTCACTCTGGCTAGAATTCGTCTTCCTCTCACCTCCCACTAATCCCTTCAGTCATCCATCTTTTCCTTTAGTTCCCTGCTTAAATGTCACTTTCACAGAGCCTTCCCTGATCACCCACGTTTACCCCAAACACTTCACCCTGCTTGTTCGCTGTTTCAGCTCTTTGTTTCCTTCCCAATGCTTTTCAAGGTTTGTGATAATAATTTGATTAGTTCTCCTTTTCCTCTAAGATGGAAACTCTCTGATCCCTGCTCACTGCCCAGCATGGGTCCAATATTCAGTAAGTAGTTGGTGGATGATTAAATGTGGTTGTGACCGTCTAGGGTGACAACCCACATAACTCAGTGGTGGGGTGAGGAGGGCCCGGAAATGGGGAATGACAGCCACGGACCCTGGTCTCCTCTCTGCCACCAGTTGTTTGAATGACCTGGCTCAAACCCCTTCAATTCTCTGTGACTCAGTTTCTTCATCTGACAATGAGGGAGGTTTACTGAGAGATTTCCAAGGAAGAATCCTGACTTTAGGGTGCAAGATTCTAAGCATATCTGAGTATATTTCTAGGGTGCTGATAACCATTCTTTTTCCCACTCATTGAGGAGGCGTGGACCTTTTCATTATTTCTGAATATAAATAGGTATTTTCTGAAAAATGTACAGTATTAAGTGAGTGTATTAACTTTTCTATAGACTTGACTAGCTAGAGGGAAAAGCACTAGGTTTTGGGAGGTGATCTGACAATATTTTGTCCTATTCTATGTAATTTTAACCGCTGCGTAAGTAGTCCCATTTATTCCCAAGAGAAAAACTGGAAATCTGGTTCTCATACTAATAAGCTTTCTGACCTTGGACAAGTTGCTTAACCTTCTGAGGTTCACTTTTCTTGTCTGTGTAATAGATATGTAATAGGGATGGACCGCCAACCTATAGGATTGTGTAAGGATTAAAGGAGATAACTTGGAACATAATAGGTGCTCAGAAAATGCTGGTTAACCCCAAATGAATTTTATCCCACAATTTGTTTCCCAATGAGTTTCTTTGTACTAGGGCATAAAACAAAAGAGATTGCTTTTTTGTTAGCTGTATGGAATGCAGGCTATGGTTATTGAGGTACGCTTGAATATGTGGTTACTGATGTATTTAGTTTAGGGAGGAGCAGGTCATAGTTCAAAGAGAAAAGGTGTTAGATTTTAACAGACATAGGCATCCTTTTCCCATGGGATTATAATGCATTTTATTATCATAGAGCTAAACTCAGGAGTTTGATATTCCTTAGAGTCCTGCTTTGTCTATGCTGAAAAGATACAAAGCCAAAGTAATATAAAACTGTATAAATGAAAGGAATGATCTGGAAGCCTCGGGGGGTGTAATCTTGACTAAAAAAGGGCCAAGACTTCAAAACAGGTTGAGAAATGAGTAGTCTTTTTTCCTTATCACATTGTTATTATTAGCAATTACATTTGAAAATTTGAGGGCTGTTACTCACCAATCAGGAAAATAATTTTACACTTTCTCAAATCTTCCATGAAACCTTTAAAATAAGAATAATCTGTTATACAGAAAGAAAAACTGTATTGAAACCCTGGTTTTATACTATATAGTATATAGTATTATATAGTATATAGTATAGTATAATATATACTATTACATTATGTATTATAGTATACAGTATTCTATATAATATATATAGAATAGATAGCATAGAGATAAAACAAAAGTCATGAAGGTGGTGAGGGAGAACTGAATCTTGGGAACCACTGCTTTAAGGCAAAGGAATGATTAGGGATTTTTGGCAAAGTGCGAAACTCTGCAGAGTTTGTGGAGCCCTAAAAGATTTCCAGTTGTCACGTGATGTAGTAGGCAGTCATGAAGTGGTTCATTTATATACACAATGCTACATTTTTGCAGGAATCCACTATTAGTTGAGTGAAAGGCCCAACTCTACCAGAGAGAGATAGAGACAGAGAGAGAGAGGGAGGGAGGGAATGGGGCATGAAGAATTGAGTTGGGGTAGAAGAAGAAGGAGACAAGGGAAAAAGAGCTGGAAACAGAGGAAAGAGGTGAACTTGGGGGTCTTCAGAACCATTTGGTTTTCACATGAAAGGATTTTTTGTTATTGTTCTCTGCAATCAAACAGATGCTTCAGTCTCTTTACAGAGTAGCCCATGGTGACTGGAAAAATCGAGTATTATCTGGAGCTTTCTGTTAAAGGCAGATAGATTGATGCTTTTAACACATGGAGCCAAATGGTCATCTCATGTTCTCCATACTTCTAGTTTACTTTTTTCTTCTAGTTTACTTTTATGAAGCTGAGCAACATTTAATGTATTTGCAATCTAGGAAAGTGGTTATTACTGTTAGTATTAGTATTAGTAGTAGTATGGTTATCTAATTCCAGTTTAAAAAAAATAGTTATTTTCTAAAAATTACTAGTTATTTTAAAAAATTAATGATGGTACATTCATAAAATGATGGTACATTCATACAATGTGGTCATTACAAATTAAGTTTATAGAGAGTTTTTAATGACATGGGAACATGCTTATGTTATGATAGGTACAAAATATTGGAGATAATGTTTGTATATACACGTGTATTCACAACTATGTAAAAATAAGTATATAGGCAATACACTGCAATAAAATAAACCAGAATGTTACCCATGATTATTTAGAGGCCATAAGGTCTTAGATGGCTCTTATTTTCTACCTTAAAAAAATTTCCACATGAATGTGTGTTAATTTTATAACCAGGAATAAAGGAAATTTTATTCAGCAATCAATCAATCCCCATCCAGTTGGGACTGAGTTGATTATTTGCACTAGGCTCATGTTTATGTGCCTTTTCCTCATGAATCACCATTATGTCATTTGGTGACTGCAATTTTTACATACTGCTCTTGCCATTATCATCAAATGACACTTTATCTACTGCCTCCTGCTCATGGGTCAGCAGGATTAGAGCTGGGGTTATTTAGAAAGCCAATTCACTTACTTGTATATGCTCCCAGTCAATGTAAATATATTTCCACGGACCATAATTATAACAACAGCTATTACAGAGTGGAAATGATAGAAGGTATTTTTTTCTAGGGCAATCATGAAACTTATCTTTTTTTGGACAAACTCAAATTCACATAATTTTAATCTATTTTCAGTTCCATGTGTAGCTAATTATGGTTGGATTTTTTTTAGTTTTGGCAAGACTTTTAACATGACAAAATTATGAAGCAGTATAATTTGGGTGTTTCTTAGGTTGCATCCCAATGGTACATGGCAGAGTAGTAACCACGATGCAGGAAAAAAACTTTTGTGTTCCAATAAAATTTGAAGAATGGTGAGTTAAAGATAGCCAGCTCTCTTTCCTACAGGACATGTGGGAGTCCTGCTGTGCTCTTATGTATGTGAATCTTCCAAAGGGGATTGGGTTTTGTGTTTTCCAAACATTTTAACCAGGGCAGCCTCTCTTCACTGAGCATCTTGGGGCTCATGTTCTCTGGGCAGTGAGGAAATGCATCTCTTAGTAAGGCGTCCCTTTGATTCTTTACACGGACCAAGAAGGGAGAGATCCAAAGAGTCCCAATCTTAATCATGTTCCCTGGCTACGGGAAAAGTACATGCTGTTGGTAGTTTATTATCTCTTAGTGGTGTTTAATAAAAAAGACATGCTCAGAGCTACTAAAATGACAACTTCGGTCTGATCAGTAAAGAAATCTCACCTCCCATGGTGTCTTCTTCAAACACATTTAACGGGTCATCACCCTGTTTATAAAAAATCAAAATATTAGATGATAATACTAACAGGCATTGTACTAAACTTTTTGCCAGCATTAACATACTTAACCTTCCAAACGACTCTGTGAAGGAGGTACCATTATTACCCAGATTTTACAGATGAAAACCATACTGAGTTCAAGAAGTTAGTTGCCCAAGGCCACGTAGTAAGTAGTGAGGGACAAAGCCCAGATTTAAACCTGGGCTGTCTGTCCCCAGAGTTCATGCTCTTTGTAACGGGTGCAATATCCTGCCTTTTCCCTTGGTGCATAACTCTCTGTGGTCAGAAAAATTGATGTAAAGAAGACAAAACTGATAGAAGTACTTGAAGCTCACTGACAGGAGGAGTACAGCTATTTTACAAACAACTCCATGATTTACAGCTGGACTTGGCAAACTTTCTGGAAAGGGCCAGATAGTAAACATTTTCAGCATTGTGAACCATATGGTCTCACTACTTAACCAACAGCCTCAGTTTGCCAATCCCTGAATGAAAGCATGAAATAAGGGAAGTTGGAATGACCAGCTTTGATTGATGCCTGCCTTTTAAATTTTCATTTTATTTTTTAATCAAACAGATCCTGCATTTTCCTTACAGAAAAACCCATGATGGTTGGGAAAAAAAATCCAGAAAGAAAATCTGTAAAAAACATTGGTGAGATTTCTCACTCCCATCTATGTCTCTATCCATCCCATTTTCTCACTCCCTCATCCCTTAGAGATAACCACTCATAGAAGTTTTTTTTTTGGGTATCTTTCCAGATACACAAAAACTGACTTCTAGATATCTATGGATACACTTGAGTATAACTACATGGTCTTATTACCTCCATTACACAGAAAGAAGCAAACATATTATATATGCATATGTGTTTATAATATACATACTAATCTGATAATACTGTTCTTCCCTTTGCTTTTTCACTAATCAATATATTCAGGAGAACCTTCTATATCCATACAGATGTTCTTGGGTTATACAGTATTCCACTGTATGGAAGGTACCATAGTTGTTATTGTTTTTAACTAGTTCTTTATTGATAGACCATTGAGTGTTCCCAATCTTGGATTATTTTTGAAAAAGTAGCACAATGAATAAACTCATATAAATGTCATTTCACACATATATACCTGTTGGATAAATTCCCAGAGAGCGTGCTGTGTAGTCAAAGAATAAATGTATTTATAATTTTGATAGATGTTTCCAAACTGCTCTCCCTAGAGGCTGTGTAGTTTTTCAGGGACAGCCTCTGGCTCATGCTTTACTCCAGCCTCTTGCCTCTAATTTGCTCTGATAGAGGAGTCAGTTAAATGAGGTTGCCTGGTTGGATTAGTGCTCCCTTTAGGTAAACTGCCACAAAAGCACTTTGTTAGAAAACAGAGCCTTGCCATCCTTTTTTAGAACATATGCCTTCAGGGCAACTTTATTGCTTGTCTTCCTAGATGTGCCTGTGTATCCAGAGCTATTCCAGGTGAGGGAAGAGTATTCAATGGACTAGTTATTCAGGGACACATTTACATTAATTAAGTCCTTTCCATGAATAGAAAAAAAATCCACTATTCCTCAGCGAGCCTCCCCCCACTTCCCCTTACTGAAATCATTGCATTTCACATTGTGCAGGGATCGTCTAATCCAACTCTACCACCCCCGCTCTCCCATTTTACAGATGAGGAAATTGGTAATTGCAGAGGCCATGTGAGGGGCCCGTGGCCATATCATCATGTCCTTAGTGAGGCCAGGGTTGGGATGAGAACCACATTTCCTACCACACAGTCTGGCTCCTAGAGATTTAGTCCCATCAGCTTAGCTACCATAGTGGATCTTTTAGTGTCCTGCTGCTCACCTGGCTGGTACACCCATCCCCCAGCTGCTGCTAAGAGCACACAGGAGTCTGGTCCCTCCCTCAAGCTGGGATGACTCTGGTGTAAGTTGTTCCCCAGTGGTCCCCTTGAGATCAAGTTGAAGTTAACATCCAGCTGGCTTCTCCCCTGCCCTATCCTGCATCTCTCCGTGTCTCGCAAGAGCACACCTAATAACACACTTGCAAAGAATCCCCATCTTAGCCTCTGCTTCTAGGGAAGCCCACCTGAGACAGGCACCTATTTGAAGCAATTAATATGTTTGCCTAAGATGCAGCTACATAGAAAGAGGCTCAATAGGTTTTGCTGGAAAAGAATCGTTTAATCAGACTCTGCTTATTGCTTGTCAAACAGCTATTGAATATATTCAGGTAATGTTAAGAGGAAACCATGAGGTCTTTTCTCTCAATTTTTAATATTATCGTTGAATTATCAGACTTACATCCACCTTATAGACCAAACTGTAACAGATCTTTCTTGTACCTGGCTATCATGTCTTGGGAGTCTGATCAGGGTTAATCTGAATTCATAAAACAATGCACCAGGTTATAAAAGGGCCTTTCTGACCTTTATTTGGCTTCTTGAGTCTGACCTGCTTTTATCCACAGCTCTTATTCACAGTCTTCTGTTCTGTTTGCCCAAATGCTTCAGATGAGCCCCAGCTTCATTTCCATGAATGCATTGATAGTGAACAAGTTTCTGGAGCATAGATGCAACCGTCAAAAACTCTCCCTCAGGAAAGTGCTACACTGCACTCACTGACATGAAAACCCCGGTGAATGGGATGTTTGATTGCAGGGTGTTATTTCCCAGTGATGCTCAATAGACTTCACAGTTGATCTTTTGTAGACAAAAATTATCTGACATCTTAAACACACACACATACATGAAACACCCAGTGAAAGGCAAACACTTCTGGTTTTGGTGAAAAGATGTCATACAGCCTCCGGGGGCCCTAATTCTTATCTCTTTTCTTTTCAAATGCTAGGTGTGTTCTGCATAAGAGGCATTAATTTCAGAATGTCAGTTATATAAGGTGCAAAATGTTAGATAAGCTTCTTGGAGAAATGGCTGATAAGGTGTTTATATCCGGTTCCACTGTAGCTGCATCTTCGGTGAGGCATTCTTGGAGAAAACACAACCCACTAACGACCGAGTTCCACCCTGGGTACCTGTGGGTGCCTCTGGGGGTTGCAGCCTTTTACCTTGTTGCTGCTTCATCCACTCAGCCCTTTGTTGCCTGTAAGTCTGAATGTGGGGTTAGGCTTCGTGTGTACAGTGAGACATAGAAGACTTTCTGCAGGGTAAAACTAGGCTTTGGGGGTATGAAGCGGCATACCAAATATGAAGAAACTTACAAAGAGAGGTAGTACGAAAACAGGCACAGATTTATGTAAGTGCCATTTGTGACTCACTAGTCTGGAACCCAGACACAGCCTGCAATGACGCTGTTAATGCTGGTGAAGGTAGGAAAGCCTGCAGCAAAACCACTAGCCCCCAAAACCCAACTCAGGTTGCCACATTTTTTTTGTGCTAGGTATTTGATAATATGTTGGTAGTTGATGGTGAGAAATCTAGAATCCTGTTGAACACATTTAGAACCTCAGGGTAGGATTGGTGGCTTTATGGGGAAGCTGGATTTGGACTACAGATTGGTTTTGGTCTCTATCCCTCATTCCCAGTCAAGCCAGAGCCGTAAGGAGAGTAAAAGCAACCTGCATTCAACTTTACTTCCCTGCGTGGATCTGTAGGCAAGCAACTACTTTTGCAAGCCTGGATTCTGGTATTCTTTGTAGGAAGAGCAGCTAATTGGTGTGTGTTTGTGTTTTCCTTTTGGATCAGAGGTCCTATTATCTTCACCTTGAGATATGGATGTTTTGTCGCTCCCAGTGCCTTGAATTATTGAATTTGTGGTGGGCAAGATCAAAACAACATAGCTTCAGAGATGGTTCACCAATCATAAGGCATTAAGTTCGTTCTTCATCCTGCTTTGATGTCAGCATAGCGTCTGCTCCTGGTTACGGGACCAGTGGCCCTGTCACAAGCAGATCATGTCATAATATGAAGCTGACACTTAAACAGTGCTTTATAGCTCTGGCAGCATTTCTACAGATATGATCTTACTGGATCCTTGCTGCAACCCTGATAGGAATGATGCAACTAAAGTTCTGTTGTACCACTGGATTGGGATGTATCTGAGCTTCCACTGCTGCGCCGGGCTGGGCTGAGGACTGACCTCAGTGCCCTGATACAAAGCTACATTCCTCATCAGCATCCTCTTACTGTTATGTGTGTGTGTGTGTGTGGGGGGGCAGTCATCAGATCCTCTACTGCCCCTCCTTGAGTAGACAGTGTTGATTTTTAAAATCCTTTTGGGGACCACAAAACAAAACCTCCCCTGGAAAAGAGAGGGAAGTAGTAGGTCATTTTGGGAGTGTTTTCCTAGTTCTCGTTTGTATTAAACTGTGTGTGTGTGGATGTCCCTGGTGGAACAGTGGTTAAGAATCCGCCTGCCAATGCAGGGGACACGGGTTCAATCCCTGGTTCGGGAAGATCCCACATGCCGCGGAGCAACTAAGCCCATGCGCCACAACTACTGAACCTGCGTGCTAGAGCCCGTGAGCCACAATTACTGAAGCCCGCGCACCTAGAGCCCCTGATCCACAAGAGAAGCCTCACAGTGAGAAGCCCGTGCACCACAACGAAGAGTAGCCCCCGCTCGCCACAACTAGAGAAAGCCGGCGCGCAGCAATGAAGACCCAAGGCAGCCAAAAAATAAATTAAAAAAACAAACAAACCAGTGTGTGTGTTTCATGGCATAAAAAATGTGTATAACTTCAAGTGGGATTATGAGAAAGAGGCTTTATATAACAATAAAATGTCACAGCAAAGATTAATTTTTGGCCCTAAAATTCACAAATACTGCAAAGAAAAAACTATTTTCTTTCTCTGGCACTGAGCACAGATAACAATCCATTTTTAATTTCTTTTCAAAATCCAAAAAAAATTGATTTCAAAGAGATTCTGTAATTTCTGAGACAATGTGAGGAGCAGTGTTTTCTAACTTTTTCTTACTTCAACTAGTACTAAGCAGATCATCCAAATTCTGGGAGAATCATGAACCATGAAATGTTAGCATATGAAGATTTTCTATGTAAATTTGTCTAAGGACACTACCTCTGATTATAAGAAGCAATAGCAGGGAAGTAGGGCTAGGGTTGAGGTGCAAAAGGTCCTGCAGTTCTCAGAAGGGTTCATCTTTATTGAGAACCAAAATCTTAACAGGAAAGAAGAATAATTAAAAAAGAACAAATAAAATAGTACCATTTCCCCATTTTGGAGCCTGAAAATGAGATTTTTGGATTCTCTTTCTTTATGCCTGTTAAGGAACAAAAACAGCAAAACACCCCACATAAACAATTTTAAAAATGGTTATCAGAACTGCTATTTGGGTAATATTTGGAGTGTTTGTAATATGTGTGATTTCATCTGATCCTCCAGAAAACACTAGCGGGTAGGCAGGTTTGCTATTTCCCATATTTCAGATGGGGAAACTCAGGCTCAGAAAGCTTATGTGACTTGTGCAGGATGCTCCAGCCAGTGGGGTTTCCTGATTCCCAAGCTCGTGTTCTAAACACCTTTCCTGCTGCCCCAGAAGGAGCGTGATGACTTGTCTGTGTGTCAAGTGCAGGAGGACAGAGTGTATCGAGCAACTGCACTACACAAGGGTAGGGAATGCTCATGGTGTCACATGAATAGAGATGAAGATGGATTCATCTGCTAAAAGAGGGACTGAAGCTGGATCCTGCTCATCAAGTGATTTGAAAATGGAACTCTCAAGTTTTACTGGTGAATGAAGTTTTGAAATTCCTCAGATCTTCAGCAGGAGAATATTGGAAAATGGCACAATACCTACATTGCATCAGCAGGAAGAAGGGAGAATGGTCCTTGAGAAATGCTTTGAGTGTTTACAGCTCTTTTCTAAAAATGTTTTCATTTAAAGTAATGGGTGGGCTTCCCTGGTGGTGCAGTGGTTAAGAATCCACCTGCCAATGCAGGGGACACGGGTTCGAGCCCTGGTCTGGGAAGATCCCACATGCCGCAGAGCAACTGGGCCTGTGAGCCACAACTACTGAGCCCGCGTGTCTGGAGCCTGTGCTCCGCAACAAGAGAGGCCGCGATAGTGAGAGGCCCGCGCACCACGATGAAGAGTGGCCCCCACTTGCCGCAACTAGAGAAAGCCCTCGCACAGAAACGAAGACCCAACACAGCCAAAAATTAAAAAATTAAAAAAAAAAAAAAAGTTATGTTGAAAATGGCTTAATGTTTAAAAAATAAATAAATAAATAAAGTAATGGGCAATTTGAAAAAAAAAGTATGGGAAGTGGTATGTAATTTAATTACACCCAATAATTTATTTTACAGCAAGTTCCATTTCTCTTTCACTGAAGTCTACACAATTAGAGGTCTTGCTGTGGAAGTACTTGTATAATTGAGTAAACAGGGAGGCAAAAATATAGGAGATGCTAGGCTAGCCTTTTCCGCATCTTATTAAATTGCAGGTTCTCTACATGAACTACTTTAAATAGTGGTTTACAGATCTAGTTCTTGAGGAGGAATGGTATTTTTCTTCTTTTATGTATAAATTGAAATGTTCGTGTCTCTAATAAGAAATTTTAAAGAAAGAAGTTTTTCCCTGATGTTTTCCTGTAAGTTCCTGTTTTCATCATCTCAAAAATACGTCCAACTCAACTCATTGCTGGAAGAGTACGGAGGAAACACTTGGTCTTGGCTTCATGTGCCAGATTTGGCCCTAGGGCTTTGCAAGGCTGGTGGTTTAAAGAAGGGACTAAAGTTCTCATTCTGATTTCATCTCATTTAAAGTGAATGTTGGCCATAAAGTCACACCTGACTAGAGTCTTACCAAGGAGAGTTATTTGGCCTTTACCACTTTTGTTTTCTGATTCCTTATGAAACAGAAATAAAATGGCAAAGCTTAATGTCAATCATTGGGAACTACAGAGCATATTGGCCTGTCGGGTACTTTTGTAGATGCTATGAGGATATAGCCTCTTTATGAGATAGTCTCAGCAAAATGGAAAATCAGATTATTAGATTAAAGCATACTGTATGTGTGTTCATGTGTTTTTCAGAGAGAAAAATATTGCACAGAATCATTCATCATCCTTTGTCCCACCATCTTTCTTTAAAAAGGAAGTAAGGTTGGGAGAAGGCAGATCTGGATGGGGTGAGCAAGTGGAGGGCTGGAAGAACTCCTTGCGAACTCCTCCTGATTCCTCTTCCTTCCGAGTCCTCTGCTCGTCACGGGTGCGCCCCCTGCTTTCTCGGTGGCCTGAAGCACTTCGTGCTTATCACTATTACAGATGCAACAAACAGCTTTCCACGGACCACCCATACATCTACAGTCTAGCTCTGACCTTGCCTCTACTTCTCTCACTTTCGTTATTCTCCAACTTCAATGTCTGTGTTCAGTTCCTTGAGGTTTTAGGGGGTAAGGCTGAGTGAGGAGTGGGACAGTGTTAGTTAGTGGCCGTGGAGCATAGAGCAAAGAAGGGCTAAAGATGATCTCCAGGCTGGAGTTGGGAATCAAAGAGGCAGGTCGAAAGAAGTGTTCTTTCCACTAGAAGCAATCACTAGACTTGAGACCATGGGGCTTAAGTCTCTACAAGTCCCAGGAAGGGTTCAGGAGGAGAGAGCTTGGAGAGGCTGCGGGGCAGTTGTTATCTACAGCTGCTATCTACAACTTGGATAAAGTTCATGCTGTTTTTTTTGTTTGTTTTTTTTTATTTAATAAATTTATTTATTTATTTATTTATTTATTTATGGCTGTGTTTGGTCTTCGCTTCTGTGCAAGGGCCTTCTCTAGTTGCGGCAAGTGGGGACCACTCTTCATTGCAGTGCGCGGGCCTCTCACTGCCGCAGCCTCTCTTGTTGCGGAGCACAGGCTCCAGACGCGCAGCCTCAGTAATTGTGGCTCACGGGCCTAGTTGCTCCGCGGCATGTGGGATCTTCCCAGACCAGGGCTCGAACCCGTGTCCCCTGCATTGGCAGGCAGATTCCCAACCACTGCACCACCAGGGAAGCCCATGTTCATGCTGTTTTGCCCAAGCTAGTTAAGATAAACCCTACATGAGATAAATAAATCTATTAATTTTCCTAGAACTTGACCTGTTTAATCTGGCCTCTGAACGCCTGCCTTCTGTGTTTGTCCAGCGTGGAATGCCTTCTCCTTTACCCTGAGTTTGTTTACATTCTGCCTCTCCTCCCATCCCTCCTCCTCCCTGAGCCTTCTCCAGTCACTGCTGCAATCAGTGAACTCCAGGTGCATCAGTAATTTGACCCAGAGCATCTGTGAATGGTAATAACAGCAACAGGGGCAGGTAACATTTTTGGAGCACTTGTTACATGCCAGGCACAGTACTGAGCACTTAACATGGATGAGCTCATTTAACTGTATTGTTATTTAACTTCTTATGTGTAGGATTCACTTTCACAATAACCCCCTTGAAGATGGGAGGCTGTCTTTCATCTTTTTGTAACCCCAGCGACTGAGATGGAGATGTGCTAAGTAAAGATTTGTAAATGATAAAGACAATAAGTCATTTCTTTTTCTACAAAATTGGGGAAGAAGAGTCATATAGAAGATACAATGTGTAGATTTCTCTGGAAAGAAGGGCAGAAGTAACCTAAGGAAGAAAGGTCTGAATGTCTAAGATCTATAGCTGTCCAACAGTGGAAAGGTTAATTTGGAAGGTGGACAGCCCCCAGCACCAGAAGTATTCAAGCAGACATGGAATGACTATCTGCCAGTGAGGAGATTCCTAGACCTTGTAAGAGGTTAGACTACATGCTGTCTAAAGCAGCTTCCAATGCTGAGATTCTACTGTTCATTCAATAATTCTACAAATATTTATTGAGCTCTGTGGTAGACAGAATGATATGCACATCCTCAAAGATGTCCACCTCCTAATTCTTGGAACCTCTGGATATGTTATCTTACATGGCCAAAGTGACTTGCAGATATGACTAAGCTAAGCTTCTTGAGATGGGGAAGTCATCTTGGATTATCTGGGTGGGCCCAATATAACCACAGGAATCATTATGAGAGGCAGGACGGACGCAATCAGAGAAGATGTGATGGCAGAAGATGTCAGAGTGATGCCATTGCTGGAAGGCGGCTACCAGCCAAGAAATGTGGGCAACCTCTAGAAGCAGAAAGAGGCAAGGAAATGGATTTCCCCCAACTACTCCAGAAGGAGTGCTATCTTGCCGGTACCCTGATTTTAGCCCTGTAAACCCATTTGGAATTTCTGACCTCCAGAACTGTAAGATAACAAATTTGTGTTATTTTAACCCACCAAGTTTGTGGCAATTTGTTATAGCAGCAATAGGAAATGAATACAAGCTCCTCCTATATGCTAGGAACTATTCTAGATGCTGGGAATGTAATAGTGAACAAATAATTTTGACTCACTGACTTATATCAGGTATTAGTATACTAGTATATTAGGTATCTGAGTTTGCAGTGAAAGGTTACAGATGATATTTATTCACGGAAGCTTTTATTTGGGCAGGATTCTATGTGGAAGAAGAATGGAGCCACTCTGGGTGGAGGTGGCATGGAAGGCACCAGAGCTCTGCCAGGGCCACCTCCTCTGCCCTCCTCCCTAAGCCCTGCGGCAGACACCCCTAGACCCCTACTCAGCAGCCCACCTTCTTCTTGCAGGCTGCAGCCATCTCCCTCTTCGGATGCTGAAAATGCCAAATCCTTGCTTTCCCATCCTCTGAATGATGGGTACGGGCTTGTGGCCAAATCTGGGCCAAAAGGATGTAAAAAGCAATCTTTGGGGGGGGGGGGTGCTTCATAGGAGAGATTTCCTCCCTATTCAGAAGAGAGAGGGACACACACGGGGAGAATCAGCCTCACCCATTCCAGTTTTGCAAATGGTTGTGTGGGGAAAAGCGCTGTTTGGAGGCACTGCTGCCATCTTGCGACCTTGAAGGGAGGTCTACCCATACACCGAGGAGGGCAGATAGGAAAGAGGGAACCGGTCTGACCGCGTGTGGCCACTGCTGCACCAACCCCACAACCATTTATCCCTGGACTGTGGTTAAGAGAGAAAACCACCTTTTAAATTGTTTAAGCCAACTGTAGTTAGGTTACGTGCAGGCAACCTCACTGAATCCTACTGAATTTATCCACAGTTGCAAAATCTTTTCTTGGGTGAACAATGGTGCAAGTATATAGAATTTCAGTTTTTGCCTCTACCTGAAGGCATTTATGACTAATTTGATACAGAAGTTATTAAAGTTTAATAATGTTCCAAATCCAGACTTAAAATCAACATGTTTTTAGAGCTTTTGGAGGACTCTAGTTCAGTGCTCTAAGCACTTGGCCGCTATACAGGTCCGGCATGTACACATGCTGAAACTGGCAGTCTTACAGTTTCCAGGAAGGGTGCTTTGTTGCTGCTCTTCTTGCTTTTCCATCACAAATTATGATTCCTTTATATTCCTTATCATCCGCTTAAGTTGTGAGTTGTTTCCTTAATGCTACCCTGTGTGGTAATACCTCTTTGCATTGACAGTCTTTGGGGACAGACTAAGATCAGCAAGTTCGATGGTTCACGGATAAACTTGCAGACTATTCCAGGTACAGAATTTGCATCTCTAAACACCCCAATCTGCTGGTGCAATAACACCCCGATGTGCAGAGTTAGTTTTTTTGGGGAAAAGTGCTAACAGGTGAAGTAGGCAGTGGAGACAACTTTAAAAAAGCATTTCAGGGGCTTCCCTGGTGGTGCAATGGTTAAGAATCTGCCTGTCAATGCAGGGGACACAGGTTCGAGCCCTGGTCCGAGAAGATCCCACATGCCGCGGAGCAACTAAGCCCGCGAGCCACAACTACTGAAGCCCGTGTACCTAGAGCCCATGCTCAGCAACAAGAGAGAAGCCACTGCAATGGGAAGCCTGCACACTGCAGCGAAGGGTAGCTCCCGCTCGCCGCAACTAGAGAAAGCCTGTGTGCAGCAATGAAGACCCAAAGCAGCCAAAAATCAATAAGGAAATAAATTTATTTAAAAAAAAAAAAAAGCATTTCAGTGCATTCTAAACCCTGAACTAATGTTTCCATCATTTTATCATATTGGTTATAATAACAATAACTACATTTATTGGGCATTTTCTCATTTTCAGCCTACTGAAAAAGGTGCTATCGTTCCCAGTCTACATATTTGAAGCTGTGTCTTAGGGGTTAAGGGAGATGCCTGAGTCATGGAGCTAATGTGAGGGCTGAGATTCGAACTCAGGTCCGTCTGATTCCAAACCCTGGGCACCAACATTTAAAACTATAGCTTCTAAATGTGCCATTAAAATAAGAAAGTTCAAAACCATGGAGACAAATTATGGGGATTGGTTTGTGTTTGTATCCATACGGTGTATTTTTTCCTTGCAAATTCAAACACTGTTTTGGAATCACCACATACTGACCAAGCTTTTTGTCAAATAATTATTTTGTATTAAAAATAATTTTTATCTATGAATATTTCTTATTGAGGCACAATTGACAGATAACATTATAGTAGTTTCAGGTGTACAACATAATGATAGTTGTATATGCAAAATGATACCACAATAAATCTAATTAGCATTTGTTACCATTCATAGTGATAAGAACGTTTAAGATCTACTCTCTCAGGAACTTTCAAACATGCAGTACAGTGTTATTAACTATAGTCACCATGCTGTACCTTATATCCCCATGACTTACTTATTTTCTAACTGGAAGTTTGAACCTGTTGATCCTACCTCCCACCTCTGGCAACCACCAATCTGTTCTCTGTACCTATGAATTTGTTTGTTTTTTGATTAAACATATAAATAAGGTCATACAGTATTTGTTTTTCTCTATCTGGCATATTTCACTTAGCACAATGCCCTCAAGATCCATCCTTGTTGTTACAAATGACAATATTTTCTTCTTTTCTACAGCTGCATAATATGCCATTGTATATGCATTCATTTTCTTTATCCATTGATTCTACCTATGCATAATGACGCTACAAAAACACTTAAAAAAAATGTCCAGTCCTGTGCCTCAAACATATTTGCCTTCTCTTTTGTAGCATGCAGTAGGTGCTCAAGTGTTACCATCAAAGAGAAGCATCATTTGTTGAGTTCCTGCCAGGCACTACAGCAGTTGCTTTCACAGATATCTCATTATTCTTATGCTAATATCATGAGGTGGGCTATACTATCCTCCATCTGCAAGTGAGAAAATTAAGGCTCTGAATATTTTAGTTTATAGTTTTACTGCCTTAAAAAGAGGGAAAAGGCATATTGGTTGTTACAAAATAATTTTTAAAAAATCTTTATTGGAGTACAGTTGATTTACAATGTTGTGTTAGTTTCAGGTATACAGCAAAGTGATTCAGTTATACATGTACATATATCCACTCTTTTTTTAAAGATTCTTTTCCCATATAGTCCACTACAGAGTACTGAGTAGAGTTCCCTGTGCTATACAGTAGGTCTTTATTAGTTATCTATTTTATATATAGTAGTGTGTATCGTTACAAAATAATTTTGATGTTGTTCCTTTTCTACATCATCATATCAAACAGTCTGTGATAGGTTAGTGGCAACTGTGGCCTCACATTTTCACTCTTCCCTGCATTCTTGCCCTTGCGATGTCACTTTGCACATACTCTCATTGAGAGGTGAGCCTTATTCCACGCCCTTGAATCTGTGCCAGTCAGACTTGCTTCAGCCAACAGAATGAGGAAGAGTGCTGGTGTGCCATTTCTGAGGCTATGCTTCAAGAACCTTTCATGCTTCTACATTCTCCTTTGGTCCCCCGCCCCTGCCATGAGGATGAATCTGAGGTAGCCTGCTTGAGGATGGGAGGCCATGTGGAACAGAATTCCATTCATCCCAGAGAGGCCATCCTAGACCAGCCGGGCCCTGGCTGACCCAGCAGCTGACCAGTTAGGGTTCCATAAAGAAACAGAACTAGCAGGATATAACTCTACCTATGTATCTCTATCCCTGTCTCTATCAGAGATTTACTACAAGGAATGGGCCTACACAATTGTGGAGGCTGGCTAGGCAATTCTGAAATCTAGAGGACAGGCTGCCAGGCTGGAAACTCTAGGGCAGGAGGTGACACTGTAGACCATAGAATTTCCTCTTCCTCAGGGAAACCTCAGTTTTGCTCTTAAGGCCTTTCAGCTGATTGGATGAGACCCAATTATCAAGGATAATCTCACTATTGGTAGAAACGTAAATTGGTGCAGCTGCTATGCAAAACAGTATGGAGGTTCCTCAAAAAATTAAAAATAGACCTACCATACAACCCAGCAATTCCACTTCTGGGTTTTTATATGAAGGAGATGAAATCACTCTCTTGAAAAGATATCTGCACTCCCATGTTTATCATAGCATTAATCACAATAGCCAAGACAAGGAAGCAATCTAACTGTCCATTGACAGACGAATGGATAAAGAAAATGTGGTATATACACACAATGGAATATTATTCAGCCATAAAAAAGGGAACCCTGCCATTTGCAACAACATGGATGGATCTTGAGGGATTATGCTAAGTGAAATAAGTCACACGGAGAAAGACAAATACTATATGATCTCACTTTTTTGTGGAATCTAAAAAAAAAAAACCTATAGATACAGAGAACAGACTGGTGGTTGCCAGAGGTGGGGCTGGGGGATGAGCAAAATGAGTGAAGGTGGCGAAAAGGTACAAATCTCCAGTTCTAAGGTAAATAAGTCCTGGGGATGTAATAATATACAGGATGGTGACTATAGTTAACAATATTGTATTGTATCTTTGACAGATGCTAAGAGAGTAGATCTTAAAAGACATCACAAGAAAAAAAATTTGTTAACTATGTGTGGTGATGAATGTTAACTAGACTTAATGCAGTGATCATTTTGCAATATATACATATATCAAATCATTATGTTGCATACCTAAAAATAACACAATATTATGTCAGTTTTATCTCAGTTTAAAAAAAGATGATCTCCTTTACATAAAGTCAACTGATTGTAGATGTTAAACCATATTTACAAAATACCTTCACAGTAATGCCTGGATTGGTGTTTGATTAAATAATGGGGGACTATAGCCTAGCCAAGTTAACACATAAAAGTGACCGTCACACTGTGGATGTGTGAGAGCTGAGTCCAGCTGAGTCCAGCTTTGATCAGCGGATCTGCTCAGTCAACGTTAGTGTCTCAAGAAAAATAATACATGGATGTTGTTTTAAATTCTGGGCAGTTTCACAGCAGTAGTTCACTGATACATAGCACCTCTTATTTTGAAACAGTATTTGGAAATCCTTCATCCCAAGGACTCTGCCCTTTCGATTTGGGCTCTCTGTTATAACTTTCCCAAGACAATGCAGAAGAGAGCTAAGTTTGGTTTCTGGAGTGAACTAGCTGTGAGCCTCCTGGAACACGTTGTAGTTTATATCACTTCTTTGTTTTAAAATCTTAGTACAAAGTTCCACAGGAGGAAAAGAGAAACATTTTATAATCTTTTGAAAAACCTTTGACAAAGAGTATTTGGGGAATACTTAAAAGGTACTGATGACATCATATTGGAAAAGCACACATTCAACCCACAACCAAAAAGCAACCAGATAGAGGAGACAAGGAAACCAGCCTGCTCTGTACTACTGCTCAAAGTCCCTCATACAGAATGCTGCGCAGAAAAAAGAAACAACTGCCAAAGCAGAAGTAAAGGAAGCTCAGGTAAGACAAGGTTTTGACCATGAGGTTCGCAAATACACACATACATTGTCAGCCTTGGCCTTCCCGAGTGTTGTCCCTGCTCTGATTATACTCAGTACTCAGCAGCAGGCCCTGTGCAAGAGATGGCAGGGTGGAAAGAGGGATACCCATGGTCGTATGTTCAGGAACCCTGCGCAGGAGGAATCAGGACCCCTGCTTTCCAAGAAAGGAAACCGAGGCCTGGGGGTAGGGGTGACACAAGTGTCAATGTCACACCTCTGGACGTGAGCCAGGGGATCAGATACAAAGACCCAGTGAGTTTTTCCCGAACTATGAATGAACAAGAGAGGAGACGACATTATTTTCTACGCAGGAGTTATGTTAGCACATATTCCAGGAGTTACTATTTGTTATACATCCACACATGTCCACATCTAAGTTAATCTGGTCCCACAGAACACACTGTATTTTCTCTAGATTTCAATGTCTCGTATTTGTGTAGTGTCTTACCCAATGGAGCAGGTTTCCATTTCTAACACCTGCCACGCAGTGTGGCATGCTAAAAAAGGCGCTGGATTCCTAGGAGCTGGGTTTGAGTCCAAACTGCTGGGTGTTTTTGGTCATGTCAGTGAGGCCTTCATTCAACACCGAGGCCCGCTCTGCCGAGCCCTGGCCTGGGTGGGCAAACACACATGGTCCCTGCGCTTATGAGCTTCGTGTCTAGCTGGGGAGACATATTAATTAGATAATCACATAAAGAAATGTATATTAAATATGGATGTATATAAAACAAAGGGTCTTAGGAAAATTAAAACAGGAGCTCTGGTATGCACTGGAGTCAGGGAGTGGGCGCTAAATTGGCCAAGTGGGCAAGGGGGGACGGTGGGTGGGGAAAGGCAAGCCTGTCCCAGCAGGAAGAGCCCTCAGCTGCTGCAAAGGAGGAGCGGACCACAGCCTAGAGGAGCCGCGGGAGGCCAGCAGGGCTGGACACAGAGTCGGGAGGCTGGGAGGACGGTGCGCTGAGGCATCCTGCGGGGCCTCAGGGCCACGGTGAGGACTCAGGTGTTACCCCAGGAACAAAGAGCAGAGAGGCATTGAGGACTGTATGCAGGGATGTGACATGATTGGTTCCGTGTTGCATTAAGATCATTCCCTGAACCATGGCTTAGAGGTGTTCTTCGGTCTAAAGTGATGAGAACAATGCCCACGCCAGAGGGTGGTGGCTAAGAGGAGAGGAGGCAATTAAAAGTTTTATAAATAGCAAATTATTGTACACATCTAAGGTGCTCTTATTATATCCTTTGTTTCTTAGTATATCAGGCAGGAGTTATTTTCTGTGTCTTCAGAAAAGTCACATCTCTTGTTTAATGTTCTAAGTCTGGGGTGCTAGAACCCACCCACTATTCCCACCTGCTTTTCCCTTACAGGATCCACTCCACTACCTTAACAATAGAAATCTATAAAAGTGGCCTTCCGTGGAAGTTGGATGTAAGCAAATGTTACCCCAGAAAATTCTGAGATGAAATCTGGGGCTCACGTTCCCAACCACGAAGACAGCAGGCCTAGCATCTGGCTTGGCAGGGAGAGGGAAGCAGGACACGTTACTTGAGATGCAAAGTGAGGCGCAGAGTCTTAGGAAAGACTTGGAGAAAATATCTCACCACACGTTACCTTCTTTTCTTTCTTTTTAAAAAAAGAATGCTAAGCTCAAGAACAGCTAGAGTACATTTGTTTCTTCCTTTTTTTTCACTTAATTGAGCAGTTGCCACAGCAACTCAAGAACAAACTACTCACTGCCTTCAGTGAATTGCAGATACACATTTTTCATCTACTGAAAGTGGCAGTGAGCTTTTAAAAAGGGTAATCTTGAGCTGTTGCTTTTTTTTCCTGGCCTGATATCAGTATTCTTTCTCCACAGGACCCTGAAGTGGCAGCACTTTGCTTTCATGAATGAGAAAAATATGTCCTGGAGAGAGAGGGCTTAGAAATTTCATCAGGATTCAGACCTGCCAGCCAGTCAACGACACCCCTCCAGGCTCATGTGTGTCATTGTCTGCTCCCACATACCCTCCTGGCTGTTCCCCTGTGTGCACAACCATTTCCAACCTCGAAAGGCTCCAATCTCGAGCCTTTTATTTTTACCTAGAATGACCTGCCTAGCTTCCTACAACTCCTCTTGTTAGAAGGCCCATTTTAAGACTGAACTCAAGAATCTCTCTCCTTCCTCTCATTGGGATTAATCTCCTTCTCCGATGTGCTCACAGAGCATGTTATACTAAGGTACTCACATAATGAGGGTATGTTTTTGTAACATGCTTGTCTTTCCCACAAGGCTGAGATCTTTGAAGGTAAGGACTAAGAGAATCTTAATTAAATTTGGTAACACCAGAATCTGGCACTGTGTCCGGAATTTAGTAGTTGTTAAATACGTAGTTGTTGAATTGACATATTGACATTTTCTTGACTCAGATGAGATGCTTTATAAAAGCACTAAATCAATGTGGGCCTAACTTATTAACAGACTAACTCTGCTGAGCTCTGGCCACTTACTCCTCTCCAGAGGAGAGGGGGAGTGTTTGGGAGAATTCTCAATTGTTCAGAAGTCAGGCAGGGAGAAGGGGTTCTAGTTATTGGGCCTCCCTCAAACATTAGGAGGGAAGAAGAAGGTCCTCCCTCCAACGTTCTCCTATAATTTTTTGAAATGGTTCATTAATTCACACCCAACTAATCCATATTTATGATAATCTCACAGGATTATCCATTAAGATCAGAATTCTTTGCATGCCATAGAAAAGGATTTGATGTTAAGCTTCAGATAAGGCAGCAGGGATGCAATTAAATTAGTCAAGAGAAAAAATTTTCAGATAACCTGAAGCAATGCAGAGGTTCTTGTTTACACAGAATTGATATAAATTACTTTTCTTCATTAAAGCAGGGTTCAAGTTATTAATAATAATAATCTTAGCTTATCTCAAGAATATTTTCAGCAAATCCAGTTTTATTATTTTAAGGTATAGAGACCTACAAAATTCTCAAATTATTGTGTTTTTTTCTACTTTTATGCAACTACTCAAAAATGGTGAGGAAGCATATTGATTAGTATTGAAAGAGGTTCACAACATAGTATTATGTGAATAAATAGGCAACTAAAGAGTAGAAATACTGTGATCCCATTTTTATAAAAATGTATGTATACACAAAAGTTCTTTATAAAAATTAAAATGTTAGCATATTAAATGGCTTAAACGTGGGTCCATGGTTATAGATCCTTTTCCTTTTATTTGTTTTTTTGTTTGTTTCATTTTAAAGATTTTTATTATTTTTTATTGTGGTATAACTGACATATATTAGTTTCAGGTGTACAACATAATGATTTGATATTTATATATATTGCAAAATGATCACCACATAAGTCTAGTTAACATCTTTCACCACACATAGTTATAATTTTTTTTCTTGTGATGAGAACTTTTAAGATCTACTCTCTTAGCAACTTTCAAAAATGCAATACAGTACATTATTAACTATAGTTGCCATGTTGTATATTACATCCCCAGGACTTATTTATTTTATAACTGGGAAGTTTGTACCTTTTGACCCCCTTCACCCATTTCACCTATTTCCCCCCAGCCCCTGCTTCTGACAACCACCAAATTTGTTCTCTGTATCTATGAACTTGGGTTTAAAAAATTTTTTTAAATTCCACCTGTAAATGATATCATACAGTATTTGTCTTTTTTTTTTTTTAACATCTTTATTGGAGTATAATTGCTTTACAGTGGTGTGTTAGTTTCTGCTGTATAACAAAGTGAATCAGCTATACGTATACATATATCCCCATTTCTCTTCCCTGTTGCATCTCCCTCCCACCCTCCCTATCCCACCCCTCTAGGTGTTCACAAAGCACCGAGCTGATCTCCCTGTGCCATGCAACTGCTTCCCACTAGCTATCTATTTTACATTTGGTAGTGTATATATGTCCATGTCACTCTCTCACTTCATCCCAGCTTACCCTTCCTTTCCTTTTAAATACATCTTATAATTTCTATAAAATGAACATGTACTACTCAAGTAAAAAAAATATTAAACAGAAAATTCAGGACTCACATATAACTCATCCATTCATCCTTCCACTCATCCACCCATCCACCCATCCATTCATCCATCCATCCATCCAGTTATTCAACAAATATTTGTTAAGCACCTACAATGTGCCAGGCCAAGTTAACCCAGATCAAGACAGTGAAAATGTTCCTTGGCCTGTTCATCTTCTTGTGTGGAAGCTGTAATGCTAAAGTTTATGATGTGGATAATATAGACCATCTTGTCTCTTGTCTACAACTTTTTAGTAGGATAAGAGCTTATGGACCTTGGAAAAACAGGAAATTGTCTTAGAAAGTAGAAAGTCAGAAATGCTTTCTACTTTGTTTGTCCTTCTACAAAGAAAATTACTGTTTGTCGTTCTACAAAGACTACTTACTGTTTGTCCTTCTACAAAGAAAATTTTCTGTTCTTCAAATGATATTCCTAGTATATTTTGGTTGACCCTCTGAATCATTTTAAACCAACTTGAAATGTAGATTGGCAGGATTGGCAAATTAACTTCCAAAAGACAATGGGTATTATGTTTTTTCATTTTTACTGGTGCTAATGTACATGAGCAAACAAATGAATGTTCTAACCTGGGTTTGGTAACAAATCCCTGTTTAAAGGCTGGAGGAGTGTGTCTACATAAAGATATCCACTCTTTCTTTGTCATGCTTTGTATATTTCCTGTGACATTTATTATCATTTTTATTTTATTTTTTTAATATTGATTTTTTGGCTGTGTTGGGTCTTCGTTTCTGTGCGAGGGCTTTCTCTAGTTGCGGCAAGCGGGGGCCACTCTTCATCGCGGTGCGCGGGCCCCCCACTATCGCGGCCTCTCTTGTTGCGGAGCACAGGCTCCAGACGCGCAGGCTCAGTAATCGTGGTTCACGGGCCTAGTTGCTCCGCGGCATGTGGGATCTTCCCAGACCAGGGCTCGAACCCATGTCCCCTGCATTGGCAGGCAGACTCTCAACCACTGCGCCACCAGGGAAGCCCTATTACCATTTTAAAAGCTCTTCATTTGATTCATCTTTTGCAATGAAGCTAGGAATGACATAATCTCTATCTACCCCTTTGCTTATTTTGTGCGTATGGTGACCCATTCGGTTAAGGTCCGAGTCACTTTATCAGCATCCATTGGACACAGTCCCTGCATTTGAATATGTTCTTTTTTCTGTCTTGATGACTCTTTTATTAAAGAAATTTATATTTATATTCTTGGACAAGATCTAGAACTGTGTCGTATTTTTGAGATTCTAGATGTACCTGAAGCCTGAAATGATCACTCTGCTCGTTGTAAGACTGAGATTTAGAGCCTTCACAGATTTCTCTGAATGTCAGTGTTTCCACTTGGTACATGCACAGTACCAGATAAAAGACTGTAAGCTTTATTTCTTTAAAATAGGATAAAATTTTTAAAAAAATTTAATTTAAAATATAATTAAAATTAAAATTTTAATGATTCAAAAGTCACAGATATTTAAGCAACTATTTCCTAGTTCAAGAAACTTAAGACAAATTTAAATAGTATCTCTTCTTCCTGCCCCAGCTCCTTATATTAGTAATGATGATAATAATAGCTCCCATTGATTGAGGCCTTACTATGTGCCAAATACTATGCTAGCTGCTGGGGATATAGAGGTGAACAAGGCAATGCTCACAGGTATGCATTAGATCTGTATGTAGTTCTCAAAGTGTGGTTCCTGGAGTAGAAGTATCAGCACCACCTGGGAACTTGTAAGAAATGCACATTCTCAGACTGTATCTCAGACTTACTGACTCAGAAGCTGTAGGGGTAGATATAATGACATGAATTCTTTTTTTTTTTTTTAATTTTTAATTTTGGCTGCGTTGGGTCTTTGTTGCCGCACGCGGGCTTCCTCTAGTTGCAGCGAGCAGGGGCTACTCTTCGCTGTGGTACGCGGGCTTCTCATTGCGGTGCCTTCTCTTGTTGCGGAACACGGGCTCTGGGCACGCGGGCTTCAGTAGCTGTGGTGCGTGGGCTCAGTAGTTGTGGCTCGTGGGGTCTAGAGCTCAGGCTCAGTAGTTGTGGCACATGGGCTTAGTTGCTCCACGGCATGTGGGATCTTCCCGGACCAGGGCTAGAACCCGTGTCCCCTGCATTGGCAGGTGGATTCTTAACCACTGTGCCACCAGGGAAGCCCTTACATGAACTCTTAAAGAGAGGGGTAGGATGGTCAGAGTCAGAATTGGAGATGTAAGAAAGCAGTAGTTGTCAGAGAGAGAAGAAGGGAGGGAGGGAGAGGGATAAATAGATTTGAAGAGGCTACACTGCTGACCTTGAAGGCAGAGGAAGGGGCCACAAGCTAAGGAATGCAGGCAGCCTCTGGAAGCTGGAAAAGGCAAGGAAACAGATTCTCCCCTAGAGCCTCCAGAAGGAAGATAGCTCTGCTGATATCTCGACTTTAAGAACTTCTGACCCCCAGAACTATAAGTGATAAGTTTGTGCAGTCTAAAGTCACTAAGTCTGTGGTAATTTGTTATAGCAGTATTAGGAAACTAATACACTGCCTGACCATGCTGGACTAAAGCTTCCTACTTCAGAGCCCCCATGCACACAGAGCCGTTAACCTGCCTCACTTTTAATATAAATGGACAGCTGTGGATCCCAAAAGTTAGGAAAAAACCTTCAAATATGAAAGAAAGGGGTCCAAATAAACAAAATACGTCCAAAAGAAATAAAAATAATGTAAGAAATGAGGAAAATTTAGAAAGTAATCTAAACATTATTATTCTCAGAAAATATATGAGATATTACAGCCCAAAATAAAAACTTATGACATGTGAAAGGAACAGTTAGAAAAGAAGAAAGAGCTCTTGAAAATTAAAAATATAATAGCTGAAATAAATTCAGTAGAACAATTAGAAGGTGAGGTTAAGGAATTTCCCAGAAAGCAAAACGTAATAGAAAAGTTGAGAGGCAGAAAATGGGAGAAGAGAATGAGAGGGTCAACTCAGGAAGCCTAACATCCGATAAAGCAGGAACAGGGGACGTCCTTGGTGGTCCAATGGTTAAGACTCAGCCCTGCCAATGCAAGGGGTGTGCGTTTGATCCCTGGTTGGGGAACTAAGACTCACATGCCGAGTGGCGTGGCCAAAGAAAAGGATTAACTAAAAAGCAAGAACAGCAATAGCAGAAGGTAGAAAATGAGCCAAAAAAAAAAAATATATAAAATGTTCCAAGGTTGAAGGACCTGAGTCTCCACCTTGAAAGGTCACATCAAATGCCCAGTGCAATGAATGAAAAAAGATCCACACCAAGGCACATCACTGTGAAACTTCAGATCTTTAAAAACTTCCAGGGATTAGGGGAGGGTGGGAAGACATAGGTCACAGTGACAGAGGATGGAAAATCAGAATAACCCCAGACTTCAGTCCGGTGAGGTAGAAGACAATGGCATGATGCCTTCAACATTTTGAGGAAAGCTGACTGCCACTCTTGGATTAAATACCCAGTAACCCATCAGAAAATTATGAGGAAAGAGTAAAACCATTTATTAATGGAAGACAAAAATTTTTACCTTCCATCAGCTGTTTTTAGGGAAGCTATTATAGGATGTGCTCTAGAAAAATAAAAGAAACTTTAGAGAGGAAGACATCAGACCCCAGACACTGGAAAGAGGGTCAAACAGGCCCATGCAGAGGAATTTTATAGGCCTTCAGAACAAGCTGCACGAGACAGGTGAGAAGAGCAGGCTTTAGACTTCAGTGATGCCCTGCACACCACTCCTCATCGTTCTTTGAGACTAGAGTGACCCACCATCCCTGTCTGCCAAGAGCAAGGGGTTCCCAGCATGTGGAACTTTCAGCTTTTAAATCAAGACAGAGCCAGGCAAGTTGGGATGCTTGGTAATCTTACTTGGAACTGTGGGCCCTGCTCATTCTTTCCAGTCTGTGCTTTTACATGTGTTCTCTCTTCCCTGCACACACGCCCTCTGCCTGGTCAAATCCTACTCACCTTCTAGGCCCCAGCTCAAGTTTGGAGATGGGGAAATGTACCCATGTCCAGGTGGCTCTGCTCCAGCAGGTGTAATACCAGAACACAGTCTGTTAACCTCCTGAGAAGTCTTTTTTAAATTACTTAATTATTAATTAATTAATTAATTAATTTTTGGCTGCGTTAGGTCTTCATTGCTGTGCGCGGGCTTTCTCTAGTTGTGGCGAGCTGGGGCTACTCTTCGTTGCAGTGCACGGGCTTCTCATTGCAGTGGCTTCTCTTGTTGTGGAGCATGAGCTCTAGGCATAGGGGCTTCAATAGTTGTGGCTCGCGGGCTCTAGAGCGCAGGTTCGGTAGTTGTGGCTCATGGGCTTAGTTGCTCCGCGGCATGTGGGATCTTCCCAGACATCGAACCTGTGTCCCCTGCATTGGCAGGTGGATTCTTAAGCACTGTGCCACCGGGGAAGTCTCCTGAGAAGTCTTTATTCAGGCTGATGCCAAATGAGACCTCTCCCTGCTCAGAGGGGAAACGGCTTTTGGAGTGGGGTTTAGTCCCATTTTCCTTCAGGTTCAGAGACTACAGTCTAATCTTTGTAGGTGTTTAAAAACTGTAAATCTTGAGAAATTATTTGCTGTTTTAGGAGCTTCTCTGGTTGTTTTCTCCACCAGACACTTTGCAAAGGCAAAGCTGAAAAACTGTATGGAACTTGCAAAATCCCTGGCACCCCACTTACACTTACTCTGACTTGGGGTCACCTTCATGAACTGGCACACATTTTTCACATTTAAACAAATTTGAAAAGATCATATTTTCTTACATTTTGGAAAGCACTGCTCCTGGTGCTTTTGATCTGCTCTACTATTTTTGGGCACTTGATCCCTTTCAGCCATCAGCCTTCTAAGCTAGTGGCAGTGGGTCTCATGCCAGCTGCACATTAAAATCTCCTAGAGAGCTTTTAAAACATAGTTTTGCCCAGACTTCACTTTCCATAGTGAAGAGCTGCAGTTAGAAAGAAGTGCTATCTCTTCAACTGACAATGTTTTTTTTCTTTATTAATAAATTAGTAAATATTAATTTCCTGCTTTGGTAAATCTATTTGAAATCTCTTTGGAAAGCATAAAGCCAACCAGATAGCTATGGTCTGGTTTATAGAATTTAAATATACGTCATTTGAATGCAATCATTCTCAGAGTAACTAAAAGCTGATGAAAATCAAAATGATTAAAAATCTCTAGAAATAAAGCTAGTCAGATATGTGATGAAGCAGTAATCATGTCTTATTTTCTGATGTTGGTTCATTACAAAAACAAATATAAATAAACAAGAGAATGCTAAGCTCTAGGAGTAGCATTGTCCAAGAAAGGGTACGATTAAAGTAGGAATTGAGGAGAGGGGAATGGGCCAATACTGCCTTTCCCAGCCAGGAGAGTGCAAATATTCCAGCAAAAAGGTTGGTAGTTTGTGAATTGAGGAGACCTGACCCCACTCCTACACCAACAGTCCCAGGAAACACCAAGACCAATAGTGGGTTTGGAAGGTGGATGGCTGGGATCTCAAAGGCCCCTGTGGTCCAGCTGGTGAGTCACAGTAGCGTGCCTGCTGTGAGTGCAGCAGTCCACTTTTGAGTGGATAAACACAGGCTTGAACAATAAGCCATCTCATGTTGACCATAAAGAGCTGAAAACCAAAGACTGTTCCTCAAACTTTTTGGACCAGGTAAGTCTTCTCAGACTCTAGTAAGACCCTGAACGAGAGGAAGAAGGGGCTTCTCATACCATGACTGAGAATGAAACTTCCATTACCTACAAGGACAGGGCCTGATTTAGAAAAATACAGAAAGGTTGCATGAAGGCAGGCTACAGTCCTTACCTAACTACTGTACCACTGTTGCTAAAAACGTTTCTAATTTAGAGTTGATATGTATACTTCAAGTACAGCATAACTGTGCTTACACAGCTTTTTACTGATAGAATTGCACAAAGTGACAGAATTGCATAAATCCAATTACTTTGGGTATATAATTATTACATTTAAATATTTAAAAGAATCAGTTTGGTGAGAGCAATTTGGAAATGCGTAGTAAGGTTGAAGATGCACAAACCCATTGAAAGATCGGCTGGCCAACTGGTTCCATTTTACTTGTGACGCCCAGAGGGCTGTGCCGATTTCCCATCTTTCCATTCGCCCCAGCAGAGATTTGGAAGAGGAAGAGATTTAGGAAAGACGAGGGCCAGTCTCTTTCCACTTTCTCCCCTGTTATTTGTTATAGAGAAACTCCTACACAATTGGATAAGAAAGTGCCAGGATGTTCACTGCACCAAATTTACAGAATTAAACATTGGAAACAACCTAAATGCCCATTGTCAGAAGAATGGATAACTAAATTGTGTTATAGTCTTACATTGGAATGCTATGTTGCAGTAAAAATGAATGAAGCAGAGTTACATTATCAGCATACATTGAGAAGGATGTGTACAACATGGAACAATTTATAAGGGTCAGAAACATGAAAAAAAAAACCCTACATTGCTTGGAAATACACAATCTATTTTACATAAAATAAATCTTTATTGAATACCTACTCTGTGCCAGATGCAGTTTTAAGTGCTGGTGATATGGCAGTGAATAAAGCAAAGTGCCTGCTTTCCTGGAACATATATTCTAGTGACATAGCTGCACACAGAGTAGAAATATAGACAGATGTGGGATTGATAAAGACTGAATTCAGAATAGTAGACACCTCTGGAAAGGGCCAGAGGAAGTGATTGTGGCAGGGCACAGAAGCCTTCAAGTATTTGCAATATTTTATTTCTTAAGCTGGAAAGTGGGTAAATGGTGTTTGCTATGTCATTCTCTATATCTTTTAGTCTGTCTTATATATCTTATAAAAATCGATTTAGTTTTGTTTCCTACTTCTGCTTCTACAAATTTCTTTCGTTCCTTTAAAAACACGTTTTCCTCCATAGATAATAGGAAGGTCAAATGAAACATAAGAAGATTAATGGAGATGTTCTGGGAACTAGCTTTAAGTATTTAAGAAAGCCTATGTGTTTGGAAATGACACAAACTCTTGGACGTTTTGAATAATATTGTTTCTAGAGAAAGGAAGAAGGTCATGGAAACACCAGCACAGAGCCGGGCCCAAAGAAACTAAGCAACTGCCTGTGAAATTAAGGACTGATTGTGGACTTAACTTGTTTGCAAGGAAAAGCCTGGGAGGGGTTCTGCTACATGTCCTAGAGACTTAACCTAGCCTGGCTACAAGGGTGACTGACATTTTGGAGGACTGGCCTCTTGATCAATGGACTGCAGATATTTTAGTATTTAATGTACACTCTGCATCCTGAGTCATGTGGGACTAAATCTGACCCAGTTTGACAGCTCTTATTTCAAACAATTTAGATAAACAGCCTTATCTAAAAATCTTCCTCCTTAGAATTCTTTTGTCCCATCAATAATCCTTGCTTTATTATTGAAGTGTATCTAATTAAAAAGAAGTGGAAATATTGCAATACTACCCTTAATACACTTTGGCCCAATAATCCTGGTATTAGTAATCTCTCCTAGAATAATGATCAGAGATTTGGGCAAAGTTGATGTGTAATGATATGCCAGGGCAGCAATGTTTATAGCAGTGAAAAGATGAAAAATAAGTGCCCTGTAGTGGGGGAATGATGAAAATAAATATAGTACACCTAGTACTATATTTATAGCAGAATAGTAGAATTATATTTTATACTGTCATTAAAAGTGTGTTTACAAAAATGATTCAATGACATGGGAAAGTCTATATTATTAAATGAAAAAGTTTGATTATAACTTGATTAAATATCTATCTAGTAATCAATGAAATGCTCCAAAATATTAATGTTAATTTTCTTTTTTATACTCATTGTAATTTTCCAAACTTTCCCTGGCATGTAGTTTTGATTTTATAAATAAGAAAAAAGTTGTTAAACTAAAAAAAAAACAAACAAGGAAATGGAAGCATATTATGTACTGAAAGAGAAGCAATCTTGACATTTTGACAGACTTGACATTTTTTACAATCTTAGACTTTGTTTATAGGGCTTGCTCATTTTATATAAGCCTGTGAAGAGATTAACTCCTATGATTGCAAATACTAGGATAAAATATAAGCTAGTTTTTGTGTGCATGTGTGAGTAGAGGTTTTCTGGGGATCATTATTATAGATTCTGGGGCAGCAGCATGACTTACTGGAAAGAGATGAACTTGGAGTGAAGACATTACTAGTTGTGTGACCTTGGGGATAATGATACTTTCCTCCCAGGGTTGTGGTTAAGATGAAGCCAGATCATGAGAGCTCTGGGCACAGGATAGGCACTTAGTAAAAGCTGTTGACTCTAAACTTTCTTCAAGGTTATGAACATACAGTAAAAAACTGCAAGTTTTAGGTTGTGTTCTCTGCCAGTTTCCTCTAGACAAGATTACTTAAAAAGCAAAGTGGTTTTAAAAGGAGTGTTGTTGCATTTACTGTTTAGAACCAAGTGTGTTCTTCATGAGTCAGCAAACTTCTAAATCAAAGACAAGACAAGCAGGGCTTCCCTGGTGGCGCAGTGGTTAAGAATCCGCCTGCCAATGCAGGGGACACGGGTTCGAGCCCTGGTCTGGGAAGATCCCACATGTCTCAGAGCAACGAGGCCCGTGCGCCACAACTACTGAGCCTGCGCTCTAGAGCCCGCGAGCCACAACTACTGAAGTCCGCGCACCTGGAGCCTGTGCACCGCAACGAAGAGTAGCCACCGCTCGCCACAACTAGAGAAAGACCGCGCGCAGCAATGAAGACCCAACGCAACCAAAAAAAAAAAAAAAAGACAAGACAAGCAAACAGAAGCGCCATCCCTACCGCCACATGGCGTGCCTCCAAAGTCCATCCCGTCTGTTCTTCTCTGGGCCCATTCCCACTCCTGACCTCGTGGGGAGTTCTAGCAAAATCATCAAAGGGTAAATGAGCTCCAACTATCTTTGATTCCTCCTTACCCCAACACCCCGTCTTCCTTTAGATCTTGGAACTGAGCATGGTTTCCTGGTTTTCCAAAGTCCCCTTCAAGGGCTATCCTGAAGTGGAACCATAGTGTGGTGGTTAAAACAGTTTCAGTGATGTCACACTGCCTGGTTTTGAATCCTTGACATGTTACTTAACCTTTCTGGGTCTTAGTTCTACATCTGTAAAATGGGAATTAAAAAAAAAAAAAAGCCTCACAAGATTGTGGCCAGGTTTAATGCATGTAATGTGCTCTGCCAGGTTTAATGCATGTAATGTGCTTTGAATAGTGCCTGAAACATAGAAAGCACTCAAGAAATTTTAGCTATTATTATGATTACTTTTTTTGCAGGTTCTTACTCTAAAAATCCCTCATAAATGCAAGGCTAGAGGGCAACCTCCTCAGTGAGGAGGTGGTGGAGGCTAGGAGCACAGGTTCTGGCACTGGAGGGGATGGAGAGGGTGCAGTGTGTTACAGCTCCGCCTCTCTCCCGCTGTGTGATCTGGGAAAAGTTGCTTAGTATCTCTAAGTCTCAAGTGAAACTTGGGGCTGCAGGTAGGGTTGTTAAGATAACTGAATACTGCTTACCATTGTGCCTGATTCTCCGTAGGTACTTGATACATTTTAGCAATTATTATGTTCTAAGTGTATGGTATATATTATCTCATTTAGTCTTCACAAAACCCCCGTTTTGCAAGTGAGGAAACTTTGGCATTGAGAAGTTCAAGGTCACACGGGTAGTAATTGGCAGAACCAGAACTTAAATCCAGACAGTCTAACACCCCAACCCATGGTTTTAACCACAGTACACCCCTGCACAACACCAGCTCTGCTTAATGATAAGGAACTCATTTGTGCTTCAGGGTCAATGGCCAACAATTACTTAATATGTTTCTACTCCTCCTAATAGGGTTACCTTTTAAAAGAAAACTCCTATGATTTTTGATATTTCATAATACAATAATTTTTACTGGTCTGAATTTAAGCCTGAAAAGGGTTGTACAATTAACAATGTTCTAAGATGATAGAAATTTTATTCAGCTGCAGTTAGTTACATTTGGTTAAATGATATAAGCTAATGATGAAAAATTGAGAGAGACCTTCTAGTGACATAGTATCACCCCCCTTTAGATTCCATAGAGATAGGAGTTTAGGTACTGAAGCAGGCTCGTGGGGGTGATATTTAGATATTTCTGGGATAATGACAGTGGGAGTTGATGTTACACACACACACACGCACACACACACACTTTGGCCCTTTCTTAAACAAACAGACTCAGAGATGGAAAGGACCTTAGGAGGCATATAATTTTCCCACCCAGTACAAAAATCAATTTTTGTAAGCATCCCTGAAGAATGGCTACCTAGAATTTGTTTGAATATCTTCAGTGAGGTATCCAGCTGGATAACACTAGTTAGAAAACTCCTTCCTACATTGATCTGAATTCCACCTTTGTAATTACCATCTCTAGGACCTGATTCTCTCTTACATAGTAATACAGAAGTCTAGTTCCCTCTTCTAAAATAATATAGTCCCTTACAGATAACCGAACTTCTTCACTGAACAGTTAATTGTTGAGCATGAGTCAGGTGCTATGCAAGGCACTGGAAACAGAGTTGTGAACCAGACCACAAGCCCCGCCCACCATGGAGTGGGCAGGCCATACTCTCAGGAAAACGTACTTCTCCACTTAGATATTTCCAGATCCTTCAACCACTTCTCGTCTGATAGTTTTTAGATCCCTTAACATCCTGCTACCCTCTTTTGAAAACATGTAAATTAAAAAAATGTCACCATTGCATGTAGATTTGTTTTAATCCCTGTTCTCTGTTTCTTTTTCATAGAATATCAGTCTTCTTCCTTGTACTTCCCTTTGAGATTCTTCTTTATTCTGTTAGTGAAGAAAATATTTCTGAATTGCCTTCCTATACTTTCTCAAGCATTATGCAAAGAATTGAGGAATTATAGTGAAGTAGACATTGTCCGGGTCCCTAGGTATAATCTGGGGGAGAAAGACATGTATACAAATGGTCATAACACATGTGATGAGTGCTATGACAGAAATAGGAATAAGTACTGGTAAAAGTAAGGCAAGTCTGCTGAAACCTTTCAGGATGGGACTGGAATCCCAAGTAAATTTTCACTGTTTTATTATTTTCTTCCTCTCTGTGCTATTATTTAATGTATTTTGAAGGGAGGGGTCCTTCCAAAATCCTGAATGGTAAAACTGTTGTTCTATAGTATTTTCTATCTACATTCAAAAGAGGATATGAGAAACTTACAGTAAATAATCATCATGTTAAGACTTTATGTTTCTGTAACTACACGTATAGTGCTTTACAGCTGATAGGATGCCTTGATAGAAATCAGCTCTTTAATCTTCACATTATTTTCTTCGTTCTACAGATCTGGAAACTGAGGCTCGGGGAAGTAAGTGGATGTGTCAACATCACGAAGCCACTAAGCGGTAGAAACAGAACTCAAACCTGCCCAGGACTCTAAGCCTGGGGGCCTTTATTTGCCTAGCTGCAACCACCATTCCTTCCTAGCTGCATTCCATCCATTCCATGGATTTGACACAAAAATTGCCGAAACCCCATAGAAAAAGGCAGGTAATTCATCAGTTGGTGGACAATGGTAACCTCGCTCCTTGGCAACCGACTCCAAGGAGCAAAGGGCAACCTCCTCACATCCCTTTCTTGCCACTCACATTTAAGTCTGTATGAGCCTGTGTTTGCTTTTAGATTGGGTTTTCAGGCTTTTGTACACTCTCCCCACCCTTACTTCTGTAAATATATAATAAGCCCAGAAGGTTATCTGGTTTCCCATTAACAACCGTTTCCTGTCTTTTAAGGCTCCAAGGCACATCACATCACGGGTCACACATGAGTTCTATTTCCTTTCCTTTATTATGCAGGGATGCTATTATGTTATCACAAATATTTTCATTTTGCCTTCAAAATGACAGGGCATTCAAGGTTATTCCGATTAATAAGATGTCACAGGAGCTCATGAAATTAATTATAAAACCTGTCTAACAAGAATAATAGGGTTTTTGAAAAGAAAAAGCAAACGGTCTTTACTGATCAGTCCTTCATATGTTTTTACCCCTGGAGTATATCCTATTGCTTTGAAATGAGGAATTCTATCAGTTCTTATTTCCTTCTGCAAAGATTTCTCCTCTAGTCCTGTGATGGGTCACACCAGACCTGCATTGTGATGAGGCATTCACTTTTATGTCTCAGGGTGTGGAAATATACTGAACTTCTGGCTCAAAATTGGTAACCTAAGTGACAATGCTGCTGTTTAGTGTTTAATATCTATACTGAAAATATGAAGGATATCCCTGACTTTTCAGTGAAGAATGGTGAAAATACATCCTTATATAATTTATGAGGTTTGAAAATGGGACTTGTCTTTCTTCTTACAGAATCAATTAGCTGCAAACGGCCCGTGGCCCATGGAGACAGTCAGGAAGGTCTGGCTGCCTGAACCTGCAGCCACTAAAACACTTTGTTTTAGTGTTTGGGGAAAGCTAGACTCACATCTTTCTGACCTTGGTCCTTCTCCCTCTCCTAAGTCCCTGCTTTCATGCTTCCAAGAGGCCACCAATAGTTTTCACCACCAAGTACAGGTACTTCCTACAGAGCTGAGAGGTAAACCTGGCCATTCCAGCTTCCCAGCTTCAGTCAGTCCTTGTAGAATTTGCCGCAAAAATCTGACTTACCCATTAGAATAGGACTCAGGGTGTCAGCTACAACTCGATAAATCTCCAAATTATGATCAGTGCTGTATTGCTGAAAGATACTGCTTTGGGAATGGCACTATTTTAAATCAGCTTTACACATACAACCTAACACAGGTTTTGGCTTAGTGTATTTCTTGATTTAGAAGCTGAATATCTCTACGGAAATTCTTTTGAAATACACCCGCGTGCACACGCACGTTAAAGTCTGTTATCTGTTCTGACCGGAGAATGTGGCATTATGAGTTTATTCAGTAAGTCTATTTTGATCCTGGCACTGTCCCTGTCACAGTGTAGTAGACACAAAAGAAGTACATGATAGCGTCCTCCCTCTCAAGAAGGAAAGAAAGAAGAGGAAATATTTACTGGATGGTCGACTGTGTCAGGTGCTTTTACACGGATCATCTCTTTTAATCCAAATAGCCTGGGGGTATTATGTCTGTATTTACAGATGAAGAAACTCAGGCTTGAAGAGGTTAAGTAACTTGCAACCCATAAGTGTGGCACTGAATTTGAACTAGGTCCGTCTGGCTCCACAGTAATGCTCTTTCTCATAATGGATGCATGAAGGAGACAATCAGGGAGTAAGATGAGTTGGTGTGCAATGAAATACAAAATTACATATAATCAAGTGCTAAGACTTAGGGTATGAACCTCAAGTGCTTTGGGTGTTCAGTGGGACAGGCAAGAAATGAATGTCTACTCTAATTATTAGAGAAGGTCTCAAGGAAGAAGAAGCAGGGTTTGAAATGATCCTTGTAGGAATGCTAGGATCAAATATTCTTTTAAATAAAGAGCTGGTTCATATTTGTGACATAGACTTATATTTTTAAAGAAGTCAAATGTACTTCTAGGTCTTCTGGGCTTTGCTCCCTAACTGTGGTCTGTCCACTTCCCTTCCTGTCCTTGGTGCACCATCCCTTACACTGCTAATGCTCTGCCCTGTTAGCATATTCGGTAAAATTCCATTACTGAGTGAAGCATACTATGGACAATCTCTGTGTCCCTTGGGAGTTCCTCTGCCCTCTGTATATTTAGTCCTAGAAGAGTGCCTGGCACCTCTGGGACACCCAACTAACATCTGCTAAAAAAATGGAAAAAAATGAAAAGGATCGATGGGTCAAAAACCAATTTTCAGGACTAATGTCAAATGGACCCTCATACTCCATATGAGACTCCAATCCTGTTAGGTTTCCTTAGTTCATTGTTTGCTGGATTCCACAACGTTTCAATCCTCCACTTGCTTCAAATCTTGCACTCTTAACAGATGGTTTTGCCTCATCAGCGTCCCACTATTAAACCTACAAACCCACACTCCCAGCCGATCGATGTTCCTTCTGTTACAACGCGCGTGTGGTCCCTGTTCTGTTCTTAGGCCTGTCTCTCCACCTGTGCTTGAAAACCCTGTGCTTTAGTTCCTCCTGCATTCAGAGGAAACTGCCTCTGTCTTGTCTATTATCCTTCTCATGAATGAATGGATCGTTCCTATGAGTTTTTAAACATGTTCAAGTGTCTTCTATTACAAACAAACAAGACAGCCTCCCCCAGCAGCTCTTTGGAAGGTCAACAATTTCCTCCACGTTTCTATATACAATGGCCATTTTCCATTCTCCCTTTTTCTAATCTTTGAATGAACACTTGACACTCTCTGCTTCTTGAAATACTGTTTTCTTTGGCTTTTAGAATACTACATTCTGCTGACTTTCCTCCTATCTTTCTAACAGCTTCTTTCACATCTTTTTTGCTGCCTTGTCTTCCTCTACCCAGCCTTTAAATTTCCTCAGTAGTCAGCTTTAGACCCTCTTCTCTCTCTTCTCTATTCTGCTCTCTTTCTTTAAATATCTCATCTCCACTCAGTTTCAAGCTCTACCTATATTCAGAAGCTCACAAATTTATATGTCCAGCCCAGATCGTTCCTCTAAGCACCAGACCAGTGTATTTAACTCTTCACTTGAATTCTCTACTTGGGTGCATTAAAGCACTTTGTACTCAGCATGTCTAAAATGACACTCATGCTCTTTCCTTATGGAGCTGGTGTCTTCTTAGTGTTCTTGCTCAGTGAATGTCACTACCATCCACCCAGCTGTACAAGTTAAAAACCCAGGCATCATCTTCAACAGCTTACTGCCTCTTGGCTCTCATTTCCATTCCAACACAAAGTCCTGCTGATTTTACCTCACAAGTACCTCTCAAATTCATCCCTTCCTGTCCATCTCCTCCACTACTCCACTCCAAGGTACCATTCATGATCTCTTGCCTGGACTGCTGCAGCCTCTCCCTGGACTTCCCAGATCCATTCTTGCCTTCCTCCAAGTGTTCTTCATATTGCAGCCAGAACAATCTTTTTTTAAATTTAAACACAAATATGATGTTAACACACCCTCCTCTACCTGAAACAAAAGAAAACAACTCTTCAGTGCTTCCCATTGCCCCACTCTCCAGGCTCATCTCACACCCCCTTCCCCTTTACTCTGCAATCAGTCACACTGGCCTCATTCCAGATGCTGTGACTCTTTCTGCTTATACAGGCTATTTCCTCTTTCTGAACATCCCCTGTGCCCCCCATCCTTTCCTGTTCTTTCACTTTCTCACACATACCTGGTTACCTCTTACTCATCTTTCAGATCTCAACTGAAGCATCTCTTGCCTTAGAAAAGCCTCTCCTCACCTCACTGATCACCTGACCACATCTACGCACTGCACTATGTACTTCTTTTTTTTTTAGTTTTTATTTTATATTGGAGTTTAGTTGATTAACAATGTTGTGTTAATTTCAGGTGTACAGCAAAGTGATTCAGTTATACATATACATGTATCTATTCTTTTTCAAATTCTTTTCCCATTTAGGTTTTTACAGAATATTGAGCAGAGTTCCCTGTGCTATACAGTAGGTCCTTATTGGTTATCTATTTTAAATACAGCAGTGTGTACATATCAGTCCCAAACTCCCAATCTATCTCTCTCCTCCTCCTGGTAACCATAAGTTTGTTCTCTAAGTCTGTGAGTCTCTTTCTGTTTTGTAAATACATTCATTTGAATCACTTTTTTAGGTTCTACATATAAGTGATATCATATGATATTTGTCTTTCTCTTTCTGACTTACTTCACTTAGTATGATAATCTCCAGGTCCAACCATGTTGCTGCAAATGGCATTATTTTATTCTTTTTAATGTCTGAGTAATAGTCCATTGTATATATGTACCACATCTTCTTTATCCATTCATCTGTCGATAGACATTTAGGTTGTTTCCATGTCTTGGCTATTGTAAACAGCACTGCAATGAACATTGGGGTGCATGTCTCCTTTTGAACCATGGTTTTCTCTGGATATATGCCCAGGAGTGGGATTGCTGGGTCATATGGGTAGTTCAATTTTTAGTTTTGAAGGAACCTCCATACTGTTCTCCAGAGTGGCTGTATCAATTTATATTCCTACCAACAGCATAGGAGGGTTCCCTTTTCTCCACACCCTCTCCAGCATTTATTGTTTGTAGATTTTTTGATGATGGCCATTCTGACTGGTGTGAGGTGATATCTCATTGCAGTTTTGATTTGCATTTCTCTAATAATTAGCAATGTTGAGCATCTTTTAATATGCCTCTTGGCCATCTGTATGTCTTCTTTGGAGAAATGTCTATTTAGGTCTTCTGCCTATTTTTTAATTAGGTTGTTTGTTTTTTTGGTATTGAGCCACGTGAGCTGTTTGTAAACTCTGGAGATTAATCCCTTGTCAGTTGCATTGTTTGCAAATATTTTCTCCAATTCTGTGGGTTGTCTTTTTGTTTTGTTTATGGTTTCCTTTGTTGTGCAAAAGCTTTTGAGCTTCATGAGGTCCCATTTGTTTATTTTTGGTTTTATTTCCATTACTCTAGGAGATGGATCAAAAAAGATATTGCTGCAATTTATGTCAAAGAGTGTTCTATGTTTTCCTCTAAGATTTTTATAGTAACTGGTCTTGCATTTAGGTCTTTAATCCATTTTGAGTTTATTTTTGTGTATGGTGTTAAAAAATGTTCTAATTTTATTTTTTAACATGTAGCTGTCCAGTTTTCCCAGCACTATTTATTGAACAGAATGTCTTTTCACCATTGTATAGTCTTGCCTCCTTTGCTGTAGATTAATTGACCATAGGTGTGTGTTTTTTTCTGGGCTTTCTATCCTGCTTCATTGATCTATATTTCTGTTTTTGTGCCATACCATACTGTTTTGATAACAGTAGCTTTGTAGTATAGTCTGAAGTCAGGGAGCCTGATTCCTCCGCTCCGTTTTTCTTTCTCAAGATTGCTTTGGCTATTTGGGGTTTGTCTTTTTTTTTAACATCTTTATTGGAGTATAATTGCTTTACAATTGTGTGTTAGTTTCTGCTGTACCACAAAGTGAATCAGCTATATGTATACATATATCCCCATATTCCCTCCTTCTTGCATCTCCCTCCCACCTTCCCTATCCCACCCCTCTAGGTGGTTATTCAGGCTCTTTTTTGTCTCCATACAAATTTTAAGATTTTTTGTTCTAGTTCTGTGAAAAATGCCATTGGTAATTAGATAGGGATTGCGTTGAATCTGTAGATTGCCTTGGGTTGTGTAGTCATTTTGACGATATCGATTCTTCCAATCCAAGAACATGGTATATCTTTCCATCTGTTTGTGTCATCTTTGATTCTTTCATCAGCATGTTATAGTTTTTGGAGTACATGTCTTTTGCCTCCTTGGATAGGTTTATTCCTAGGTATTTTATTCTTTTTGATGTGATGGTAAATGGGATTGTTTCTTTAATTTTTCTTTCCGATCTTTCATTGTTAGTGTATAGAAATGCAAAAGATTTCTGTGTATTAATTTTGTATCCTGCAACTTGACCAAATTCATTGATGAGCTCTAGTAGTTTTCTGGTAGCATCTTTAAGATTTTCTATGTATCATGTCATCTGCAAACAGTGACAGTTTTACCTCTTCTTTTCCAATTTGGATTCCCTTTATTTCTTTTTCTTCTCTGATTGCCATGGCTAGGACTTCCAAAACTATGCTGAATAAAAGTGGCAAGAGTGGACATCCTTGTCCTGTTCCTGATCTTAGGGGAAATGCTTTCAGCTTTTCACTGTTGAGAATGATGTTAGCTGTAGATTTGTCATATATGGCCTTTATTATGTTGAGGTATGTTCCCTCTATGCTCACTTTCTAGAGAGTTTTTATCATAAATGGGTGTTGAATTTTGTCAAAAGCTTTTTCTGCATCTATTGAGATGATCATATAGTTTTTATTCTTCAGTTTGTTGATGTGGTGTATCATACTGATTGATTTGTGGATACTGAAAAATCCTTGCATCCCTGGGATAAATCCCACTTGATCATACACACTGCAGTATGTACTTCTTCTCCCAAACACTTTTAATTCAGTTTTAATATTATATTTATGTGATTATTCTACTATTATCTATTTCTACCATAAAAGCCATGATAGTAGGAACCGTGTCTTCTTTTGCTCACCATATACTTTCAGTAGCTCATATAAGAGTCTGGCACATCAGATATTCTCTACATTCATTGAATGAATACATAAATTAATACAGTTGAAGTCATGGGCATGGCTGAAGCAGCTGTAAAAGAAGAGGGACCCTCCCACTCCTGACAGAGCCCACTAAGGCATCTGGACGGGTTTTAAACAGAATGAGTATATAACAGTGTCAGACATATTCTTCCTTCCTTGAAAGCTGGCATTAAACAAACAAACAAAAAAAAGGAACTTGGTGAACACAATATTTTAAAGGCAGGGCAGAGTAAGAAAAACCATGCTGGAGGGTGGGGAGGAGACAAAGAAATAATGGCCATAGAGGTGGCATAAGCCAAGGGAGCCAAGAGTTCTGAGAAAGCAGAAGTGCCATCAAGCATCTGGAGTCCCAGACATTGTAAGAAACAGGAAATGTTCTCCTGACTTGACATTAATTAGATGACTCTTAATTGTCTCTTAGGGGAATAGGTAGGCAGAAGTTGTTTTATAGGGCAGAATGGAAGGTGAGGACGTAGGAGCAGGGCAGCTGACATCTCTTTCACCAAATATGGTGTTGAAGGAAAAGGGAGAGGAAAGACAGTATCCTACTTGGCCTTTCTATGACACTTGGCACTGTTGATGGCTACCTCTTTCTTCAAAGTGGGGATGGTGGCTTCTTAGATAGAGAAAAAAGATACTCTGAAGATGAGAACTTTAGAAAGATAAAGCAGTATCAGTTAATGGCACAAGGTCCTGGGGCAAATGGAAGGAATGGGATCAAGGACTTGGGCAGATGCTGCATCCAGAAACTCTGTTGTTAGGAGCATATACATTATGAATTGTTATGTCTTCCTGGAGTATTGAGCCCCCCACCCTTTATCATTATGTACTGCCCATCTTTATCCTTGATAACTTTCCTTGCTCTGAAGTTTTGCCCTGTCTGAAATTAATGTAGCTATTCCTGCTTTCTTTTAATTAGTGTTAACATGACATATCTTTCTCCATTCCTTTACATTTATCTATATGTGTTTTATATTTAAGATAGGTATCTTGTAGACAGCACGCGGTTGGATCTTGTATTTTGATCTACTTTGAAAAACTCTGTCTTTGAAGTATTTAGATCACTGATATTTAAATTGTTTGTTGATATAGTTGGATTATCATCTAGCATATTTGTTACTATTTTCTATTTATTGCCCATGTTCTTTGTTTTTATTTTTGTCTTCCAAGCTTTTTCTGCATTGGTGGCTTTAACTGAACATTTTATATGATTCCATTTTCTTTCCTTTCTTAGCATATCGATTATATTTCTTTTTAAACCTTTTTTTTTTTTTAATTTATTTATTTATTTATTTATTTATGGCTGTATTGTGTCTTTGTTTCTGTGGGAGGGCTTTCTCTAGTTGCGGCAAGCGGGGGCCACTCTTCATCGCAATGCGTGGGCCTCTCACTATTGCGGCCTCTCTTGTTGTGGAGCACAGGCTCCAGACGCGCAGGCTCAGTAGTTGTGGCTCACGGGCCCAGTTGCTCCGCGGCATGTGGGATCTTCCCAGACCAGGGCTCGAACCCGTGTCCCCTGCATTAGCAGGCAGATTCTCAACCACTGCACCACCAGGGAAGCCCTTAAACCTTTTTTTAGAAAGGGTGGTTGCCCTAGAATTTGCAATATACATTTAAACTAATCCAAATCCACTTTCAAATAAGTGGACAGTACAAGTACCTTGTAATAACAAAATATTCCTAATTCCTCCCTTCCATCCCTTGCTGTCATTCATTTCACTTATACATAAACACACATAATCAAATACATTGTTGCTATTATTTTGAACACACTATTATTGGTTAGATCAATTAAGAATAAGAAAAATAAGTTTTTATTTTACCTTCACTTATTCATTCTCTGATACTCTTCCTTTCTTTATGTAGATCCAAATTTCTGACCTATATCATTTTCCTTCTCTCTAAAGAACTTCTTTTAGCATTTCTTGCAAGGCAGGTCTACTGGTAACAAATTGCCTCAATTTTTGTTTGTCTGAGATAGTCTTTATTTCTCTTTCACCTCTGAAGGATAGTTTCACAGGATACTAAAGTCTAGGTTTTTTTTCCTTCAACACTTTAAATATTTCACTCCACTCTCTTCTTGCTTGTATGGTTTCTGAGGAGAAGTCAGATGTTTTTCTTATCTTTGCTTCTCTGTAGGTAAGATATATCTTTCCTCTTGCTTCTTTCAAGATTTTTTTCTTTGTCTTTGATTTTCTGCAGTTTGAATATGATTATGGGTAGATGTAGTTTTTGTTTGTTTTTATATTTAACCTGCTTGGTGTTCTCTGATTTTCCTGGATCTGTGGTTTGGTGTCTGACATTAATTTGGGGAAATTCCCATCATTATTGCCTCAAATATTTCTTCTGTTTCTTTCTCTCTTTCTTTTCTTTCCAGTATTCCCATTACATATGTTGATATATTACACCTTTTGTAATTGTCTCACAGCTTTTGAATATTCTGGGGGTTTTTTTCAGTCTTTTTTCTCTTGACTTTCAGTTTTGGAACTTTCTCTTGTCATATCCCCAAGATCAGAGATATTTTTCCTCACCCATGTCCAGTGTATTATTGAGCCCATCAGAGACATTCTCCATTTCTGTTACAGTGTTTCTGATCTCTAACATTTCTTTTTGATTCTTAGGATTTTCATCTCTCTGATTACATTAGCCATATGTTTTTGCATGTTGTCTACTTTTTCAATTTAAGCCCTTAGCATATTAATCATAGTTTTAAAGAACTCTTATTCTGATAAGGCCAGTATTCCTCACTTAGCTGGAGACTCTTGTTCTAATGCTTGTTCAGTCTCTACAAACTGTGTTTTTACCTTTAGTATGCCTTATAATTTTTTGTTGAAAGGTGGATGTGATGTACTAGGTAAAAGGAACTGCAGTAAATAAGCTTTTAGTACTGTAGTGGTAAAGTGTGGGGGGAGGAGACACGTTCTATGGAGTGTACATAGTCCTATGATTAGGTCTCAGTCTTTTGGTGAGCCTGTGCCCCTGGACTGTGAACTCCACCACTGCTTCTCAGGTTTCCCCCCCTTAGATGAGACAGGATGGCTAGAGGGGGATGGAGTTGGCTATTTCCATTCTCCTAGGTAGGTTAGGCTCTAATAAAACCCCAGTAGGTTAGTTTCTCCTGAGAGCAGTCCTTGTTAAGGACAGAGTGCTCAGGTGGCTTTCAAAATGATTTTTTTTTCCCCTCCGCCTGCTGGAAGCATGAAGAGACTGATATTCACTGTGAGAATCTGGTAGAGCTCCTAGTGGTAAAACCCACAAAAGTGTGGGGACCCCATGACTGGATGCCCATGGAGTTTTTATCCTCAGACTTGCCTACATTGAGTCTCCAGCAATTCATCAATTACAGTTTAGGTTTTCTTACCCTGGCCCTGGTTCTTGTGGAGGTTTTCTGCTCTGGTAAGTTGTGATTCTCTGAATCTGCCTGTTTCTCCAATTTTAGGTGCAGCAGTTTGCCTTGTGACCTCACTTCTAAGAAGAGACTTTTCAGTTTGTTCAGCTTTTTACTTGTTAGGACAGTGGTAATTTTTAAGCTCCTACATGCCAGACTGAAAACCATAAGTGCTCCATTAGCATTCACTTAACTGAAGCAATGGTGGCCTCTGTCAGCTACAGAAAGACACTGATTGCTGAAAAGTTGGGTTTGGGGGAGGAGAGAAAGGGGTTCACATTTATGAAGCATTTGTTCCCTACAAGGTACCTTACACTCCCTACTTCTCCAAACAGCATGTCTAAGTGGGGTTACTGTCATCACTTTTGAAAAAAGGAAACCCAGGCTCGAAAGAGTTAGCAAGAGTTATCAAGTTATCAAAAAGTTACATATTAAGTAGAAGAACTGGAAATCATTTTATTGACTTTTTAAAAAAATAGACATTTATTGAGCACATACTGTGTGTTGGGCAGGAGAGCAGAACACAGTCCCTGCAATGCAAGAGGATATTACAACACAGGGTCTCATGGATCCCCCAAGAAGGTGACATGTAATGAGAAGGGCTTCCTCAAGGAGAAGCGTGGTTCTGATGGAGCATGAGTAGGGGTTATCCGGCATAGGGGTGATAGGGTTGTGGAAGCTTCCACATAGAGGAAAGAGACTGTGCAAAGCACAACCCACTTGGGGGAAACTGCACATGGCTTGGTGTGGCTGGAGCATTCAGTGTGTTTTGGTGACTGGCAAGGGATGAGTTTGGGGAAGGAGGGGAGAGGGTCAGACTCTAATTTGAAAGTTCCCATGTATGATAAGAGGTTCTGGTTTAATTCTAACATTAATGAGGAGCCATGAAGAGTTTTAAGCAGTGGAATGTGATGATTGACTTGGCTTTTCAGCAAGATGATTTTGATGGGTGAGGAGCCTGGGGAAGGGAGACTGGTTAGGAGACTGTCTCAGTGGTCCTGGGGAAGAAGGGTCAGGGTGTGAACCAGGACAGTGGCAGTGGAACTGGGGAGGGAAGGAGAGATGCCTGCACAGGAGAACTGACCAGCTGACCAGCTTCTTGATCAAACTGATGTAGGGAGGGAGAGAAAGGAAGGAGACTAGGAAGATGCCCTGGTCTCTGGCTTGGGCAGCTGGGAGGATGGTGGTATCCTTCACAGAAATAGGGGAAACAGAAGGAAGAACAGATTTTGTGGGGGAAGATGGTGAGTTCAGTTTTGGACGTGTTGAGTTTGAGATGCACATGGGAAACCCAGCCAGTGCTGTTTAGCAGGCAGACATAGGCGCTGGGAGCCCACCAGGGAATTCTGAGTGAAGCTGAAATGCCCACATTTCCTCACTATTCCTTGTGAACAGAGCCCCAACTTTGTTGAGGTTTCCATGCCTTAGGAAAAGAGAAACTGGCTGTGGTCAAGCTTCTCAAAGGAGAATACGTGCAGTGAGGATTGAAGGGTCCCTGGCCAGGATGCTGGCGGGCACCCGCACTGAAATAATAGACCAACAGAGTGGAGCTCAGCAAGGAAAGCAAGAAAGAGTGAGCCAAGAAGTAGGAGGAGTGCCAGAGAGAGAACACATGGTGGGGGACAGAGCTTTGTGGCCCAGGCTGGCTTCGCACTCACTAAACCCGTCTCTCTCTTCCTGGGCACCTGAGTAAGCTCCGTTTTCCATCCTTTTGCCTCTTCGCACAGGGGGAGAGCCAGTGACTAGGGATGTCAAATGATCATGGGATGAAGAAATGTGCAATGAAGAGCAGGTCTCCCTTCCCATGCTTTTTTCCTTCCCATCCATGATCCCTCTGGGGGTCTCGCTGGAGGGAAAACACTCAGATTTTGACATTTATTTGTTACCGTAGCAGAGCCTCACCTATCTTTCTTGATCCTGCCTCTGCAGTCAGATGGCTGTGTTTGAATTCTGTCTTTACCTCTTGCCAGCTGTGTGACCTTAAATAAACTGCTTAATTTCTCTGTACCTCACTTTCCTTATCAGTAAAATGGGGATAATAATGTCAATTTCACATAATTGTCTCAGGATATAATGAGGTAATAAATGTGAAGCACTTAGAACAGTATTAAATACTATAGAAGTGTTAGAAGCTAATGGAGAGGACACTGTCAAGAAATGGGGATGGTTTATAGCCACGGTCAGCAAACTACAGCCTGCAGGTCAAATCCACTCTGCTGCCTGTTTATGCACAGCCTCTCAGTTAAGAATGGGCTTTACATTTTCAAATAATTGAAATAAATCACAGGAAAATATGTGGAATTCAAATTTCAGTGTCCATAAATAAAGTTTTACTGGAGCACAGCCATACTCCTGTTTAAGTATAGTTGTGGCTGCTTTTGCACTACAATGGCAGGGTTTGAGTAGCTGCAGCAAATCCCTTATGGTTCACAAAGCCTAAAATATTTACTACCTGGCCCTTTACAGTAAAAGTGTGGTGGATCAAAGGCAGCAAAGGTCAAGAAAGATAACTAAAAAGTGTTAACTGGGGGTTTTCTCTGGTGGTGCAGTGGTTAAGAGTCTGCCTGCCAATGCAGGGGACAGGGGTTCAAGCCCTGGTCTGGGAAGAACCCACATGCCGCAGAGCAACTAAGCCCGTGAGCCACAACTACTGAGCTTGCGCCCTAGAGTCTGTGAGCCACAACTACTGAAGCCCGTGCGCCTAGAGCCGGTGCTCTGCAACAAGAGAAGCCACCGCAGTGAGAAACACACGCACTGCAGGGAAGAGTAGCCCCCGCTCACCACAACTAGAGAAAGCCCGTGCGCAGCAACGAAGACCCAATGCAGCCAAAAATAAATAAATAAATTTATTAAAAAAAAAAAAGTGTTAACTGGAATTGGTGATAGATTACCAGTGACCTTGATAATGGCTTTATTTGGAGTGTGAAAGCATAAACTAGATTTTGGTTCTGGGGTGATCATAGTTTGATTCCTGACTCAACTGCTTGTTAGCTGTTTGGTCTTGGGAAGTCATTTAACCTCTATGAATTCCAGTTTCCTGAGCTGTAAATTGGGGATAAACAGAGCTACCTTCTTGAGTTATTGTAAAGATTAGCAATAATGCATGTAAACCATAAAACACAGTGTCTGGCTTACAGTAAGTACTCAATAAATGCAAACGCTTACTTCATTTAATCTTCTGTCCCCCAAATTGCTGTTCCTTTATAGGTAATGCCTTTTCACTTTTAATATTTTATTTTTGTCCTCTGTGTTCTCAATGTTTTACATTATATGCCATGTCTTTGCTCAAATCTCACCTCTTTAATGAGGCCGTCCTAGTTAATATTGACTCTCCTATTTAATACTGTAATCTGCCCTCCCCAACCCAGCATTCCTAACCCTCCTACCGTGTTCTACTTTTTATTTTCTTCTCACAGCACTTAACAATCTAGAGAATTTACTAATATATTATGTTTATTGTTTGCTGTCTGTCTTCCCCACCTGTATGGAAGATCCTTGCCTGTTTTATACAATTAGATAGTCCAAGTGCCTAAACGGTATCTGGCACATAGTAGGTGCTCTGCTAATATTTGTTGAGGAACTAAATGGAAAAACAATAGGCGAGGATTTTTTTTCCTGCTCAGGACTGGATGTGCTCCTTCAATCTGGGGACTTGTCTTTTCTCACCTCTTTAAAGTCCTCAACCATTATCTGTTAAAATGCAGCTCTGCCCCATCTGCTCCATTTTACCCTCCTGGAACTCCTGTTAGAATATGTTGACCCAATCATTCCATCCTCAGTGTCTCCTAAGTTCTTTCTTTGACAATGATTTAGCTCTCTGTTTCATTTGAAGGAAATTTCCTCAGCTCTATCATTGTCTCTCTCTCTCTTTTTTTTAAATCAGGGTATAGTTGTTTTACAATGTTGTGTTAGTTTCTACTGTACAGCGAAGTGGAGTTCCCTGTACTGTGCAGCAGGTTCTTATTAGTTATCTCTTTTATATATATTAGTGTATATATGTCAATCCCAATCTCCCAATTCATCCCACCCCCCACCCCTATCATTGTCTCTTTTTAGCTGTGTCTAGTCTACTCTTCAACCTGTTAATTGAATTTTTATTGCAATGACTATTTTTTTGTGCCTAGAATTTCTATTTCTTCCTCCCTATTCCTTCCTGCTTCTTCCTGTCCATTCTTCCCTGCACTTGTTTCATGGTTTCTAATCTTCCCTTTATCTCCTTATATTTTAAATATCTGGGATATTTAAAATATTCCCAGATTAAGATTTCTTTCAGGCTTTTCTGTTATCCCCAGTCCTTGGAGTGTGAACCCTTCCATTTGTTTAATCAGCTGGATTTCTTGCTACGGTTCATTTCTTGGTGCGGTCTGTAATTTTGGATGGTGAGCTCACTCTTCACAGTGGTTGTCTGGCATTTGCCTCTGCTGGGGTCTTAAGAGTTAGCAACTGAAAAGGCTCCAGAAAGGCACCACTGAATGGCCTGTCTTTGGAGGTGAGGATGAGGGTGGTGGAGTGCAGGTGTTAAGGAAGGTGCCCTGAGTTCACTTCCCCACTGTGAAACTATTTGTGTAACTGTGCGCAAATTACTCCTGGAGTCTTAATTCTCTTAATTATGAAATAAAGATAATAATTCCTATTTCCTAGAGATGTTGTGAGGAATTAGTACGATAGTCAAGTTGAGGAACTTAGCACAATGTTTAGTATGTATGAAGTGCTTAATATATGCTAAAAAATATTTTGAATACTTGTCAATATCTTCTCCTTGCTTTGTGATATAAGGGAAGAAACATAATGCCTGTGAAAATAGCTTCTGAATACGTATATGAAACAGAGAGACGGCCATTACATTTGGACACTGGTCATATCTATCCCCTTTATTTGTTACACATATTAGCTGAAAATGGGGGAAAAACAATTTCAGAAGAACATGCTCACTTGGCTTTCAGCCACAACAGAGGAGCACTGATGAGAGATGGAAGTTTCAGACATGATGCTTTTTAAAAAATAAGGCCTAATTAGAGACTGGGATCATTTGCCAACTATTTTGGATCATTAAAATAGAGCAGGAGGAAGAGTTCTTCTGCTGAGAAAAAATGACCCAGATAAATTTCTTTGGTTTTATTCAAATAGAAAATATATTTAAATTCTTGGCTGTGTTGTCCTTGGTCATCAGTCTCTTTCAAAGGTTAGAAAGAGAAAAGCAGAGCCCTGAACCTGTAACAAATGCTTAGTAAATACCGTGTGGGCTTATTACAGGGAAGGGATAGAGACACAGGCAAATTCTTGGCCAAGAGAACCTCATGTAACCTCACTTCTAACTCATGTAACATTTGACCACAAATCTTTCCTTAATTAATTGCCACTTTGAATCTGTGGATAAGGGAGGGTTAAAGGGCCAAAGTTAATGTATAAAAGCTGTATGATTTATCATGGAATAGATTATTTTAGTTCTCTGTAAACATTTCACAGAATGATTTGTAATTCTAATTTTCATGAAACATTTATAAAGACTAAAATTAGAAACATTTAAATAGAAAAATATTTTTAGATTCTAAGTACCTGATCTTCATAATCAGATCCTGTATCAGTGATCTCTCCAGTGTCCAACATCATCGAAGGATCAAGGTCATTTGAACCTAAGATTAGGAAAACAAAGATTACCTGATGGAGGCCATCCGTGTACATTTCTAAGGCAAGCAATCGCCCACCAAGTTTCCATATTGTCCTATTTACAAATATTTCCAGACTCTTCCCATCTGCCAGGCACTGTTTGGCCTGCAGATGGAAAATGCAGATGTAACAGAGCAGGACCCTATGGGGCCTTCCCAGGACAGACCCCCTCCCCAATATCCTCTGCTTTAGCTCCTCTCTGAAGTACCTAGATAATAGTATCTGATGCACATTTCCTGAGCTGTTTTACAGATGCTAAAACCATCACCAAATGGAAGAAATTAACTACGTGACGATCATGAACACCTAGCTCCCAGATCTACTAGTGCCTAAGGAACGATAATGTTAACCCCTGTGACACCACCCAGTTACCTCACCATCAACCAATCAGAGAATTGTGCATGAGCTGATCACATGCCCTGGGACACCTCTCCCTCATCTGGCTTTTAAAAATCTTTGTTGAAACCCACGGAGAATTTGGGCTTTTTGAGCACTAGCTGTTCTGAACTCCTTGTTGGTCACCCTGCAATAAACGCTGCACTTTCCTTCACCACAACCCGGTGTCAGTAGACTGGTTTTACTGCATGTGGGGGAGTAGACCCAAGTACGGTTTGGTGACACTGTCTGCGCCCTTAAGAAGACTATGATCTTGTGGAGGAGATGAATTTATCAACAGCAAGCAAGGTTCAGAAACCAAAAAGAAAGACTAATTCTGATTAGTAGTGGAGGAGATGATGGGGGTGGGATTCTTCACAAGGAAATAGTTTGTAAGTCTAAACTGTGAGGGCGAATAAGGGTGGTCCAGGAGGAGAAGTGGTTTCAGGGTGTGCAATGGTGGCTGAGGAAGAAGGAACACCAGGAGCAAAGTACGGAGTGAGAGTAGAGCAAGGGGTTTCCAGGAAAAGAAGGGCTGAGTTTGCTCACTCCATGAGAACCTGAGAAGTTTTTCCGCTAGCCTTTGGGTCACCTTAGTCCCTGAAGGTGAGAAAAATCAGGTTAACTTAATGTATTAATATAGAGATTTTTCCCCCCTAGGTACTACAGGTTACACTGAATTACCTTCCATTAATCCCCAAGGCTCACACTTAAACCAGTAATTTTCTTAATGGGACTCCTGAAGCACAATTGATTCATCGTCCTCATCTAATGACTCTTTCTTGCTGGGAAATATATATTACCTAACTAGCCAGAAAGACAGAATTCAGTGCTGTCCATAAAAAGCCAGGCACCCTGTGAAGAAACCAACCACCCCATGCTTCATTGTAAACTTGCCCTTGCCAAATAACTCTTGTTCAGAATATGCAATGAGTAATGTTTAATGAAGATGAGTTTTCAAAAAAATGTCAAGCATCTCACACACTTCTCAGATATGGACCTCTCCCAGAGATGCTGCTTCCATACTTTCTTCCAGAAAAAGGATCAAGGTGTGTCCCCACACAGTCTTTCCTCATTTTTTCTCTTCTCATCATTACCCGTGCTGTTCACCAAATTGACTAAGTACTAACCCGTTATCAAATCGACTAAGTACTAAGCAGTAACACCATTGTTTACTGTGTTTGTAATTAAAAAAAAATTTTTTTTAAGTACAGTAAAGGCTTTCAAAATGGAGATACTTGACCCATCAAACCATTTTGGAAAAGTAACTAACTGTAGCGCTACCATGTATAGTTGCATAAGTGTGTACTGCACAATTCTTGGTGATGCCCTTGGCAACACCAGTGTTAATGAGGTGCTTGTAGAATGGAGTTGGGAGGACTATTAATAAAGTGAGACTAGAGGGGTGATATGGAAATGTTAATTTTATATATAATTTTTTAAGTAGAAGGATTATATACTTGTAATTTTTCTGTCTCTGTGCTTTAAGTATTTTTCAGATAAATACTTTTATTTATAAGGTGTACCTTATAAATAAAAGGTGTACCTTAGGGCCAAACTACCTGATGTCTCAGAACCCAGTTGGAAGACCAGTTTGCACGTATGTGGTGGGAGACAGTAAAGATGGCAGAAGTAAAACGTACATTTTTCCATTATAAGATCATGGACATTTTAGAATTTAATATTTCATAGAATCCTACCCTGTCACTTTAGAAAAGAGGAAAATGAGCTGTGGAGAAGTTATATAGCTTGGCCAAGGTCATGCAGAAAGTGACTGAGATCAAAGACAGAAGTCACTGCTCCCATTTCTAACATAGCCTGCTGACTCCAGGTTGTAAGCAGGCAAAATCCAAATGGCTTTATAAACATGATCTTTCATTACAGTGCTCTACAGGGGAGGATCTTGGAGGAATGTGCTATCTCTTCTACATTCTGAGAAAATAGGAACAGTGAATGGCCGATAATGAAGTGGGTCACTGGGCGGCTGTGGAAAGGGAAGAATAGAAAGTGGAATAAAGAGGTGTCACTCCAGCCTGTGACAGTCAAGGTGGCAGCTATTGACAGCACCATTAAAGGCAATGCCAATTTTAACTAGCTTTCGTTACTTCCACAACATGGATATTATTCACCACTGACTAGTGGTGATAGATACTCAAATGATATCCTCCCCTTAGAATTTAGAGTGATTCATGTGCAGTGAGCAACGTGATCTGAACACAAAGGCTAATTAAACATACAGCTGTTTCAGTTCCTGTGTCCTACTTACTTAATTAGAAACTGTTCTTTTGGTTGTTTTAATAAAGTACAACGTGAAGGGCTCTTAGACAACCCAGTTAACAGAGATATTACACATTAATATTTGAAAATGGAACAAGATTATTAGAAAACTATCTTCAACGATGGTAGAATGAAGAGGTCTTTGTTTAAAAAGCAACTTCTGCTTATAAGGAAGAAGAGATTGGCTTTCCTAATAAAATTTTTTTAACAGAAATTTTATTGTATCATCAAGGGGTGGAATTTCTTGACATGCTGTTGCTCTTGGCAACAGTACTAATAGATCATAGAAGGCATAGACAAAGGATGTCATTATCAGCTCAGATAAAGATTGAATAGCTTTCGTTTTCTTTTAGTATTGGTTACTTGGTTTGCTGAAAATGGGACCTTTAATAATAGTCTAAGGCTTGACATACAAAATAGGGAGGTAAATATAACCATATGTACACATTTTTGCCATCTTTCATTGGACAGTTGAACACATAAAACAACTGCAATGATCTTGTTACTCAAAGAAGACAGCAAAATTAGGACCTTTTGCAAAAGTGATAGTATGGCTTTCATTTCCCCCTATTTTGAATTTCTTGATTTCTTTTCAGATTTAAAAGTATCCTTCCCATAGATAACAGAGAAAGGTATGAGCTGAAATAGAACCCCACAGGGGGCACTCAGTGTCACTAGCTTTAGACATTGAATGGTCTTCGGAAATATTTTCAGGTTGTCTCCTTAAATTTAAGTGGGAAGATGACAAATTGCCTTCAGAGGTACAGGAAGGCTAACCATACTGCCTTCTGGGACACTGGTAAAGACTTTTTTCCTCCTCGTGGAACTTTCAATCTGAAGTTTTAGGAAGGCCCTCCTCCCACTTGGAGTACCAGATAGAGGGAGACTCCTGCAAGGCGGGGTTTCCTGCACGGTGAAGGGCGTCTGCAGACAAAGCTCCTCTCACACTTCCCCTGCCCCGTCTGAGGAAAGCGGTCTCTCCCTTCTCCTGTCTCTTCTGCTAAACCTTCGGCAGCTTTAGGTGGGGTTGTATTACATCTCTGAATCTAAGAACAAAACTTAGAAATTCTATGCATTCGATACATATATGCTGAATGACTGAAAAATGGATAAAAGGACAGTTTTACTTTTGTGGATCTCAATCTTTTTTTTTTTTTTTTAGCATCTTTATTGGAGTGTAATTGCTTTACAATGGTGTGGATCTCGATCTTAATCATTCGCTCTTTGAACATTAAATTGCTCCTAAGCCCCTTAGGCATTAGGCACTGGAGAATCCAGCTCTAATTCCACCGGCTTGGAAGTGTTAGTAGCAGTTTGTGTTAGAATTCCTTTGAAGAAGGGCATTGTATTTCTTTGGAAAAAAATATCCTGGCAGTATTTGGGGCTAGAAGGAAGCTCCTCAAGGGAACTGGGTGTTGGGGGACTGTTCTGGGTGAGAAGAGAAGGGGGGATTTTTTTATTTAGTTACTCCATGACAGCGGTGGGGGAAGGGAGGAAGAGAGGGAGAAGAGGGTAGACGTCAACCTAGGAAAATGGGGAAAGGCTGTGCTGCATAAGATGTGGTCTCTCCCTGCGACCCCTCAAATCCTCAGCAAAGATACTAACCTAAACTTAACCTTTTTAATGGGACAGCCACATGCTTTATACACATAAGGCATTTACTCTTCACAACTGTCCTATGAGGTAGCATTAATATTCTTTCCTTATAGATGGGGACACTGAGGCCCAGCGACACTGAGTGATGTAGGCAGATGACTCTGCTAGAAGTATTACTGGAGGGCTCCATGGAGGAGGAAACACCGCAGACGGGGTGCAGAGGTTCAGGGGCTGGCATTCTCTGGCCTGGAGGCAAGCAAATGCACACTCTGCTCTGGAGCCAAAGGAGATTTGGTGTGGCTGTGAGTTGACGGGCCCAGGTGAGTAGCCCAGCTGAGGTGGCCAGCTAGAAGAGAAAGGGCTAATGTGGCATCTCGCATGAGATTCATACCGGGTTTCAAACCAACGCTCACGTACACTCTCTGTCCTCATGAAGTCTTGCACTCTTGTAAAGGAAATAGATTTTTCACAAACAATCCTATATCTAATTATATAATCGCAGTTGCGATGAATGTCCTGAAGGTAAAGGGCAGAGCACTACACAGGGATGTAGTCTGGGATGGGGTCTGAGAACGTTTCCTTGAGGAAATCACGTTTAAACTGAGATACAAAGCAGGACCCGGCCAGGTGAAGGATGAGATGAGGAGGTGAAAGAGTAGAGGGATGCAAATGGAGAGAGGTGGTTCCAAGTACTTTGTGCAAGTGGCCAGAGGCGGGAAGGTACCTGAGGCATTCAGGAGCTGGAGGAGGCTGGTGTGGGGGAGGGGAGATGACGCTCTGACGGGGAAAGGACCACTGCAGGAAAGCCAAGAATATTTTTGTCACGGTAAGAACCCTGGTGCTCAGCCTGCAGGAAAGTCATGGAAGGTTTTGCTTTGTTTTGGTTTTTGTCAGGTGATCAGAGCTGCATTCTGGGAGGATCCCCATGGCAGCAACAGGATTCCTAACAGACGGCCGGGCCGGGCCAGGGATGATGTAAAAGGCCGGCAAGGGATGACAAAGGCTTCGATGAGTTCGCTAGGGATAGTGAAGGAGGCCTGGACTCCCAAGGTGTCTCTGAGGAACCACGATCCGTGATCGGTGTGAGGTGTGAGGGCAGGGACACTTTTGCCTGGTTCTCTTAAAAGAGAAAAACTGCGTGATCTCCCTTGCATGTGGAAACTAAAAAAGTCAAATACATAGAGGCAGAGAGTAGAATGGTGGTTACCACAGACACACAGGTGGGGGAAATGGGGAGATTTTGACCAAAGGGTACAAAGTTGCAGTTACGTAGGAAGAATATGCCTAGAGATCCAATGCACAGCAAGGTGACGACAGTTCATAATATGTATTGAATACTGGAAAATTGCTAAGGGAATATGTTTCAGATGCTCATTCATCAAATACAGAAGAATGGTAACTATATGAAGATGAAGTATGTTTATTAGCTGGACTGAGTAATCATTTTACAAATCAAATCATCGTGTAGTACATCTTAAACATATTCGATTTTTATGTAAAAAATTTAAAGGAATTGAAAGCTATTCACGTGGAGGTGATATGGGAGCAGTGGGACAGCTGAGATGCTGCAGAGAGAGGATTCAGGAGAAGGGAAGAGCCAAGGGAGAGAACCTGGGGGCTGCCGAGTCACAGAGCAGAGGCCACAGACATGGCTTGTTTAATTGATTGTCACCAAATATTTACAAGCTGGGAGATTTCACCTGCTGGTGCAGGGTTCTGTTTTCTCTGGAAAGAGAGAATGATCCAGCAACACTGGCCCATTCCTTAATGGCATAGTAACCTGGGGCTGTGAAGTGGCTGCCTCTGGAAGGGGAGGTGTGGCTTATTTCTGATTTACCACAAGCCCTCCCGGGTTCCCGGCTGCCTCTGGAAGGGGAGGTATGGCTTATTTCTGGTTTACCACAAGCCCTCCCGGGTTCCCTTCGCTCACCAGGGCTGTTACAGACAGAACAGGTTTACTTTAAGGCTGGAGCAGAACCCAGTTTTCAGGGGTCTTGGAAGTGGAAGGGAGCTAGGGGGAGTCGAGGCTGTGAGCACAGACCCCTCTGTTCATAAGCTCGGAGTTGTAGAGAGGAAGGAGTGGTCTCCTGGAAATCTCTGCTGTGGGTCAGGCACCGTGCACTCTACCAAGGGGACATGAGAGGAAAAGACACAATTTACTGAATTGCACACAAGCCAGCCCAGCTGCATCACTATAGGACGAGGCTACTTTGGAGAAATGCTACTTGAGAGCCATAAAATGCTGGGAGTTCTAAAGAAGGGGCCGCTTAAATCTTCTCCTCTGCTCCACTGTTTGGAAACTGAGGGTATCTAGCCGACAGATATTTGTTGTTAGAGGTCTAAAGGAATGTTCTAAATGAAACATTAAAATAAAAGCACAGATGTCAACAGCAGTTTTCAGAGCAGTGGTACTTTTGTTTACATGATCTTACATGCTTCTCAACACTCCCTCTTGCCCTGCAATAGGCCATCTTTCTGTAAATATCACTGGAAAATGAGGCAGGCGAGTTTACATCAGCTGTCTGTGCTCTGTGGGTCTGTCCAGAAAGACTACTGTCTTTTAAAAAACTCTGTCTTTCTTCGAACCTACTCGCAGTGAGCTTCAAATACGGCTTCAAACTTTTAGGTGTTTAGCCTTTTTCTGTACAGCCCGGAACTTTTGGTCTTTATTCACTGAGGCCATAACTGAGAAGAAAGGTGAGGACTGAGAAAGATTTGAGAGTCACCCACGTAGAATTGATGGTTGAAACCAGGACGGACAAGGAGCTGACCCAGAGAAAGAGTAAAAGAGAGTGAGAGAAGGGTCAAGGGCAGAAATGTGAGTACCGCCTACTTAAAGGGGTATGATTACCCTGCATGATTGTCCAACGTCAAACTTCTAGACATAGGAAGAGAAGGGGCAGGGCCACAACAGGGGCTGTGGGTGGGGATGGGAGCAGCTATCACACCAAAGAGGAGGCTTTTCCCAGGTGGCACAGGAGAGACATGTATGAGTCAGGGAGTTCTGGAGAAACTGTAACTTCTATTGTTGCACAAATTGTGGGTTAGATCAGTTTTTTAAAATTATAGTAACAGAGGTCCTTTGCTACATTGTGACTGCCTGCTAATTTGCACGTGCAATGACTGGAAGAAAGGCAGTAACTGTTAAGAGCCAGATGTGTGGCTCTTTTCTATGGTTTTTTGTGCCTATATTTTTAAACCAGAAGGTGTAAAGACCTGAGGACAACATCATCCTTACGACCTTACGGCAGTTTGTTGAGCTCCAACCTTACTACAAAGCCCTAGACGCCTGGCAGGGGATCAGGGTATACTGCAGCCCAAAGGACACAGTGACTTACCTGCTGCAGCCTCTTTGTTTGGAAATAACTTGCTGTCCACTGCCATGCTGATGTCACAGAATATCTCATCCTCGTCTCGGTCGGCATCAAACTGGGAGAAATCAGGACAGACAAGTTGGGAACGTGAGAATACATAAATTAATTCATTCCAAAATATAATGAACATGCATCACACAACTTTATCTCTAATGAAGCAGGACAACAGGAACTGAGTCTTTAATCAGATATTTATAGGGCTTTTCAAGCCCGGACCTCATATCAAACAGAGAGGGGTGTTAGGGAGCAAGTGTACAGTCACTCACGGTTAAGAAAGTTGTGTAGAATTTTCTTAATTTCTAAAACAAGCTTTGGAAAAACCCATAACTTGTGCTTTTCTGGCTCTTAGTTTTGTTTTGAAATCCTCCCCGCCGCCGCCTCCTTAATGAAAAAATATTTCTAAACAACAGGGGGATAGATTTTCTAATTTATTGTTAAAAAAAGAAAAAAGAGACCCCTCAAACCAAATTTTAGCTACTATACAAATACTATAGATGCTATTCTATAGGTATAGTCTACAGACACTATAGGTTTAGATGTAACAAAAATTATGGATTCAAATATTTTACCATTCTCTAAAATGTACACAATTTTAAATATTAAAAATGTGGTTACATTTATAAATCCTCTATTTCCCAAGTTGTTCAGTGATTTTTAAATATTTATTTATTTGGCTGTGCTGGGTCTTAGTTACAGCACGTGGGATCTTCACTGCTGCATGCGGGGTCTTTAGTTGTAGCATGTGAACTCTTAGTTGCAGCATGTGAGACCTAGTCCCCTGACCAGGGATCGAACCGGGGCCCCCTGCATTGGGAGTGTGGAGTCTTAGCCACTGGACCACCAGGGAAGTCCCTCAGTGGTTTTTAGAAATACACTTTTGTCTCTTTGGTTTTTTTAAATAGGCTTACTGAGTTATAACTGACATACAATAAACTGCATGTATTTAAAGTGTACAAAATGATAAGCTTTGACATCTGTATACACCTGTGAAACCATCATAAAAATCAAAATAGTGAACATCTCCATCACCTCCCCCCAAAGTTTCCTTGTGCCGCTTGGGAATCCCTTCCTCCTGCCACCCCACCCCCCCGCATCAGGTAATCATTGATATGTTTTCTGTGACTGGAGATTACTTTGCATCTTCTAGGATTTCATATAAAAGGAATCGTACAACATGAAATATTTTTGTCTGGGTTCTTTCTCTCTGCACAATTATTTTGAGATTTATCAAGTTTATTCCTTTTCATTGCTGAGTAGTATTCCATTGTATGGATATACTATTAATTCCATCCTGGGTATCTTTCATCTTGGACGTTGTAGTTTTTATCCGTAGATTTTTTTTAAAAATAAATTTATTTATTTATTTATTTTTGGCTGTATTGGGTCTTCGTTTCTGTGCGAGGGCTTTCTCCAGTTGCAGCAAGCGGGGGCCACTCTCCATCGCGGTGCGCGGGCCTCTCACTATCGCGGCCTCTCCTGTTGCGGAGCACAGGCTCCAGACGCGCAGGCTCAGCAATTGTGGCTCACGGGCCCAGCCGCTCCGCGGCATGTGGGATCCTCCCAGACCAGGGCTCGAACCCGTGTCGCCTGCATTGGCAGGCAGACTCCCAACCACTGAGCCACCAGGGAAGCCCCTATCCATAGATGTTTGATTTGAGTCTTTAAAAATATCTATGTCTCTATTTAAGGTTTTAAATACATGAAATACCATTATAATAACTTCTAATATCCTTCTCTACTAATTCTTACAACTGAGTTGGTTTTGGTTGATTTCCCCCATTATTATGGGGCATATTTTCCTGTTCCTTTGCATGCCTGGTAATTTTTTACTGGATGCCGGGCATTGACAATTTGACCATGTTGGATGGTAGGTGTTTTTGTATTTCTATATTCTTGAGCTTCATTCTGGAATGCAGTTTAGTTACTTGGAAACAACTTGATCCTTTCAGGTCTTGTGTTTAAGATTTGTTGGACTGGACCAGAGCAGTGTTTAGTTTAAGGTTAATTATTCCGCCCTGTTGAGGCAAGACACTTTGAAGTACTCTACCCATTTCCTTGTGAATTAAGGGATTTTCCAGACTGGCTGTAGAAACAGGCACTCTTCTCAGGCTGGTGTGAGCCCCAGCTACTGTTCCTGTTGATCCTTTTGGGTGGTTTTTCCCTCAGCTTTGGGCAGTTTGCTCATATGCATGCCCTGATTAGTACTCTGCTGGATGCTGGAGGGGAACCCTCTGCAGATCTCCAGAGTTCTCTCTCTGTGCATCTCTGGCACTCTGTCCTCTGCAATCCAGCCACCTTGGGTCTCTTGCATTCTCAGCTCCATCTCCTCAACTCTTGGAGTCTACCCATCTCCACAAGGCTTCCTTCTCCCTGCACTGTAGCTGGAAAGTCTCCAGTAATAAGCTGGGGGCAATCACAGGGCCCACCACATTTGTTTCCTTTCTCTCAGGGAATCACCTCATTGTCTGATGTCCAGTGTCTTAAAATTGTTTTTTTAAAAAAAATATATATTTTCTTTATTTATTTTTGTTTGTTTCATGGGAGGGAAAATACAGTCTCTTTTATTCCATCTTAGTTTTTAATCTTAATTATTATCTTGAAGATATTTGAAAAGATTTAAGTGATTTATTCCTTTATATATTTTCCTACTGAAGTGTTTCATTATTTTTAGTGAGAGGAATTTAGAAGCCCAAATTAGAAAGTTATTACCTAATCTCCCCTTACACAGTTAAAGCTCATCCATCGTATGGTGCTTTAAAGTACTTTCACTATGTCACATCAGCCCATGGGAAAGGTGAGGCAGATCGTCTTGTTTCTATTTTACAGGTGAGGAAATACCTACTCAGATATTATGACTTTCTCAAGTCAAACAGCTAACAAGCAGGAGAAGTAGGACTTGCACTTAGGATGACCGACACTTTCCATCCTATCAGGCTACATGTGATCATCATAGTCAGACAAATATAGCCCTGCTGCTCAAATGAGTGTTAACACAGCCCTTTTGTCTAAACACAAGGGAGAGAAAAGCAGATGGTGGTTAGGGCAGATACGAGGGGACCACCAAGGCAAGATTAGTGCCACCTTAATGCACTGCTTCCCACACCCATAGACCATGGTTGGTTTTTTTCTTTCAAAATGTCTGTCAGCTATCATCAGTAAGGGGTAAGTTCTACTAAGAAGGGGTTTGTTTTTATTTTTTTCTTGGGCTTTTGAAAGATGGGTGGCAGCATATCATTTTATAAATAAAAAAGCATAAGCTTATGTTTTAGTCGTAGTTCCCCAGAAAACAGAACCTAAGGCAAAACTTGTAGGTTAACACTTTATTGGGGGCACGCGTATGCATGTAACCCCAGGGCAGTAAGTTTGAAAGAAAAAGGGAAGTAAGACAAAGAAGGAAGCCAAGCAAATGTAAGGTGGCATATTACTGATCTGGGCCCCAGCTTCACAAAGACACAGCTGGTCTCCAGAAAGGCTAAATGGAACCAGTACCTCTCAGAACAGTCTGAGGAGGGAGGTAGGGAGAGGCATGTATATGCTGTCTTTTCAGTTTCCTGCTTCCATTGGTCCAAGTTTTCCTTATGAAGAGTTAAGTCCCCCCACCTCTTGGTTGTGTTTCCTAGACCCCGGGGCAGCCCCTGGGAAGCCAGACCCCATGCCCCAGGGAGTGGCAAAGCATCTGGATCTAGAAGTGCTGGAAGGTGCCCAACCCCCTGCAGGTCTGGTCTGGTTGGGCCTGGGAGCCATCTCTGCACAGGCTCCCACCAGGCTGGGGACAGTGAAGCCCAGCCTTCATCCTTAAGAGGCTGGCTGGGTCCATCAGCCATGCTGGAAGGCAGGGCATCGGTGGACAGCTCTCTGTTCAACAAGTGGCCGAGGCCCGGGGCACATGGGCCAAGTGAGTCAGGGGAAGCTTGTAAACTGGCTTAGGCAGCTTAAAACTCAACCAGAGCTTGATTTGAATTTCTGCTTTCCCTGTAGCAGCAGTCTGATCTTGAACAACTTATTTCCCTGTTCTTAGCATATATACAATGCGATTATTGTGAGGACTAAAGAGATGGTGTATTTAATAACCCAATACAGAGCCTGGCGTAACTGCAGTCCTTCTTTTTCCTCCTTAAGGCTGAGGGAGTATCATCTATAGACCTTTGATTGCTTCTCTACTTTGAACAAGGCGTGTGTATGCTACACACACACACACACACACACATGCATACACTTTTTTTTTTTTTAACTTGGGGATTGTGTAATAAGGAATACAACTGACTTTGAGATTTTCTAGGAGATATTCTATCCTCCAATTGATTTGAACAAGGATATGTTTAGCTCTGGCAGACTAAAGGACTTAATTGTCCAATCCAAAAGGCAAAATGCAAAAAGTAAAACATCATTCATGAAAGCACTCAACAAATATTTGCTGAGTATCTACTATGTCCTAGGTAGATTCTTCAACTGACCACTCTTAAGTGATTGGACTACGAACAAGGAGCCCCACGGAAGGAAGATGACACCCACACAGCCAACTCAACTCTGGGATTATACAGATGTTGTTGAAGCCCACTGACTCTTGCATCAGGACCACAGAATTTAACCTAGACTTCTTTATTTTCTGTAATATCCCACTTTGACAGCTCCAGGACTAGCATGGGACTCTTGTCTCTAGTCGTTTGGCAAATTATGTGGCATACGGACCTTGGAGAGCATTCTGATTGAGTACTATCAGGACAACTGCCACTTAATGGACAAAGATCTTTACAAAATGGTAACATTCAGTGTTGGAGAGGTTGTGTGTATGGTGAGTGGAGAACTGGCTTTTCAATCATCAGACTTTTTACTTATTATTTGTTTTTGCACAAACCATACACATCCATGGTTCTCAACCAGGAATAATTTTGTCCACCCCTCCTGCCCCTGCCCCAATATTTGGCAATGCTGGTAGATATTTTTGGTTGTCACAACTGGGAGGGGGGAGGCTACTGTCTAGGGACGCTGCTAACTACCTTACAGTACACAGGACAGCCCTCTCACAACGGAGAATTATCCAGCCTAAAATGTCAATAGTGCTGAAGTTGAGAAACCCTCATCTACACCAAAGCATTCTCAGTTTTTGGGTTTCTAAATAGTGTTTTGAAACTCAAGTAACAATGATCTCCTTCCCTTCCTTTCTCCCTCCCTCCCTCCCTCCCTTCCTTCCTTCCTTCCTTCCTTTCTTCCTTCCTTCCTACCTTCTCTCTCTTTCTCTCTCTCTCTCTCTCTGATTTTGACCTGCAAGAACCCGTGCTGTAAACGTCAAAATACAAAGGATAGTAGAAGTGATAATACTGCAGGGGTAGCATAGGTATAGGGTGATGAAGGTTCTAGAAATAGCAGTTTCTACAGATCTCGTGGGTCAGAAACAAGCTTTGGGGGCAGATGTAACTGTATGCCACTAGGCCAGATGATGTCCGAGGTTGTTCCCAGCTCTGAAATTCTGTGATTAGGTGGGCCCTTTATCTTTTTGGTGATTGTTATTTAATATCTAGCAATCTTAACAAACCTCTTTTCTTATTCTGAGGGAAAGAACTCACAGAGGACACGGTCTGCAATGATTTGTTTTATGTCATTTAATGTAAGAGGGCTGGGGAGGTCAATTGGAAATTTCAAAATGAGATGCTTACCAAATTCCCCAGTTCACTCACAACATGTTTTGAGTTGAATAACAAATGTTGTAACAGCTTTCAAAATCATACAAAATATATCTAGGTTAGGAAAGGAAATTATAGTAGATTGAGCAGAATTAGGCACCATCTGAGGAGAAAGCAACAATGACGATTTGCAATTTTAATGGCAGAAATGAGTTCTTGTTTGTTTTCTTTTGGCTCTGATTTTCAGACTGCAAGAGCCTGCCCAGATCTTCTCCATAGAGACAAGGCATTCTGTATTCTTAGCTCTGCTAGCTGGGAATGTTAGGTGTATAAAATATCCTAAAAGGACTCGAAAAGGAGGATAACAGTTCAGTCTTTCTAGATTCCACTTTCATTAAACTTAGCTCTGTCTCCTATATTTTCTCTGCTTCAACATTTGAAAAGGAAATAAACTGGCTCTGTTATTAGTATAGTCTCAGTTTTATATATCCCATAAGTATCATTCTCTGAGCATCATACCAGCTTCTTCAACATTTTACTTCTCCCTGGTTTCCTGCAAGGGATTTCAATTAAGTATGCTCTCTACCAAATGGTTTTCATCATTTGCTACTGGAGATCCTTCAACATGCAAAACATTGGCCCTTCAAATCTTTTCTTTTATATGTCTCAAGACTTCCTTCTAAAGAATTGATTGGTTGGTGTCCTCTTTACAGTACTTTGTTTTCCTCCAACAAAAATTGGAGTTTGCACTAAAATAGTGATCATTAAAAAACTTGTGGTCCCGGGAGTGAAATCTGTAGTTATGAGCGATGGAGTAATCACAGTTTATATTATTCTGCAGAACTGTGTTTCTAAAGCTTCATAATTAAACACAAAATTTGAAGAGAAGCATCGAAGTAGATTTGGTTGGGGGTGGGGTGGGTAGGGACAGCATTCTGTCTGGGAAAGCCAAATCATGTAGGTGGTGGAACAAGGATCCGAATCCACATCTGTCTACATTGAACTGCCAAGGCTGTCAGGATCAGCTCTCAGCTCCATGGGGCAGCCATAGATCTTAGCTGGGCTCTTGCAGAACAAACCAGAGTTAAAGCCCTAAAGGAGTACTCTCAGGACAGACTGAAGCCAAGCCAAGCCAGGTCCAGATGCAATAGACTCAAATATTCTTGATCTTGTTTTCCATTTTGAGGCCATACTAGGTGATTTTATTTCTCTGTATAATATGCATACCCTGCCAGATGGATGTGTCTGTTGGCAGCAGAACCTCTCTGCAGGCTGGCCAGGAGCATCGGAAGGAGCAAGGACAGGCAAAGCTGACCGCAAGAGGTGGAAGATGTCCCAACTGCAAATAGAGCTCTCTCTCGCGGTCTTTAGCTTAAAGTTATCAGTTTCACAGCGAAGCTGGCTATTGCTTCTCCATCCTCTTTGTCTACTGTTGACTCTAGTTGTACCTTCCCCAGTAGCCTTCTACAACTTAAACAACCCTGCCCTTTAGTTTCTTAAGAGGACTGAAGTCATCTAGCGTGGATTCTGTTTTTCTCCTCTCATTACGACTCAATCCTTCCTCAGTAATCAAAGAAAGAGTAGGCGTACCCTCCTTCTAAGAGCCTCTCTGGGGTTGGAGAGTAGATTTCTGGTCGGGGTCCATTTTCTGTCTAGCACTTCCTGTAGAGGCTGCTCTGGTTTTGCCCCAGGGGTTCCCTCTCCACCCGCACCCGAGGCACAGCCTTGGCTCAGCTGCTCCTCCTCACGTCCCAGCCAGGGCTTCAGCCCTGCCCCTGACTGGGGGGCAATGTTCCAGACTCCTTTCCCAGAGCTCCTTACTCTGGTTGTCTCATTAGGGGATGGTGGATCCAAAGCCAGACCGCCTGCAATAAGAGGGGAGAGACTAGGTCTCAGGACTTGCAGAAGGTTGCTGGGAAGAGTCAAAGAATAAAGAATCCAAGTTGGTGGTGGAAACTGGGTCTGGAACAGTTTTTGAGCCGAAGGGTATGTGGCTACAGTAGCTGAGTTTTAATACTTTGCAGGCTAAAGTAGAGCCCTAGAGCAGACATCCTCAGACTGAGCAATGTCCAGATAATGAACCAATATCAAGTGCTCAATATTTTGCTCATGGATCTGTTGGCACTATGAGAGGACAATTTTCAGGTTAAGTTGCTCCATGTGGCATCTTAAAAAAAAGCCAAACTCCAGAAACAAGAGAGTAGAATGGTGGTTGCCAGGGCCTAAGGGGTGGAGGAAATGCGGAGATGTCAGTCAAAGGGTACAGATTTCCATTATAAGGTGAATAAATTCTGTGGATCCAATATTCAACATGGTGACTATAGTCAACAATACTGTATCATACACTAGAAAGTTGCTCAGAGAGTAGATCTTAAATGTTCTCACCACACACACACACACACACACACACACTGTAATCATGTGAGGTGATGGGTGTGTTAACAACCTTATCGTGGGAATCTTTTCACAACATAAATGTGTATCAAATCATCTCATTGTATATCTGAAACTTATACAATGTAATATGTCAATTCTATCTCAAGCTGGAAAAAAAAGTAAAGTAAAATTAAGTTGCCACAGAAAGCATATATATAAAAGGCACAGATATCCTTTTTATTCTTTTTGGCCTTGCGTTGAGGCTTGTGTCATCAGTTCCCTGACTGGGGATTGAACCCGGGCTCTTGTCAGTGAAACCACGGAATCCTAACCACTAGGCCAGGGAACTAATTTTTTTGGGGGGCGCACCACGTGGCTTAGTTCCCCAGCCAGAGATCGAACCTGTAATTAGTCTAATGGAGGTGTAGCTGAAAAAACCCCTTATTTTAGTACATGTGAACGGATTTAATATATTTTTAAGATGATACTACTAAATGATGCGTTGCTTCTCACTCAGAAGTTAATTAAAGAAATAGATCTGCAGCCCAGCAAATAGGTTGATACAGTGGATTTTGTCAGATAAGAAAAGTTTTAGAATATGTCTTAGGATCAGGATGGATCTACAAGATGCAATTCAACTCAGTAAAGATTTATCGAGCACCTACTTTGTCCCAGATATGCGCTGGGTACTGAAAGTACATGAAAAGAAGATTAAATCATGTTAGGTATTCTGTAATTATTAAGGCACAAACAAGGATTAAAATACTTTGAAAAGATTTGATAAAGAAAAGTTACAAGAAGAAAATGGAGGAAAATAGGCAAGATATACTCACTGTAGACAAGAATCACATCACATGGTTCCTATATTTCCTCTACCGCACCTAGCAGGGTGCTGAGCCCAGCAGTTAGACAACAAGTACTTGTCAGACTCAATTAACCAGAAAATTCAATTAATTAAAATACCCTTTCCCTTCCTATTTTCTCTTTTTTCCCTCTCCTCCCAGCATTCCAGCAATTTGAGACTTTATAAAACTACAAGGTGCTGGCATAAAGATTTAAACCTCTGCCAAGAAATCATCCAAACTAAAACTAGTTAAGAGCCTCAGGAGTCAAATTTCAGCCTCGTGTGACATTTGGTACCTTTCATAATCACAGGCTCCGTTCTCTCTAGTGCTCAAGTGTCTCCTCTGTAGAGCCCTAAGTGGTACCCTGGAAGCCTGAAAAAACCACTTGCTGCCAAAGCACCAAAGTGTGACTAGGGGCTAATTTAGGCCTCAGGAAGATCAGGCTCATTCTTTCTTTCACTAATTATTTCCTTTCCTTTTTTTCCCCCAGTTGAGATGCTTCATTCTTTTATTTTTAAAAATATCTCAACAGCGGTGTTGACTTTAACAACCTTAGCCAAATGTGGCCAGTTCATAATTACCTGGGAGATTTAGTGGAGATCAAGTGGAATCAAAGAGATCAGCTCAGAAAAGGAAAAACAAAGGGAAATGTATCTTACAATGTCAACATGGGACCTTAGGATGAAACATATTGCTTACAAGCAGAAAAAGAGTTAGGATTTTAAAGCAAATTCCTTTTTAGTTAATACACACTTTCTATGTTACCAGTACTGAGAGATTGTCTCTCTATACAAATTTCTTTAGGATGGCATTTAACACTGATGAAAACAGATTTTATTGGAGTAGCCAGCAATTGTTCTGGATAATAAAATAGCTCTTAGAAGAATCGTGCTAATGTTTCCCCTTGTTGGAGACATCGACAAGAAGTATTATAAATATGACTTTGGGGAAAGAATTTAATTTAATTCAGTCAAATATGGCAGTGCCTTTGCCCTCATGGAGTTTAAGGTCTATGTTGAGAAACTGATAAGTAAATCGTTAATAACAGTTCCATGCAAGAAGGGCCTTGATGGGGTGTACATGGGGTGTCTTGGGGGCTGGGACTGTGCAGGTGGGCAGTGTGGGGTTAGGGGAGGGTCAGAGAAGGCTTCCTGGAGAAGCTGATCCATGAGTCAAAGTCTGAGCAAGTGAGACTAAGTGAAATGAAGAAAGGAAAGGAAGGACATTTCTTTCAGTGACAAGGAATAAAGGTATGAAGGCCACAGTTTCTTTGAAGAAAATGAGGGTGGCTTTGCCTTAAAATTTTGGGATTCACCTTCTGAGAAGGGATTGGGTGGTGATGGACCTTCTTGCTTCCTGAAGTTATTTGACAGCTTTCTTGGGGTTTTTGATCTGGTAGCTGCTTCCTCTACCAGAAATCCCTGGGCATGTGCATGTACTAACTGTGTGCTGGGCTGTGTCCACAGGAAGGTGACAGATGAGTTCATGGGCATAACAGTAGTTACCATTTATTAAGCACTTACTATCTGCCAGGCAATAGGCGAAGCACTTTGTAAACATCTCAATAACACCCAGAACAACCCGAGGTGTCACTCTCCCAAGGAAATAGTTAGCTCAGAAAGGTAATACTTATTTAAGGTCAAAACTGGTGCAGAACAGGGCTTGGGTATGAACTCTGGTGTGTCTTACTTTTGTCTTACTATACTACACGTGTGCTCTTAAGAACTAAGCTACTTAGGTCTGTGAAGAATAAATCCTATGCAGTTAGTTATCCCACATTCATTTCTTTTTTTAATTGGAGTGTAGTTGCTTTACAATGTTGTGTTAGTTTCTGCTGTGCAACGAAGTGAATCACCTATATGTATACATATATCTCCTCCCTCTTGGACCTCCCTCCCACCCATCTCACCATCCCACCCATCTAGGTCACCACAGAGCACTGAGCTGAGCTCCCTGTGCTATAAAGCAGGTTCCCGCTAGCTAGCAATTTTATACATGGTAGTATGTATACATATTTTTCCCCTCTATTTTTAGTTTTAAGGTCATTTCCAATTTCAGAGCCATTTAAACAACCATCCTCATTTTTCCCTTTATGCACTAACCCCAGGTTTAGTACTTTGTGATAATGTGGTTAGTACCAAGTTCCCCAAAAAACAATCTGGTCTTTGTTTCAGAGTAATTAACTTATTAACAAGATGGCTATGGTTTGATGGTAAAAAGTAATTAAAAAAAAAGAATGGAGGATTATTTAACAATTTAATAGCCATTGGGCCCTTTGGATAATTCAGCTATTTTGTTCCAAGTTTTAGGAAAAATATAAATGAAGCAAGAAAGAAAAATAAAATTATGAGAATGGAAATCAGATTTATAATAATAGGATTTATATTTAGGTCCATGGACAGGAGAGGAATTAATGTGTAAATGGATAAAAAAATCCCTATAAATTCTTCTGATGCTGACTTTATGTGGTTTTAGCTGACTCAACTAAAAGGATGGTTACTCTTCACATTCCTCTGCTAAAGTCATTAGACCATTGACTAGAAGCAACATGTAGAAAAAGAGATTACTTGTCATCAATCAGCAATATCTATATTTTATTTGTTGAATTTTGAAGTGGGTCATCTAGAAATTCCATTGGCCACATATCACTCAACCAATCTTGCACTCAGCAAATTCAAATCATGTGTAGCCCTGGGTTGATTCTGTTGGGTAAGTATGGTATTGATAGATCTTTAAGGCAGTAGCTGAGGTGGGTGGCTAGAGAGGATGAAGATGAGTGAAAAAGGGGATACAGATGTAGAACATGCCTCTATCTCATCCCATGGAAACTTGTCCATGTGTGTCCTGCTTCACCTTCTCCATCACTTTTGTTTGTTTGTTTGAGGCTAAGTTTTGTTTAATTATTCCTCTTTTTCATTTTCAGATACACTTGAGACCCTAGAAGAAATCCTGTCTAGCCTCCCATAGATATCAGCAATGAGAGATTCTGTTCTATGAAGGTGTGACTTCCCTCAAAGATGAAATGAGCATAGCCTCTGAAAAGTGATTAGCCTCTGTGCTGTCTCCAGCCAAGTCTGCTTCTCTTTATGATTTACCTCTGCCATCGTGGACATGGTGAACTTCCTCCTAAAGGGGCTGGGAACTGGTAAGCTTACCTAAGGTATAAAAGGTGCATAGTATTTGCAAAGCAACAGACTTCTCCAAAACTTTATAGACAGCATTCCACATGGTACACATGGGACGTGCCAGTGGAGACCAAAGCCAATGAGAATCTGTTAAGAGCCTCAGGACAAAAAGCTGAGCCTGAGAAAACCAAAACTAACGTCAATTTCAAATGCAACCTTTAGGCTCATAGAATAAGGCAGCTTTGATTACACAAAAGCAAAGGTAAATATATCAGCTTTTACAAAATGATGAAGTGACTTTGTAGAATATTTAGGAAATTTATCACATCCTGCAAGACCTCTTGCAAGCTATTGGAAGGTTCTCATAGATGGTTTTCATTTACTCAACAAATATTTGAGTACCTAACATGTGCTGTGGGTGTGGTATGCAAAGATGTTTTACTCCAGTATCACATAGTAGAATAAAGAAGACTGCATTTTCGCCTGTTATGAATGTCCTCTCCATTAAAGGTAAGTGAGAAAATGACACTATTGAGTGTGTGGAAACTTGTATTAATTTATTCATTAAAAACACATCTTGTGCACTTACTATATGCCATGCTTTGGAGGTTCAGTGCTCGGTAAAATAATACTCTTGCCCTTGAAGAATTCATTGTCCAGTGAGGGGACATTCACTTGAACCCTAACATTAATATAGAATAAAGGCAGTCACAGAGCTATAGAGAAATGTACATGGGAGATCAGAGGAGAAAGGAGGATTAATTGGTCTCAGAGAGGAAAGGGGGATTAAGAAGGATGTGTGGGTAGATGGGATTTGAGGATTAGAGAAAGTGTCAGAGGAGATGAGGGCATTTGAGTCCCAAATATTTAGGACCCATAAATATTCTTGTCTGGGTTTGTGGCTGCCCCAGATCCAATAAAGATATTCTTCTTTATGTGACAACAATTTAGGAATCAGAAAACACGCAGCCAGATCTACACAATTCTTTATCTGCTTGGAGAATTAGGTTTCTCAATAATGTCAATAATAATTCATTGTTTTGCTTTGACCACAGGTAACCCTCAAGGGAAATGATAAGGTGTAGAGAAAGACTCAAGCTAGATCACCTGGATTCAAATCCTAGCCCTACCATTACTAGTTGTGTGACTTTGTGATTCTCTAAGCCTCTTTCCTCATCCATAGAAAGGTGATAGCCATAGTGCCTACATCACATGGTTGTGGACTGCTAAAAGGGTTAAGTAAGAGAATCCATTATTACTGTAGAGCTTGGCACATAGTAAATCTCAAAAAGTGTTACCTATTACTATACTAGGGAGTAGCAAATGGTTGTCTATGTAGAATCACATTTCCTGGAAGCATTTAAAATGGGATAAATTCTTTTAAGTCCAAAATGATTTACATCTCTTTCTGACAACTTCTTAGGTCTCATCATTGCTTCTGCTTTTTAAAAATCTCCCTGGTCGTAAATCAACTATACGCCTATAAAAATTTTTAAAAATCAATAAAAATCTCCCTGGCTTACATTTATTTTATAAATATCATTATAACATTGATAGAGGAAATAAAAGCCACAATAGCAACAAATCACCCCAATCTGTGCCTCACTTTCACTTTTCCACAATCTTTTTTGGACCGAACGTTCTGCAAGTGAATAAATGAATAAATAAATGGATTGTGATCTCAACGGTTCTGTCTCAAAAAGAAGTATAAGGTATCATAAAAATCATGCCCTAAGAACTAGGCTACATTTCTGTGTTTACCCCGAAAGCTGGGAATAACTGTAATATAAAATGATTTCCTGAATTTTAAAATATTTAAAAAGACGTCCCATCACTATTTCCTGGTAGGAAAGGCAAAAATGGAAGATTGAGGGCAAAGTGATAAATTTGGAATGAGAAACTACAGCAATGACGTTAATACTAGCACCAAAACAGGTTTCCACGGAGTATAAAAAACAGTCCTTTGACCACTAAAAGGCCATTTCCTTTTGGCATAAAATCATGACCTACTTAGCGGTCTTGTCAGGAGAGTGAGAATCATGATTATGAGTGTGCAGATTCAGGTTCTGCGTTTCCCTGGTCGCAGTGAACACAGCTGGACGACAGCCGAGGGGGTTAAACATAATCCCCTGAGCACACACTGAAGAGAAGGCAATACAAGTTCTCTATTTAAAATTCAGATACATAATTTTTAAAGATTTGTAAGTAGCCAGATACTTATCTCACTTTAAGATAATATTAGTATTCATTTAAAATGTGTTATTTTAAGTTTTTCTTTAACATGTCAAGTGAATTACAGAGGGATGTGGCTTAAACTTTAAGTCGCTTAGCTTATAAATGGCACAGAGCAAACCAGTAATTACCCTGAAGAAGAGCAATGCCACTCATTAGCACGGCCCCAAATGTGTTTGATGATTTCCCCCATAAGATTTCATGAGAGTTTAAGTCTGGACACTTGCTCCTTGGAGGAATACTGAAAAATAATTAACATCCATTTTAATCTCAGGCCGTCTAATAGTGTTCATGGTATTTTTTTTTTTTAATTACCAACGTGATTTTTTAAAAAATTTATTTATTTATGGCTGTGTTGAGTCTTCGTTTCTGTGTGAGGGCTTTCTCTAGCTGTGGCAAGTGGGGGCCACTCTTCATCGGGGTTCGCGGGCCTTTCATCATCGCGGCCTCTCTTGTTGCAGAGCACAGGCTCCAGACGCGCAGGCTCAGTAATTGTGGCTCACGGGCCCAGTTTCTCCGCGGCATGTGGGATCTTCCCAGACCAGGGCTCGAACCCGTGTCCCCTGCATTGGCAGGCAGATTCTCAACCACTGCGCCACCAGGGAAGCCCAATTCATGGTATATTTTTAACTGCAGCCAGGCCTAAACCTAAACAACCAATTTAGAAGGTATAATTGTATATGTGCTTATTCAGTGGTTAATCTATCACATAGCAGAGACAAAAAGACTGGGAATCTTCTAGATATTTCAACCACTCTGCATGTTCCAAGGATTCTAGAATTTCTTATTTTATTCAAGAACCATCTTGGAGTTCATATGCCCGGCCTTTTAGAAGGAGGGAGGCGCAGCTGGTAGTTCCATCTTTTACAAGGAAAACGAAGCCACTCTGTGAAGCTATAAGTGACCCAGGGTCAGTGGTCTTCAGTATTTGTTTTACTCTATTCCACCTTCCTCATTTCTGAGCATTTGGTATAATGAAGAGGTTAAGAGTGTGAGCTCTGATATCACACCAGCTATGTGACTCTGGAAAACACATCATCTCAGTTTCTGCAGGTGTAAAAGGGGGGTAATAACAGTTCCTACCTCACAAAAATAATCCATGCATAGTGTCTGCACATGGCAAATGTTTTATAAATGCTAGTTATTATTATCTATTTTTTATTATCTGGTTTTCGGTGTCTTTCCTGTAGCATCTATCCATTTATTTACCTACCCATTAGCTATTAATTGAGCACCTGCTATGGACAGACACTGGGCCACATCAACAGCCTGAGGATGTTTTGATTTGAAGAAGGTCCTGAGAGAGACCAATATATATACCAGGTTGGTAAACCCCTCCCCAGCTGCTGAGAGTATTGGCTGCTAACAGCTTACCCCCAGACCCTTTTCTGGAGGACTGCTCTTGGCTGACAGGTGCTGCGTGGAAGCAGCCCCCTATCCCCTGGGCCATCTCTGTGCAATTCTCTGTACGGAGCTGCTGGTGAGATCAAGCTGAGTCTGGACTGCTCCTGAAATTTTTAATTTGTATCTGCCTTCTTTCCCTGCCTTCCCCGGTTCCCCTCACTCCATGACAGGTGTCTTCTGAGAGCAATCCCTCAACAGACCCTCTCAGAAGCTCTGCTGCTGCAGAATCCAACCCAAGACAAAACATGCCCAGGTACTATTCATATACAAATTTTGATAATGCAGCTTTCAAGTCAATATACAAATAATGATTAACCACAAATTTCTAGAACTTCTTTAAAATACACAGATAAAAATAATCTATTGTTCTTCTAAAGGGATTGAACATGTACTTTTAAAGTATTCTTATTAAGGCTTCACTCTGCCTTTTTTTAATCTTAGCTTTCTTAGAATTTCCTCACTTTTAAACTAAGAAATCATGCTGTAAAATGGATATAAAGTAAATAGAACAGAAATCTTATTTATGAATTTTTAAAAAACATTTTGGGGTTTGTTTTTATTTCTTACATTCTTTCAAAACTAGAATAAAGGCCTTCTTTTTTGGATGGGTTGGTGATTTTGATCATCTCTCTGGTTCAGTGTTTATTCCCATTGATATTTTTTCTTTTACTCTTTATGAGTTATCTGGGTTTGTCATTCTGTGTAGAAGTTGGTTGTTAGCTTCACAAATTCTGGGCTCTACACGCTCACCTAAGTGTCCAGTGTTACAGTTTTATCGACTGTTTAATGACAGTGGTAATGAGCCCCTCAAGACACATACAGCAGTCTGGCAAAATACAAGTTTCATATAGTGAAACGTGCTCTGGTCAAAACTTTCACATCTCTGTTTTATAAACTATGACAGATAATGAGGTTATGAATAATTATAGATGAGTGCATGGTCTAGGCATTTCATCCTATTGGAGATCACGTTATATCAAAGAATTTTTTTGTGAAACTAAGCATAACTGATTGTAACCGGGTATGATATTCAGACAAGAGCAGAATGCACTTCTTAATATTCTGCAAGTGTCCTTTCAAACAGCTAACTATCCTTTATAACTGGTGATTCTTCCCCAAACCACAGAATCACAGGGTTATATCAGACCTTGAGTGTCCAGCTGAGGCCCAGTTCTCACTTGAATTCACAAAGACCCATGTTTGAGGTCTGCCTGCCATGTAAATCATCCTCTTTTAAAAAAGAAGTTTAGAGGAACTGTGGTTTCAAAATAATGACAATTGTTAAAATAGTAATAATTTGCAATTATTTTACCTCCCCGATTCCACATTAATCACTTTATCAGTTTCTTTAAAAAGGTAAAATTGTATTCATTTCCTCTATCTTCCTCTTTTCTGTAGTCTTCTCCCTTCTCACTGCGTCCTCCAGTCACTTTTCTGTACTTTATTTACATAATTCAGCATTTCTGTGCCCCAGATAATGCCACTTTTTCTCCTTTCTTCTTTCGTATCAGTGAGGCCCAGAAATTCTTCTTGTGGTAGCCATAGATTCATCCAATTTCTTTCCCAGCATTTGGAACAAGAATTTGCAAATATCTTTCCCACATGTTTCAAAATTGAACATTACCATTCCTTCCCCATCTCCGCCATTTTCTTCTCTCAGGAGGATGTGGTCTTGACTTTCACCAATACTGCGTCACATCAAAATAATTCTACAGTGTCCCTCTGGACATCAGAAAATCATCCTTAGGCTATCTAGCTTAAATACATGGCAGGCCTCCAAATACAATCCATTGCAACTCAGGCTTTGGTTTAGTCAAAGAAGTCAGTTATTGTAATCAATGCCATAAGCTTTACACATCCTTAATTATGCTATTCGGTTATCACTGAGCCTTCTATTTTCCAGACAGGATAGTTCTCATTCCCCGAGCTAGCTCCTTTTCCTTCCAATCCTCCAGCTCATCTCTACTTTCTGCCACATTCTCTGATATTCTGAATTTGCTTCCTTAATCTGTCATCTGGGACTCAGCCTGTCTATTGAAACAGCAACTCTTCTGGTCACCCCACCAAAAACGTCTTGCTGCTTGGCCATTCTCCTTTAGGCCAAGAGGAGAAAGCTCAAGGCTCTGATCAATCTTCTTCTTCTTTTTATTAAAATCGATCTCATCCTTCCCACACTTTGTTTTCAGTAGTGCATGAGTTCTCTTAAATGTCAGGTGTTATGTAGCTGACAAGATTTAAAAGTATTTCTCCCACATTTCATTCTAAATTATCAGTTTCCCATACATGAGGAATGCTTACTGTGAAAAAAGAAAGGTAAGATGCAGAATATTCTACATGGATTTTGGGTTATTCTGAGACACTAAAGATTTGGCAGCAAAGGCTGTACCTGAATGCTGAGAACAGCTTACAGACAGAGAGAGAGAGAGAGTGAGAGAGAGAGAGAGAGAGTGAGTGAGAGAGAGAGAGAGAGAGAGAGAGAGAGAGAGAGGGAGAGAGAGGGAGAGAGAGGGAGAGAGAGGGAACGAACAAGAGAACAAATGATAGGGGTGGTGATCATCCAGAAGAGAATACACAGTTTAATTTTCTCCCTAAATGTAGCATATAACAGGGACAGGGCATCTCTGATTCACTTTTCCTCCCCTTTAATAACAACCATCTGCTAATCTAGTAGCTTGACTTATGCCATAAAATATAGACATCACCATGGAGACCTTTGAGGCTGGTCTGAAGAAGCAATGAATGCCCAACCCTTGTGATAGTCTGTGGGCAGAGTTATGGAAGATGAAAAACGTCATGGAGTGGAATAAGGGATTCAAACCTTGTGCCTGTTAAGGCCCCATTTATTTATGCATATGACAATGGAACTTTTAAACAGTGTGATTGTTAATGTGCCATTAGGTCAGAACAGATGAAGAATCAGTAATGCTTGTTCTTGTTTAAAATGGCAGGATAACCAGAAAATAAGTAGCTTGGAAATCAGTGTTAGAAAAAGTATCCAGGTGGTGGTTTTAGCAGCCAATTTTAACCCGGAAATAATGGTTTATCTTGCTTAAGCAAACATTTAATGATGGAAAATCTAGTCTTAAGCAAAAGATAAATGAGGGGATTATTATTTACTTTTCAAGCAACTTGATTGTTCCCTAAAAGTGCAACTAGGCAGACACGCCAGGTCCTGCTAATTCTTAGCAGAATGTAACTGATTTTGAACAAGATACAAGAGGCTCATTCTGGCTCCATTTTGCTAATAAACTTGAAGTGTGATTTGGGATGTGTCTGGTTACATTTCTTTACCTATAAATGGAGACATTCTGGGTCCAGTCAGTAGTTTCCAACTTGCGAGTCTCCCTGGGGTTTCAGAAAGCAGTGGTAAGCATCCACAAGTTACTTTTCTAGGTATTTTGTATTTCAGAATACCTAATGGAGGTTGTACTTTTACTCACAAAAATTCTCAAAGAGCCAACTAACACCTTGAGTTTATTTGCTTGCCCTTGTTAACTTGGTAAAGTAACAGTAGTTAGCTCATGCTAGTCAAAGGCTCTGATTGGTTGTAATGACATTCTAGAAATTTCCAGTGACAGGATAAATTAATTTTATTTCTTTAAAATTTATTTTATTGAAGTATAGTTGATTTACAATGTTGTGTAATTTTTACACACACATTCTTTTTCATATTTTTTCCATTAGTTTATCACAGGATATTGAATCTAGTTCCCTATGCTATAAAAATAATTTTCAAAGTTCCTTGGAGGTGTAAATATTGTGAATCTCTAAACTTTTCCATCTGTAATATTCTAATATCTTTCCTTTCCATTGCCACAGCCATTGTTACAGTTAAAATCACTCTCACCCCCTAACTGGAATATTGCAATAACTGCTTAATTCTTCGCCGACCTCTGATCTGGTCTCCTGATCGTAGCATCCCACATACCACCACCAGGCTGATCTTGCCTACGTCTTGCTCAAAAATGTTCAGGGACATGTTATTTCCTATGAAATAAAGTCCACACTTGGCATGGCCTCTCCAGATTGCTCCTTCAGAATTATTCCCATTACACCCCCGTTTTAAAATACAAATTTTGGGACTTCCCTGGTGGTCCAGTGGTTAAGGATTCGCCTTCCAATGCAGGGGACGCAGGTTTGATCGCTGGTCAGGGAACTAAGATCCCACATGCTGCGGGACAACTAAGCCTGTGAACCACAACTATTGAGCCTGCGCACTCTGGTGCCCGTGTGCCACAGCTAGAGAGCCCGCGTGTTGCAACGAAAGACCCCACATGCCTCAATGAAGATCCTGCGTGCTGCAACTAAGACCTGACGCAGCCAAATAAATAAATAAAAATAAATATTAAAAAAATATACAAATCTTAACGTTGCTGCCAAGCTGGTTTACTACCGGTATGGGCTAATTGTGTCCCCCAAATGCAAATATTGGAGCCCTGACCTTCAATACCTTAGATTGTGACTGTTTGGGGAGATAGGGCCTTTAAAGAGGTAAGCAATAAAAATGGGGTCGTTAGGATGGGCTCTAATCCAATATCACTGATGTCCTTATAAGCAAAGGAGGTTTGGACACAGACAACACAGACAGAGGGAAGACCATGTGAGAAAAAAGCAAGAAGGTGGCTATCTTCCACCTAGAGAGAGGTCTCAGAAGAAACCAAACCCACTGACACCCTGATCTTGGACTTCTGGCCTCCAGAACTGTGGGAAAATAAATTTCTGTTGTGGAAGCCACCCGTTCTGTGGTATTTTGTTACGGCGGCCGTAGCAAACTAATATACTATCCGCCTCACCATCACGTCTGAGCTGCTTGCCTTTGCTCCCACTTGCCTCCTGTCCTGCCCTTGGGAAAGGCCTCGGCACCCCTCCGCTCACTGCCTGCTTCTTCCCACTGCTCTACTCTTGCCTCCCTTCTCCGTGAGCTGAAGGCCACGTCAGACCATCTCTTCTCTGAAGTCCTGAGGCTTTCCAGTCCGTTACTTTTATTTAGTACTGGGAATATGCTGCCTTACAGTGTTGTCATTCTGAATAAACCACAGACTCATGGAAGGAATGGACTGTCTTACAAATCCTATATTCCTTCACAGAGCCTAAAATAATTGATTGGGCTTTACTAAAAGGGCTTGGAGATAACTAACATTGATTGATTTATAAAAATTAATCTACACGTATTGCCAGGAACACAGCTATTCTATTAAGCAAGGTTATGACTATTCCAAATCTTTTTTTTTTTTTTAATTTATTTATTTTTGGCTGTGTTGGGTCTTCGTTGCTGCGCGCGGGCTTTGTTTCTAGTTGCGGCGAGCCAGGGCTACTCTTCGTTGTGGTGCGCGGGTGGCTTCTCTTGTCGTGAAGCACGGGCTCTAGGCGTGCGGGCTTCAGTAGTTGTGGCACGCGGGCTGTAGAGCACAGGATCAGTAGTTGAGGCGCACTGGCTTAGTTGCTCCATGGCAGGTGGGATCTTCCCAGACCAGGGCTCGAACCCACGTCCCTTGCATTGGCAGGCAGGTTCTTTTTTAATTTTTTAAAAATTTAAAAAAATTTTTTATTTTTTAAATTTTATTTATTTTTTTATACAGCAGGTTCTTATCAGTTATCCATTTTATACATATTAGTGTATATATGTCAATCCCAATCTCCCAATTGGCAGGCAGGTTCTTAACCACTGCGCCACCAGGGAAGTCCCCAAATCTTTTTTTAAACTTAAAAATAATTAAACAAATACAGTACATCCACACAGTTAAAAAGAAAAAGAATATGTTATTGTAAGGCTTAGTGAAAAGGAGCACTCTACTTTTTCTTGCAGGTAAAACACATATTTATTTTAGATGTTTCTTCTGGAAGTTATTGCAATTATGAATAATATAGTTATACTGCTATTTCATGATTTATCAGTTTTAGGATTTATCTCTCACACCTCTTTGCACCTCTTTATTGTTGTGATCTCTCAATAATATTAGATCACTTTTCCTTTAAATAATTAATGCTTTCTTATGCATCTTGCTCCTGTCCTGTGGTGACACTATTTTCTCCTATTGCTCTGAAGACGTAACTAGAATATTATTAATGTTTTCTCTCATTTCCTGCATGTCTCCATTTCTTCCAGATTCATTATTTTCTGTTGTTTATACTGCACCTGCTTTCATGCTGGAAACTCTCCTCAAAATTCTTTTTGGTCGGAGTATTTTTTAAAAAATTTTTATTGGAGTATAGTTGATTTACAATGTTGTGTTACTTTCTGCTGTACAGCAAAGTGAATCAGTTATACATATACATATATCCACTCTTTTAGATTCTTTTCCCATATAGGTCATTACAGAGTATTGAGTATAGTTCCTGTGCTATACAGTAGGTCCTTATTAGTTATCTATTTTATAAATAGTAGTGTGTATATGTCAGTCCAAATCTCCCAATACATCCCTCCCCCACTTCTCTCCTGGTATGGTTGGCATATTCATGAGTGAGGCCATTTTGCCAAGAGACCTCTCAAATGTTAGAATATCCTTCATTGGGGCCCATTAGTTTCTCTCGAGAGGTGTGACTGATCTCTAAGAGGAGACGGTCTTGACCACTGACGCAGTGCACAGGGCAGGGCAAGGGGCCGTGGTCTAATGACCTTGTGGCCAGGCTCTCAATCCACTTTCAGTCTATATCTCACCTTGGCTGCTGTACTAGGTGTTATGGGCTGACTTGTGTCTCCCCAAATTCATATATTGAAGTCCTCATCCTCAGTACCTCAGAATGCGACTGCATTTAGAGATAGGGTCTTTAAAGAGGTAATCACATTAAAATGAGGTCATACAGGTGGGCACTAATCCAGTATGGCTGGTCCTTATAAGAGGAGATTAGGACACAGATGACACAGAGGGAAGACCATGTGAAAACCCAAGGAGAAGACGGCCATCTGCAAGCCAAAGAGAGAGAGATCTCAGAAGAAACCAAGCCTGTGGACACTTTGATCTCAGATGTCTAAGCCTCCAGACCTATGAGAAAAAAAATTTCTGTTGTTTAAGCTGCCCAGTCTGTGGTACTTTGTTATGGCAGCCCTAGCAAACTAATATGCTTGGTGTGTTTCATCTTGAGTTTTTCCTGGTTTGTTTCTGTGGAGAAGAGCTCTCAGAATTCCTCCTAGGGGGAGGAGCATGAGTAACCATGTTCTATTCATGGGAATCAGGTGGGAGGAGACAACTCTTTTTCAATAAATGTCTGTATTTGGTGCTGAGCTTATCTTTATGTTCTGCCATACCTGGTACATCCAAATCCTGAACCTCTCCAAGGCCTTGCTTTTTCTTGTTCATAGCCTCCTTTTTTTTTTTTAAAAAAAGATTTATTTATTGATTGATTGATTGATTGATTAATTGCTATGTTGGGTCTTCGTTTCTGTGCGAGGGCTTTCTCTAGTTGCGGCAAGCAGGGGCCACTCTTCATCGCGGTGCGCGGGCCTCTCACTGTCGTGGGCTCTCTTGTTGCGGAGCACAGGCTCCAGACGCGCAAGCTCAGTAGTTGTGGCTCACGGGCCTAGTTGCTCCGCGGCACGTGGGATCTTCCCAGACCAGGGCTCGAACCCGTGTCCCCTGCATCGGCAGGCAGATTCTCAACCACTGCGCCACCAGGGGAGCCCCATAACCTCCTTTTATACAATTTAAACTGTGACTTCCTTCCTTCCTGTTAAATCAGTCACTTGTATCCCTCCTGCCTTCTGTCTTACAAAAATTTATTGGACTTTCTTAGTCATGGATGGCCTCTCCTGTTATCATTGTCCTTGTACTTTGTACATTAAAAAAATCCTTCCTCATCACTTTACTGGACTCTTGAGATGGAGAGGAAATAAACATGAGTAGGTCAACTAACCATTCTTAATCTGACTCAAATCTTTACTTAAAGTTAAAAATTGGAAATAAAAGCCATTTTCAATTAGTTACTTAAAAGCAGGATTAAATGTAGTAATGGTTGTTTTACCTCTAATTAAAAATATTATTTGCAATTGGATATTAAATTTTATGATTTCCTTTTATGGCTATATAGATAGTTTACCTAAGGATTTAAAATGGAATAAATAATAGTTATACCATGTAAAAAATAGGGCATAATGCTGAACCAAATTTAATCTCATTTATAAATAATAAAATTAATACAGCATAAATTACAAAACAACAAATATTTAGAGTAGTTTTATTGTAATATGAATTGACTTGTGTATTACAGCATTTTAATAATGTGCATTATTAGTACCAGGAATAAAGAGTATATTCACCAAAATCTGTTAATAGATTACTATGAAGTGGGGGAGATGCTCAGGACAGGGCAGTTTAGCTCTTCTGTCATGATATTTTGGATATCCTGTTTTCATAAAACTAAACTGAGATTTTACAATGTGCAAGTATGTGCTTCTGTTTTTGTTCCCCTCTATCTGACTCCTAATAATGGATATTTGGACCAAACTTTACCTAGTTAGGCTTCAAATTACCTCTGTTTATTAAGCAGCCACTAGACTTTATTTTCTCTTCTGAATTATGTGGCATTAAATAGGTCATTAAAGGATTCCGAGTTCCATTTCTTGACTGGTTGCCTTTTACAGGAATATGTGAAGTGCCAACAATTTTTGCATAAACAGTTGTTAAGGAAGGGGGGTAAAATGGTGATAGTCATTATGGATTCCTGAATGTGTGTATTATCTCTAACCCTCTCAGAGAATTACTGTTTGATTTCATATTTACATTATGTACAAGTCCTTGGCAAAACACTGCCTTTGCAAGTTAAAGTTAATTTAAAAAATTGCATTTTTCAAATGTTATAGAAAGATAAATATGGAGCTTTTCGACCTAAAACTGCAAATATTTCTTTGCCTTTATGACCCTTCTGAATGTGTTCACATAGTGTTTTCTTGGCATTTTGAAAAACATATATTTAATGTGTTATCACATTTTGCAATCATTTCTACTGTCACACACAGATCAGGTACCGTTCTTGGTGCTCAACATTTATCCACTCATTCAGCCCACTAACATCTCTATGAAGTAGGCATTAATTTCTCCTCATTTTACACATGAGGAAATTAAGGAACACTGAGTTTAAGAGTTTAACCTTACTGTTCAACACCTAGTAAGGGACAGACCTGCACCCACGCAATTCATTTCCACTAATCTATACTTCCTCTCACTCCATGACTACTGAATAATCCATAGTCCTGCTGTTCATCAATTTTGTATTATTATTAGTGCCATCATTACATACTTTTAGAAGAATTACTTCATAAAAGGGGTGTGCTCAGTTTGATTGATGTTGTTCTACACTTTGAATTGGCTTCCATAGCTATCGTTGGGCATTGGCTATTTCTAGTTTCCCTTAAGAGTCAAACAGACTAGTCGAAAGAAGTTTCCTATTTCTTTTCTTCCTTTTTCTTCTCTTTCCCTTCCCCTTTCCTTTGTTTTCTCTTTTTCTTTTCTTATTTTTCTTTTGCATTCCTTCAGAGGCAGCATGGTGTGGTAGAAAGAACTTGGGTAAACCAAAATCTGAACCTCTCTGACCTCTCTGATTTATTTAAACTTTCTGGATCTCAGTTTCCTCATCTTTAAAGCACAGTCAGCAATATCCACCTGGAGTATTTTAGTAAGGATGGGAAATCATATCTATAAAGTGTCTGGTGCAGTGCTTACTCAAGTAAGTTCTCAGTCAGTGTAGTAGCTATAATTATCATCACATAGTCCTAGTAATATTGCTACATAAAATGATAGGGTCATTTTGAAAGATCTTGTTACATAGTTTCAACTATTTTTTCATAACGATTGTATAAAACTTACATGGCTGCCTGAAATGTATTAGTACACACTACAGCTCTGTCAATGTAGAACTTCATTATTTTTGATAATTTAAATAGTTGTGAGGTGGCACTGCACATTTTGGTTAATCAATATTTCCTTGATTACCAGCCAAGTGTGAACATTTTTTTCCTAAATGATATTTATTCATATCCATCTGTAAATACAGGCTTGTTATTGTGCTTTTAGCTTTCTTTAAATGTGAAGTTTAGATGTGAATATAACTATCACATTCATGTTGGTTTCATTATATCTCTAGTATAACATAGTGTAAATATTTTAATAATAAAATTCATTTACTTATTATTTCTTATGTTGGTCCAAAAGTAAAAGCAAATATATTTACTTTCAGGCTTGGAGCAATTATACCACTGTATTTTTTTCTGAAAAACTCATGTATTTGGCTGTTTTGTTCAACTGGAGCTTACTGTAGCCTATGGTATAAAGTTTGAGTTGCATTGATTTTTCTTTGTATTGACAACTGTTCATTCCACAGAGCATTATCACCATTTAAAAATACTTGATTTAACATACATCTATATTTTGCACTTTTCAATCATTTTATTAAGTTCTTTATATTTTGACATTACATTTTGATATTTTGATTGGATTTGAACTTTGAGTCTTCTTAAATATTACAGTCAGGAACAAGGTATATGTTGGCTTTCACTCAAGTTGTTCTTTATTTCTCCCATTAAGGCTTGGCAATTTTATCTGCTCAGTGTTGGAGAATGCCATATTAGCTTAAGTAGCAGATATTTGTTATTTTCATTGATACAGTAAGTGGGAACCCTTTTTTCTTTATTATTTCTCAGTTTTTGACCAGTCCCTTTACTAAATTTTCTATGCCTTTAATTTTTGTCAGTTTGATTACTATATGTCTCGGCCTGTTTCTCCTTGGGTTTATCCTGCCTGGGACTCGCTGTGCTGCCTGGACTTGGGTGGTGGCTATTTCCTTTCCCATGTTAGGGAAGTTTTCGACTATAATCTTTTCAAATATTTTCTCGGATCTTTCCTCTCCCTCTTCTCCTTCTGGGACCCCTATAGTGCGAATGTTGGCACGTTTAATGTTGTCTCAGAGGTCTCTCAGGCTGTCTTCATTTCTTTTCATTCTTTTTTCTTTATTCTGTTCTGTGGCTGTGATTTCCACCATTGTGTCTTCCGGGTCACTTATCTGTTCTTCTGCCTCAGTTATTCTGCTGTTGATTCCTTCTAGTGTATTTTTCATTTCAATAATTGTATTGTTCATCTCTGTTTGTTTGTTCTTTAATTCTTCTAGGTCTTTGTTAAACATTTCTTGCATCTTCTCGATCTTTGTCTCCATTCTATTTCCGAGGTCCTGGATCATCTTCACTATCATTATTATGAATTCTTTTTCTAAAAGGTTGCCTATCTCCACTTCATTTAGTTGTTTTTCTGGGGTTTTATCTTGTTCCTTCATCTGGGATATAATCCTCTGCCTTTTTATTTTGTCTATCTTTCTGTGATTGTGGTTTTCATTCTGCAGGCTGCAGGACTGTAGTTCTTCTTGCTTCTGCTGTCTGCCCTCTGGTGGATAAGGCCATCTAAGAGGCTTGTGCAAGCTTCTTGGTGGGAGGGACTGGTGGTGGGTAGAGCTGGGTGTTGCCCTGGTGCATAGAGCTCAGTAAAACTTTAATCTGCTTGTCTGCTGATGGGTGGGGCTGGGTTCCTTCCCTGTTGGTTGTTTGGCCTGAGGTGACCCACACTGGAGCCTACAGGCTCTTTGGTGGGGCTAATGGTGGACTCCAGGAGGGCTCATGCCCATGAGTACTTCCCAGAACTGCTGCTGCCAGTGTCCTTGTCCCCATGGTGAGACACAGCCATGCCCTGCCTCTGCAGAAGACCCTCCAACATTAGCAGGTAGGTCTGGTTCAGTCTCCTATGGGGTCACTGCTCCTTCCCCTGGGTCCTGATGTGCACACTACTTTGTGTGTGCCCTCCAAGAGTGGAGTCTCTGTTTCCACCAGTCCTGTTGAAGTCCTGCAATCAAATCCCCCTGGCCTTCAAAGTCTGATTCTCTGGGGATTCCTCCTTCCATTGCCAGACCCCCAGGTGGGGAAACCTGACATGGGGCTCAGAACCTTCATGCCAGTGGGTGGACTTCTGTGGTATAAGTGTTCTCCAGGTCGTGAGTCACCCACTCAGCGGTTATGGGATTTTATTTTATTGTGATTGCACCCCTCCTACCATCTCACTGTGGCTTCTCCTTTGTCTTTAGATATGGGGTATCTTTTTTGGTGAGTTCCAGTGTCCTCCTGTTGATGGTTGTTCAGCAGTTAGTTGTGATTCCAGTGTTCTCGCAAGAAGGAGTGAGCGCACATCCTTCTACTCTGTCATCTTGAACCAATCCTCCTACTAAATTTTCTAACAGTTTGTTGTAGACTACATTGTGTCCTCCCCCTGAAGACATATGTTGAGGCCCTAACCCCCAGTGTGACTGTATTTGGAGACAGGGCCTTTAGGGAAGTAACTAAGGTTAAATGAGGTCATAAGGGTGGGGACCTCATCTGATAGAAGTAGTGTCCTTATGAGAAGAGGAAGAGACGTCAGAGCTTCTCTCTCTCTGCCACGTGAAGACACAAAGAGAAGGAAGCCCTCTAAAAGCCAGAAACAGAAGTCTCAAAAGAAACCAAGCCTGATGTCACCCTGATCTTGAACTTCTAGTCTCCAAAACTGTGAGAAAATGAATTTCTGTTGTTAAAGCCACATGATCTGTGGTATTTTGTTACAGCAACCCAAGCAGACTAATACATAGCTTTTAGTTTAGTACCCTGGATTTTCTAGTTATGAATAGTTTGCAATGGTGATATTTGTCCTCTCTTTATTTCTCTATTGATCCCCCTCTTTTGAACTTATTACAGTGGCAGGAATCGAATAATGCAGAAAGCTCAAGTACAAGAAAGTGAACTCTGGTTTTGTTTGGAAATGTCTGAAGTATGTCTTTGTTAAGTATAGTGACTCTTAATTTTAAGTAAATCTTATTACGAAAGAATCATTTTATGCTTAAATTTTTACTTTTCAAAAAATCCAGGCAGATGTACATTTCTATTAAATGTCTTTTTGAGGAATCTATTCATAAACTCATCATGATTTTTTAAAATCATGCTGTTGATATTTATCATAATAATGGTTTTTCTCATATGGTACTAAATAGTGTTTAGGGGTAAGCTTAATTTAGTTATGGCAGTCAAACTGATGAACATATTCATTCATTCTCTTTGCATTTTTTTTATTAGCCTTATCAGTGAGTTGTCTGCCCAAGAGGTTACTTTTAGCAATAAACTTAGCCAAATTTAGGTTCCAGATGACAGGTACCTCAAGAATCCTGTGATACTGGCTGCAGAAGTGTTACTGTTACTGTTAACAATAACATCATACCATGTAGGGTTTGAGGGCTGGAAGATCCCTTAGAGAACATCTAGTATCCAATGTTAACTCTTGGTTAACAGTTGAAGAAACTGAGGCCCCAAAATGTGAATGACTTGCTCAAGAGCCCACAGATGGTTGGTGGCATAAGCTAGAATCAAAACATATAAAAACTGTGTTGTAAGCTCTTAGAAGGGATAGCAATATTGAAATCAAATAGTCATTGCCATCATTCTCTCCAGTCTTACATTTTGTGTACAGTTTCTAAGCACAGACAGAAGAATAACTAAAGGATTAGGAAATCGGTCTTACAATAAAATTTAAGAGGAATTGGTTCATCTAATTTATGGGGGAAAACATTGAAAGGTCTTAATATCATCTTCATGCAAAAAAAAAAATTCTTAATGAAAGGAATGCTTGAAAATCTGTTTTACAAAAGTTCACAGAGGAACTGCTGGGTGAAAACTGCTGCCTGAGAAACCCAGGCAGTGTGACAATGGCCTTCAACCTGAACAGCATCTCCCTGCACTGAGGGGTGGGGGAAGGCGCCATGTGTACATGGTGAGGGAGGCCTGGCGAGCAGTCCCTGAAAGTTAATCACTGGGTTTAAGTTTTTTTCTCATTAAACTATTACTTGCTTATTTTAACACTTTCTAGCGTTCTCAGTAGGATTGTGTCCACATCAACATGGAATTTATTTTCCTTAATAAGATGGTAGTTACTTTTGGATAATAGTATTTTCTAGAGTTTAGCTGAATACAATAGGGAATGCTGAGTGGTCTAGGTGATAACGATAGGAGAATATTGGTAATGACGAGATAGAGTTACCTGGGAACCCCAAAAGTTTATGGACTTTTGTTTATGAGCTGAAGAAGGATGGTTCAGAATTCCTATTTCAGAATTCTGTTAAGCAAACCTCTGAAGTAATCCTGTTGAGGACTCAGTAAAGACATATTTTATAACCGCCTGTTTGTGTATCTGTCTCACCCTCCTGTACACGATGTCTTTGAAAGCAGGGACTCTGGATTGTTCTTTGCAGCCTCTGGTGCTGAGCACGGTGCCTTGCACAAACTCGCCTGGAGTTAAATATTGGTTGAAGAAATAAAGGGACAACTGGAATCTGGGCTAAACGGAATCTCTTGTTTAAGAAAGAGAGAATTTTCTTTATTAATGTTCCGAGAGGACTTGAACCTTAAAGCGTTAATAGTATTAAATTGAAAAGTGAAGTTAAGATTTTAGTTTCACCTCTTCCACGTCCCCTCCTTGGTCTAAATTCCAGTCACAATAAAGCTGCTGTTTCCTCACCATGCCATGCTTTTGCCTCCATGCTCTCTCTGCCTAGACTGCTTTGGTCTCCACTCTACGCCCAGCTAACTCCTATTTTCCTTCATGGCTCGGCTCAGAGACACCTCCTCTTGGAGATTTTCCCTGACCTTCTTAGAGCGCCCAGTCTCCGTGGCACACTTCTATCTTGACAGTACTTGCTACTCAGTACTGTGGGGTTACCTGTCTGTCCCCACCACCAGTTAGTGCGTTCCTTGAGGGAAGGGTCGTGTCTTAACCGTGTCTGTGCCCCGCGCTTAGCACAGTGCCTGGTACAGCAGAGGTGATCAATACGTGCATGTTGACTAAATGAAGACGTGTGCTCACAATTTTCCATTGGGGTTTAACACAGTGTGTTATACATAGCAACTATTTGAGAAGCTGAATGAACATCCTCCAGATACATACAGGTGGGAGAGGGTAGAGCCCAAATGGCTGGAAACGCAGGCTCTGGAGTCGTCACTGGTGCTAGACCTGCTCTTGCACTTACTAGTTCTGTGACCTTAGGCAGTCATGTACCTTCTCTAAACCTTAGTTTCTAGTGTGCAAAACCAGGGATAACAATACTGCTCACAGCGGCATGGGGATTTGGGAGGACTGGCTGTGAAGTGCTTAGTACAGTATCAGATGCTCGGCAAGTGCTCTTAAAAGTGAGCTCTTAAGTATATGGTTACCGAAGGGGAAAGGGGGTGGGGAACAGATAAACTGGGAATTTGGGTTTAACAGATACTCACCACTGTATATAAAATAGATAAACAAGGACCCACTGTATAGCACAGGGAACTATATTCAACATCTTGTAATAACCTATAACGGACAAGAATCTGAAAAAGAATATATGTATATGTAAAACTGAATCACTTTGCTGATTCATTACACCTGAAACATTGTAAATCAACTACAATTTAAAAAAAAATTTTTTTTTAAGTGAGCTGTTATGATGAAGTGAAGCCCTGAGAGCTCTAGGCTCGGGTTTTGCATGTTACTGCACTTTCCTTCCAGCCTCCAGGGTTGAGGTGTGGTGTCCTCAGCAGCTCCTTTTTTTTTTTCTTCCTCCGGTTTTATTGAGATATAATTGGCATACAGCACTGTATAATGTTGTCAGCAGTTCTTTTCACCACCCCAGCCCTGCTGGGGAAGATGCCCAATAGGAGCTGCACCTGGCAGCCATCACATGTCAGCTGGCCTATCCAGTGCACGCCTTCTGAACAGTTTCCAACACTCTTTACTCTGTGGGCTCAGTGCGAACCTTCAGGATGCTGTCATTAATAATTATTAGTTCCTTGGAACCCTGCAAGCTGTTGACATGCTACAGAAACAGAAAACCCACAGGGGATAGTCAAATATGTTTTAGACTCCTTTGGCTTTCAAGGCCTGTGTGAAATGCATACTTTAAACACTGACCCAGATCAGTTATTTATGAGTTTTAGGTTCTTGTCATGTACAAGTTATAATCTGAAAAATGCCGTGCTACAAAAACATGGGGAGCAAACAGCACTATCCACAAAGTCTACTGTCTCCCTTGTTTCTGTCCCAACATTTATTTTCTTTTCAAACTTCAACTTGGACATCTTGCCTATTCTTTAAAGACGGATATACCTGCCTCAGCCCACGTGTACTAGTCACGGAGTTAAGGAAACCACTAACTAAATCATAAATTCAGGACATAGAACATGTTCCTCCATCCTCAAACTTACTGCATTTGCAGGTCTCTTACTGCCACCATGAAGATTATTTGAATCCCTAGAAACAAAGGACCCTAAATGGCCCTTTAAGAGTGTGCAGAGTACAGCCCTCAGGAATCCCTGATGCTAATCTGTCGGACTCATAAATCCAGAGGACAAATAATCGTCCTGTTACCTGCTGTCAGCAGAGAAAGGAAGCAAGAAACCTGAAGCTTCTCCCTTTCAGGGGTCTGTGATAATGATGGTGGTTAAAGCACTCTGCAAATCACAGTGAGCAGGTCTCCAGAGGAGGTGCCAAAGATGCCAACTGCATCCATTGCAAGGGGGGCACTTACGCACAGGGAGACAGTCTGAAGCTTCCTGCCAGGGCTCGCCCAGAGCTAGGGATCTCTGCCATACACTGATCCCTCCTACTTAATCACTGGTCCTTCTCATGCTGGATCGCTGGATCACCCTAGACCCACCAAGGTCAAAAGGCACATGACATGTTTGCACCACAGGACCGTGGGACAATGCTGCATTAGTGGTTAGGACTGGGGAGCAAAATTAAGAAACATGATTTTACAGAATGAATGCAGTGTGTTCTCTCTTGTGCCTGCTGTGGTAGGTTTTTGCCCAGACTTCCCAAGCCTGTGAAAGCATGTCCCCCATCCAGATGAGCAGCTGGAATAATAACCCGCCTCAAACACTGTTTATTGTACCTCTTCTCTGTTCAAACCTATGGCAGCTTGCTGTCCTAAGATATCTAAGCCTCCCCTCAGTCTAGAGAGTCTACGTACTTCTGTCACTTTAGTTGCATCAACCTTAGTCCTTGTAGCCTTTGCAGCTCCATTATCCTCCCTGGAGAGCTTCCTCAGTTTTGCATACTTTTTCACATACACTCACTTCAGTTCATATGATGACTTCTCCCTGGTTTCTTCATCAATGCAATCTTGTTTTAGTATACACCTTTAATTAATCAGACACCTTCAAACACTATTATGCTGTTTCACGGGTAGTGTAAGGCTCTAAGGATCGTATATTCCTACCTTTCATCTTTTATGCTCCTACATTTTACAATTTACATTGCTGTACATTTTACTTTTAAATATGCTACAAACACAAATTACACACCTATTGATTTTACTTTATTTATTTATTTATTTATTTATTTTTGGCCGTGCCACGCGGCTTGTGGGATCTGAGTTCCCCGACCAGGGACTGAACCCGGGCCCTCGGCAGTGAAGGCGCAGAGTCCTAACCACTGGACGGCTGGCGAATTCCCTGATTTTACTTTAGACAGTTTTCTTTTCAAGTAATTAAAAAATAAGAAAAAATAAGTTTTCCTTTAACTTTTCTTGAATTGTAGGTCTGCTGGCAATGAATTCTCTCAATTTTTATTTGTCTGAGGAAGTCTTCATTTCTTCATTTTTGAAAGGTATTTTCACTGGGTGCAGAATTCTTTGTTGACCTTTTTATTTTCGTTTCAGCACTTTGAAGATGTAACTTCATTATCTTCTGGCTTCTAAGTTTTCTGACAAGAAGTGTGTTGTGATTCTTATCTTTTTTCCTCTGTGTACAACGTGTCTTTTATTCTCTGGCTGCCTTCAAGATTTTCTTTTCATCTCTTGTTTGCAGCAGTTTGATTATTATATGCTTAGACGTTATGTTTGTTTTTGTATTTACACTGCTTGGTGTTCTCTGAGCTTCTTGCATCTGTGGTTTGGTGTCCATCATTAATTTTTGGAAAATTATTTCTTCAATTTAAATTAAATTTAAATTGTTTTGCCCTGTTCTCTTTCCTTCCTCTTCTGGGATTCAAGTAACATGTATGTTAGATTATTTGGTATGCTCAGTTCTGTGGGCTTTTTGTTTGTTTGTTTTTCCTCTCTGTGTTTCACTTTGGGTAACTTCTTTTGAACTACCTTGCAGATTTCTGATACTTTCCTTGGCTGTGTTGAATAAAGCTGTTTCATAATTTTTACAAAAAAAAAAAATAAAACAACATAAGTGTTATCAAGGAGGAGGTATTCACAAGTTGCTAGAGAAACAGAGGAGGAAAGTTTCATAGAGATTGTGACATTCAAGTTAAGTCTCAAAGAATGAGTAGGAATTCTCCAAGGGTAAAAGGTGTGCAAAGTAGCATCTTTTACAAAAGCACAGAGGTATAAAACTGTATTCCCCACTTAAGGAACCACTAGTATTTCAGCAGAGTCAGAAAGGAACGTGGTAGAGTAGTCCTAAGTTCAGGCTAAGGAATCCCCATTTTATTCAAGAGGTAACAGGAAAGCAATGAAGGATTTTAAGCAGTCGAGTGACATGATCATACATGTCACCCATGAAGCATGTGCTTATTGTCTGGAAGGGATTGGGTTGGAAAAAGGGAAATTGGTAGGTTATTGTAGAAATGCCAGCAAGAAGGAAAGGGAGTGGGTGGAGGGCCTAAATGATAGCTGTAGCAGTAGGAATAAAGAGGAGGGGCCAACCCAAAGAGATACCTAGGGATTAGGATGATGAGAACTTGGTCACTGATTAGAGGGTGGCCTAGAGTGACTGAGGCTCCTTAGGAGATGGTATTAACATTTTTTTGAGGTAAGGATGTAGGGTAGAAGCAGGGTTGGGGAAGGGCAGAGATTGTAAATTCAGTCTTGGACGGACTGTGTTAAACTGTCCATGGGACATCCAAGCAGAGAGGACCCCAGGATCGAGGAGCCTGATGTCTGGGCTTGGAGCTGCCACAGAGTATGAGGAGAAGAGGGGGGAGGGGTCAAGAGAGAAACCAAGAATGACAACACAAAGTCTGAGAGGAGAATCAGCCTACAAAAGATGAGGAGAGGATATTCTTCATACTTCTGGGGCAAGTGACTGTCCCATTACTTTGAACACTCAGGTAGAGTGATATAATTGCTTCCTTCAGCTTTACTACAGAGCCATGCTATTTAATGGTATCACTTAATGCAAGTGGGACTTCTGTTTATTTCTCATTTTATCCAAATCCCTTTGTACCTTGGCTGACATTGTGCAACCTTTCTAGTAAACACAACTCCAAAAAGCTAATCATTCTTGTGGAAAATCAAAGAGGAAAAAAAAAATCAAAGAGAAGACCCACAGGAATACCTTCACACACCACTCATTAAACCAGTAATAATTTTAAAAGAGTAAGATTCGGTTTTTTCCTGGCATTGAGTGCCCTGAAGTTTTCACTTTTTAGCTTGGTTTTACATCAGCTGTAGACATGGCAGTCTCCCTTTCCCCAGTCGCTTGGAGGTAAGCATCCTCAGAGCCTGCCTCGAACTGCTTGCCCTCCCTCTTGATTTGTACTAAGTAAGTATGAGGAGAGAGGCAGGGAGCCTGAACCATGTGCCTGCAGACTGTAAATCAAATTATAGTCATGTTCCCTAGTTATTGTTCAGTGTCTGGAGTTTCAAGTGACATAAACCAGTGGTGCCTTCTTTGAGTTTTCAGGCAGCACCAGAAGTCTGAGGCTGTGGTGAATGTGTTAAAGCACTGAACCACGACTTTTATTGCTATTTTTTTTATAAGAAACTGAAAGACATTAAAAAAATTACACATTAGCTGTTACACAAATCTCTAATAACTAAAGCACCTAGCTCTTGGTATTTTACAATATATTTGCACCCACATTCTTTCACTTGAGCATAACAGCAACCTAGTGAAATAGATATTAACATGATTTGTCCGTTTCCAAAGATGAGAAAACAGAGGTCCAGAAATTAAGTCATTAGGTCACACATATACCAAGAGGCAGGGTTGACAATCAAACCCGGCTTCCACATTCCAAACCATGATCCTTTCCTTATACGACATCGTCTCTTTTATGGAACCAGCACTTTGAATCTGTTTGATTACTGCATTCTATTGTGTGGGCATAGGAAAAAAGTAGCCAGTGCAACATTAAGGTGATCCAGTGGGATACAGTTTCCCAGCCCTACAGGTTATCTGCTGTACAATATCCCCAGACAGGGACCTAGGAAGCACAGCAGGGACCTTGAAGAACAGCTGCAAATTCAGTGCATCAAAATATTTGTGACTTACAGAGACTGTAAAACAACAACGGCAACTTTTCTCACATTGAGCAAAACATGAGGAGAATAGAGATAGGACACAGAGCATCAACACTCTAGGGAAGTCCCGTTCTAAGACGGTGAGTTCTCATTTCCACTTGCTCCAGCATTTCTTTCTAGTCATGGATGGCAGATCTCAGCAGGCAGACTGTCATCTCATTTCCTGCCTTTATGGCTGGCACTACTAAGCATCCAAAACACTCTGATAGAGCTTGAATTGCTCACCTGCCTCAGCGCAGCATCAAGGGGGGCTCCTGATCAAGTTTTGCATGCCAGACAAAATATTTCAGCATTCCTGCTTTACACCAATGATCTGAACTGCCTTGTGTTACACTGCAGCACTGCGACCACAAGGTTTTGACCCTGCTTGAGTCTCTAGAGCTGTGTGGTCTTGGCCAAGTACTTTCAAGTCTCTCTCTCTCGTCTCAGTTTCCTCATCTCTAAAATGAGGCTAATAATACCTTAAAGTATATCGTTATTGAGAGGACTAAATGAAATAATAAATATGAGTCATTTAGCTCACTGCTTGGCACGTAATAAGCACAGAGTAAATAGTGATCCTGTTATTGATGTTACATAAGTCATGTCAAAGGAATTCATTTATTCATTTTATGAATTAATAAGAATGCACTTACTAATACTGTTAAAATTGAGGAATCAGAGAAACTTAGTGAACATTAAACTAATGTATTAACAGCTTTTTCAATGATAACTTTCAGGTCTCTCTATTATATGTAAAACAAACTTGTACTTATAGAAAATAAAGCATATTTGGAGGGAATATTGTTAAACCTGATACCTCTTGGTTTCCTTCTCTTGGTTCTTAGAAAAAGCATTAACTCAATTGGCATCAAAGAACTGAATTGAAATGTAATAGGGAATTTTAACTCAAAAGGGAATTCTTATTTGGAGGATTTCATGATAACTACTTGGAAAATTAGTTGGTCACTTTGCTATCAAGTGAGGTAAAAAGAGAAAGAATAAAAGCAAGCCCAAGGGCATTTTGCTTGACTAAGAAAACAAAACTGGAAACTGTTCAAGGACAAGTTTCCCACAGCTTTTCTAGAGTGGTCTGGATTTTAAACGAGATGAGCATACCCATTTTGAATTATTATGAGATAGTACTAAGAATGGTAGGCAAACAAGAGGCTAAAACTAAATTCTATATTTTTGGCACATGCTTTGGTAAAGAACATGAGATACCAATCCAATTTCTGGTGAGTGTTTACAGACTCTGAGCTAGAGTTAACTCAGTTGAAAAATGACGTTCTAAATCGTCAGAAAGGACATGTTTCTCCAATATACGTATTTTGTCAGCTGAAGACATACATACAGTTTATTGGGCAATTTTTAAAAATTGAAGTATAGTTGATTTAAAATGTTGTGTTAGTTTCTGTTGTACAGCAAACTGATTCAGTTATACATACATATATATATTCTTTTTCATATTCTTTTCCATTATGATTTATTATAAGATATTGAATATATTTCCCTGTGCTATACAGTAGGACCTTGTTGTTTATCTATTTTATATATAGTAGTTTGTATCTGCTAATCCCAAACTCCTAATTTATCCCTCCTCCACCACCTTTCCTCTTTGGTAACCATAAGTTTGTTTTCTATGTCTGTGAGTCTCTTTCTGTTTTGGAAGTAAGTTCATTTGTATCATATTTTAGATTCCACACATAAGTGATGTCATAAGGTATTTGTCTTTCTCTGTCTGACTTACTTCGCTTAGTATGATAATCTCTAGGTCCATCCATGTTGCTGCAAATGGCATTGTTTTGTTCTTTTTTATGCCTGAGTAATATTCCACGGTATATATGTACCACATCTTCTTTATCCACCCATCTGTCAATGGACATTTAGGTTGCTTCCATGTCTTGGCTACTGTAAATAGTGCTGCTATGAACAATGTGTGCATGTATTTTTTCGAATTAGAGTTTTCCCCAGATATGTGTATTGGGTAATTTTTGATGTTAGAATAATATTTTAAAATAGAATTTTCTGATATACTGATTACAGTGTAACACTTAAGAGTTAGAAGTTACTTCTAAAATAAAGAACATACTTGCTTCATCGAAAGCATTTACAATTTACTTCAGGGAGTATGCAAATTCTGAAAAATCATCTGGCAATTAGATGACTGTTAAGGATGTCTATTCAATCATATGTTTATTTATTTTATTCACTCTTTAACTCAACAAACATAATGTATCACTGTATGGTAGGTATTGGGATTATAACGATGGATAAGAGAGTCCTTCTCCTCAAGGAACTTATGGTAAAAGGATTAAGAAGACAAATTCTCTATTGAATGAAAGGTTACACCAAATGATATCTAAGAACTCTTCCATTTTTAAGCCTATGTCTCAACTATAAAATATTTTTAAAAAGAGATAGTGCCCATTGTTAACAAGAGCTCAGTGAGGTGGGAACTCTCTGTGCACAACTCATGGGAGTTTAAACTATTACCAGCTTATTCTGGAAGGTAATTTTGCAATAGATATCAAGAATTAAAAACAAGGAACTTGGGACGTTCCTGGTGGCGCAGTGGTTAAGAATCCGCCTGCCAATGCAGGGGACATGGGTTTGATCTCTGGTCCAGGAAGATCCCACATGCCGTGGAGCAACTAAGCCTGTGTGCTACAACTACTGAGCTTGCGCTCTAGAGCCAGGGAGCCACAACTACTGAGCCCACGCACCACAACTACTGAAGCTTGCATGCTCTAGGTCCCGGGTGCCTCAACAAGAGAAGCCACTGCAGTGAGAAGCTTGTGCACCTCAACGAAGAGTAGCTCCCACTCTCTGCAACTAGAGAAAGCCTGTGTGTGGCAACGAAGACCCAATGCAGCCAAAAACAAAAACTAAAACTAAAACCAAAAAAAAGAATTAAAAAAACAACATGGAAATTTTACTTCTTGGAAACAATCCTGAAAAAAATAATTAAAAGTGTGGACATGGATAAACAAAAGTAAAAACTTGGAAAGCTAAACATCAAAGAACAAAAAAAAGGCTAAGCAAATTAGATAAATTCCTACAATAAAATGGTGTTTATGTAGAATTTTTAACTGGTAAGTGTCCATGCTAAAATTCTAAGAGCAAAAGTTGGGCATTTAATTACATACAAGATGCTTTCATCTTGTACACACACACTATATTTAGTTATTAATATTTTACTTAGAAGAAAGTCAAAATGTTTAGAAATTGTGGCTAAAGATTTTTGTCTAGGGGCATTCAGGTGGCAAGAAGACCTCCCAAAGTCCCTTTTACCCAATGCTACTTTTTGCATGAGTAAATCTGAGTCCTTATAAATACAAAGGGATTTGGTAGATACTTTTTCTTGATCAAAGAGAGAACAGGGTTCAGAAACTCTTTCTGAAACATTGGCATTTTGACATTAGTAAGTTAAATGTATTAAAAATGATTAAGAGTCATACTTCTATTTTAGAATATTAAACATAGAAATTTAATCATAAGCCTGGTTTTGTTAAGGCTTCTCTTTTTTCTAATTTCCTGGAGTGCTGAAATTTAATAATATTTTTTTCCATGAAAAGATGGGGGAAAAGGTGTGTATGTCTTTAAATGTCTAAATTTTGGTGTTTGTGCTCATAAAAGAAGTATTATCATGATTGGGTTAAGTCCCCATATTTTCATGCCTGTTACTGTGAAAGGGAAATGTCATGCATTTCTCTCTGTGTTGTGCAATTTTTGTTCTTAGAATTTTTTAAAACACTTTTCTAAAATTTCATAGGAAACATTAAAAAAATCCAGTAGTATTATTCAAGGTCAGGTAAGTGACAGTGATTAAAAATGTATGAAGAAAGTGGGTTATTATTTTTGATTTATCAGAGATAAGCACATGCTAACAGAGCATGCTGCATTAGTAAGGATTAGGTATAATAACAACAAACAAAATCACAAGCAGATTGAGAGATCCAAAGGTTCAGATGAGCGCATGCTTTCATGGAGGACAGCAGGTCTCCCCTCACAGGTCATTTCTGAGAGGGTCAAGCAGCCTGGGCAGAACTAGTTAAATCAAGGAATTCTGTCACTTCAATCCCTCTTCCTTCTCCCAGGATGGATCTTTCCAAGGAGTGTTGATAAGCACCAAATTTTTTTTTTTAAACATCTTTATTGGAGTATAATTGCTTTACAATGGTGTGTTAGTTTCTGCTTTATAACAAAGTGAATCAGTTATACATATACATATGTTCCTATATCTCTTCCCTCTTGCATCTCCCTCCCTCCCACCCTCCCTATCCCACCCCTCTAGGTGGTCACAAAGCTCCGAGCTGATCTCCCTGTGCTATGCGGCTGCTTCCCACTAGCTATTGGTTTTACATTTGGTAGTGTATATATGTCCATGCCACTCTCTCACTTTGTCACAGCTTACCCTTCCCCCTCCCCATATCCTCAGGTCCATTCTCTAGTAGGTCTGTGTCTTTATTCCCATCTTGCCCCTAGATTCTTCATGACCATTTTTTTTTCTTAGATTCCATATATATGTGTTAGCATACGGTATTTGTTTTTCTCTTTCTGACTTACTTCACTCTGTATGACAGACTCTAGGTCCATCCACCTCACTACAAATAACTCAGTTTCGTTTCTTTTTATGGTTGAGTAATATTCCATTGTATATATGTGCTACATCTTCTTTATCCATTCATCTGTTGATGAACACCTAGGTTGCTTCCAGGTCCTGGCTATTGTAAATAAAGCTGCAATGAACATTTTGGTACATGACTCTTTTTGAATTACGGTTTTCTCAGGGTATATGCCCAGTAGTGAGATTGCTGGGTCGTATGGTAGTTCTATTTTTAGTTTTTTAAGGAACCTCCATACTGTTCTCCATAGTGGCTGTATCAATTTACATTCCTACCAACAGTGCAAGAGGATTCCCTTTTCTCCACACCCTCTCCAGCATTTATTGTTTGTAGATTTTTTGATGATGGCCATTCTGACCGTAAGCACCAAAATTTAACAACTAAAAATTGTCTTCCCTTTCCCTCTATTATTCTCTACTTTGCACACTAAATATGGAGTCGTGAAATAATGGAGACTTTAATGTGTCAAACGTTTATTCCATGTTAGGCTCCTAACATTAAGAAGCTCCTAAATGTTAAGTCCTCTTAATAATCCTGTGGAGTAGGAGTTATTATTTCTATTTTATAGAGAAGCAAGCTGACCCCAATAAAGGTAAGCTGCTCCAATGTCATGCGGGTGGTAGATGACAGAGCTACTATCAGAACACAGGACTGCCTGACTTGAGAGCCCATATTCTCTGCAACCAAACTTTCAAGTCGATTCTGAAATGCCTGAGGGGTGGGCAACAGTGAGAATAAAATGAACCAGCCCAGGGGACTCCAGACAGAAAAGGCTTACTAGCAGACCTAAAAGTATCATTGAATTGACTTCCAAACTTGTTGCTTTTGCTGCCTCCTTAGAAACCTCCTTTCCAAATAGCACCTCCAAGGCTATAAAATATTCTTTCCATCTGGACATCTCTAGTCTTCAAGGAAAATTTTAAGGTTGGGCCCCTGTCGCCTCTTGCCTATCTAGACAGACTAGCCAGCTCCTGGACAAGCTAGGACTGTTCTTTTAAGTAAGCCACATACATATGTTCTTGGAAGGCTGTCAATAATGCCAAGAAGTGCTCCTGGTTATGTGAGAACTATAGTTAGGAATAAAAGCACATTATCATGAATCAGAGCCGAAGCAGAATTCTGACTGCAAGAGAGAAGCCCTGAACTGTGTGAAGACATGTGAATGGAAAAAGAGTGTGGATATTTATAGTCTCCCCATGCCCACATCCTCTCTTGTTCTGCATGGGATGGAGTTAGCAGGTAATGAAAAGGGACATCCAGCCACGCACAAATGATTTAACAACAACAAAAAAGAATATAAAAAGGCAGATTGGTAGAAAGGAAGACTTTAGAAAGTAGTTGTGGAACAAAGTATGGCAGTCATTGTTAACTTCAGGAGAGCAACAGACAGCCAGAAGGATCCTGGAGGTACCTGCCTGGTTGGGAAGGCACTGGGCTTTTTTGAAGCAATGCCTGGTTGGGAGGAAGGGTCCCAAGCCTGGTTCCCTGGCTGCTGGTCCTGCCCTGCGAGGCAGGCTTGCTGAGTTGGACTGGCCAGGGCTGGAGGCAGGCAGCTCACTCCTACACGAGGTGAGGTAAAATATTCCCTTTCTTCTACTCACTGTGCCTTTCCAAAAGTACTAAATGGGAGGAGAACCAAGAGAAGGAATGCCTTCAGTGTTTCTCTACCAATCTATGGTCTGTGAAAGAATTTCAATCTAAATCGGCTATAAAATAGAACATCTCCTGCATGTGCCCTCAGGAAGACAAAACTTAAGGACTGAAAGACCCATTTCCCTGTAAATGCCCAATTTATAGAAAACTGCTAATATTGGAGTTTTCTTTAATGACAGGGAATTGGTCAGGGGTTGCCTCATATTTACCCTTGGGAAGCTTTACTTATGGTTTCCAGAGGCATGAACAAGAACTGATCTAGGTCAGGTGGTCTCACAAAATAAGCTGAAAGAGCTTTGTATGACTGCACTGGTTTTGTCTGCTCGGGAAATTTTCAAAGCTGGTCTTGCTTTGGTTTTGATTTTAAGTCTCTAATTGAACTCTCCCCTCTTAACATTCTCTGCCCATAAATACAGCCTACCCCAAACCATCAACGGACTCGCCTGTATTCCTCTGCTATTCCCGAATGAACTCATCTTTTGAACAATTTTATGCTTGCCTTTTATGTAGGTTGACGTGTCCCTTTTGACAATCTTGATCCATCTGAAGTTTTTAAACCCCGTTCACTAAGACAGAGTAAATTATTCAGTTATCATACATGGAGCTGAAAAATAAATTGTAATCCAAATTCCCCCCAGTCTGTTTGCAATTTCTTTTGCTTGGTGTGAAGGTTTACTTTTGAGACAGCCTGTAAGGCGTGAGGGCGCCTGAGAATTTGTGAGAGAGATCATGTAGGGGATGATTTGTTAGAGGCTGAAAGGGAGAATTTGCTTCCTTTCAGCTTTGAGATTTCGGGCTTAATCACTTTTCAGTGACTTTTGGATAAAAGTGTCAGGAAGCCAAGCCCATTCCTGGACTTCTCCTCAGGGCTGGAGGTGAAGTGTGAAAACAAAAGCTGTGTACATGTTGCCTGGTACAGGTGTGAGCACGTGAGAAGCAGCGGGGCGGGACCAGAGCCGTGAAGAAGGCATCTGCCTCATCTCTGGTCCCAGACTCCTGTCACTTCAGCCTGTCTACAGGGCAGAAACATGCCTTTGAGAAAAGTGTCTCTCAACAGCACTGGATGCTGTTTTGGGAAGAAAAGTAATGCTGGGAAATTACGTGGCTTTCTCAAAGCTGATATAATTGCTACGTCACAGCAATAGTAAGTGCCATATTGGAAACGGCAGGTACTGGCAGTGACTTTAAAGTTGTATTTTGGAAGAGCACGGCTGTACTCTCAACTCCAAAACTTGTCCATTTTCCTTTAATAATTTATAATGAATTTATCCTGAATGCTTTTTCAAAATGCTTCTGGAAACTACTTAAATGTTTACTAACTTTAAAAGTAATAATGACATGTGAAGTAAAATATCAATACTCTTTCCTTGTAATACAAGTAATTCTAATACTACAGATTCTTATTTTTATTTGCATTTACCATTTTCATATACTGTATATTATACAAAAGGCAGTATAGTCCCATTTTGTCCTCAGACAAATAGATCGAGGAGGCCAAAATTAATATAGCTCTAATGTTTAATTGATACAGGAAATAAAGAATTTTTGTGTGATAACAGACTACGATGATAACAAGACTGTACTAACTTGAATAATTTCGGAGCGCCTACAACACTACAAGAGAGATGTTTATATTACTTATTTGAAGAAGAAAATTAGAGAAAATAAAAGTAGTCTGTTTTTATTGAAAAAAACAATTTGCTAATATAACACTTACTTAGAAATTTAGATTGTTATTTGTGTTTTAAAAGTAGATCTTGCTAACATATATTTTTTTGAATAAATTTGAGGTTGTGTATTAGAGAGAGAACAAGCTTTGGAATTAGATAGATCTTGGTTTAAAATCTGTATCTGTATCATATCCTGATTAAGAAAGGTTATTTAACCTCTCTGAGCCTCAGCTTTCTTGATGTAGAATAGATAACAAAACCTCCTTTGAATAAGGGTTTGAATAAGGATGAAAATAAGCACCATTTCAATGAAACAAGCATTTGGTAGTCTGGTACAAACTGCAAATAGTGTAGGTTGTTTAATGAGTGATATATGACCACATTTGATTGTTAAATGGAGCTGGATTATTAAATTAGTATTTTATATACATATATATATCTTTAAAGATGTATATATAACTATTAAACTATTATCACATTATTCAATCAGGAGAAAGAAGAACCCTCTATAATATACCTTGCAAGTTCTCCTGAGAATATTTAATTTTGGAACCAAAGGCCAACAGACGGTAACTGCAGAGTCTCGGCCTTTCTGAAGTTGATGCTTCTACTCACAGACAGATCATTGACTTTTATCAATGATGGGTGTGGGCTAATATGCATTAATTGTAATTATTCAAGAAATTTAAAAAATCACTAAGCTCTCCACTTGGAAAGTATATAAGCCAAAAGTTAATTTTAAATCACTGAGTGATTTACCAGCATTTTAGCCCAGTGACAATCCCTTGTCATTATGACTTGACCTTAGTGAAGAGAGAGATTTTAGACTGAAAATAGTCCACAAGTTAAAACCACATGTTCTTTCCTGATAATTTAACTCTAAGACATATGGTTTATGTTCGCACATGCATCCAAAGCAGAGTGTCAAAAATAAAGCAACTGAGGACAGATAACTTGATACCAAACTTTCTGGGACTCACAGTGAAAATAAAACTTTGCAATCATTATTCCTGGCGTACAGGTAGAAGCGGGTGATAGAAAGAGCATTGGCTTTGCAGCTAGGCAGACACAGAAGGAATTCTGGCTCTGCCACTCACTTGCTATATGAACTTGGGCAAATTCCTTAATCTGTAAATATTACAGTCTTATCCACATTACAGTTAAAGATCGTTAAACAGATGAGAGATAATAATGACAACCAAAACAAAAAATAACAATAGTGTATTCAAATTACGGAGGCTTACAACGTGCTAGGTACAGGGCCAAATGTTTTATATACTTTTAATCTGTATAGAAGTTCTCTGGAGATAGCGCTAGCCTAGTTCACAGATGAACAAATGGAGGCTTAAGGAGGCTTAGTAGGATCTTAGCCTATCTGACTCCAAACCTTGTTATTTTGTCTGCTTCCAAAGGTACAGAAAAGACTTAGCACCGGTACATAAAGTCTGTGACATCCTTGAAAAATAGTAGCTGTGATGATAATGATCCTATTTCCATTATATGGTTTTTGGAAAAAAACTGTTTATAAAAGCAACATTTATGTATAATGTTTGGCAATAAAAAAGTACTACAAAAAAGATAACAAGAAACGTCTTGTAAAATTATCACCTAGAGGTATCCAAAATTAAGATTTTGCTGTATTTCCTTCAAGATTAAAAAAAGTATAATGTTACAAGGTAGTTTTAAATTTTGCACATTTCTATGGTACTAAAAGTCTTTGAAAACATGACTCCATGTTTATAAACATTTCATTGTTTTAATGTGCCGCTATTGAGTAGTTCTCCTATTGTTGGACTTTATTTCCTTTTTTTGCTCTTGTAAATTTGTTAATCCATTCAACAAATGTTTATTGAACATGTACTATGTACCATGTACTATTATAGGCATTGTGAAATAACAATGAATAAAGTATACAAAAAAATTGCTGCCTTCATGGAGCTTACAATCTAATAGGGAGAGGTAGACAATGAATAAAATAAATTAAATGGCATATTAGAAGGTAATAAAAGTCCTGGAGAAAAATAAAGCAGATAAAGGGGATAGAGAGTGCGGGTAAAAGGATGTTGCAATTTTGAATAATGGGTCAAGTAAGATCTCAAAGAGAAGGTAACATCTGAACAAAGACTTGAAGGCTGTAAGAAGCAAGGCATGTGGATATCAGCACCCCAGGGATAGGGAACAGCAAAATAAGGCCCTGTGGTGCAACTGTGCCTGCAGCATTCTGAGAATAGTAGGGAGTACAGTGAGTGAAATGAATAAACAAAGAGGAACGAAGGAGGCATGAGGTCAGAGCGATAACAGGACACCACAGCAGATACAAGACCACACGGGTAAAGACTTTGGTTTTTACTCGGAGATGAGATGCTGTTAAAGGATTTGAACAGGGAAATGACATAAGCTAATTAGCTTTTTAAAATGTTTCCTTGGGCTGCTACGTGACTAGCCTTCAGGGGACACGGAAGCAAGAAGACCAGTTAGGAAGCTATCATGATAATCCAGGAGAGAGATGGTGTATCCTGGGCTAGGGTGGTAGTGATGGAGGTCCTGAGAAGCAGAAGAATTTTGAAATACTTTGAACGAAGAGCCAGTAGGATTTGTTGGCAGACTGGAGAGGAGTCAAAGATTATGAAGTTTTTGGCTTAAGCTACCACAGAAGGATACAGGTGGCATCAGCTGAAGACTGGAATAAAGCAGGGTTGGGGGTGTGTGTGGTGGGAGATCAGGAAGCCGGAGGTCAGTTTGTACAGTTAAGTCTGAGATGCCTATTAGACACCCAGATGGAGATGTCAAGTGGGCAGTTGGATAGGGGAGTCCAGAGTTCAAGGAAGAGGTTGAACTTGGAGGTATAAATTTGGAAGTCAGAGTGTAGAGAGAATTTATAGATATGAGGGTGGATGAAATCACCAAGGAAGCAAATATATCTTTGATGAATATTCTTCTTCATAAACACTTATCCTTATCTATGGTCATTTCACCAGAACAGATTTCTAGGAGTGAAATTATTGAGTCAAAAGGCATGTCATTGCCAAGGCTCTTGATATATGTTGCCAAATTACTTTTCAAAGTGGCAACAGTTTATATTACCAGCCAACACTGAATATTATACTTTAAATAATCTCTTTTAATTTGATACATAAAATAGAGTTTTCTAGAAAACAAAGTTATGGTTACCAAAAGGGAAAGGTGGGGTTGGAGGGATAAGTTAGGAGTTTGGGACTGGCAGATCCAAATTGCTATATATAAAATGGATAAACAACAAGTCCTATTGTACAGCATAGGGAGCTATACTCAATATCTGGTAATAAACTGTAATGGAAAAGAATCTGGAAAAAAAATATATGACTGAATCACTTTGCTGTACACCAGAAAGTAACTAACATTGTAAATCAACTACACTTCAATAAAAAAAAAAAAAGTCTTACTGTTGATGTGAGTTTTCTGATGACTAGTGAAGTAAAAAGTTTTTACAATGTGTTTGTTGATCATTTTTATTTCTTCTGTGCATTGGCTAATGGCCTGCTCAGAGTAAGACTTCCATTGGAGTACTTTATAAAATTTTTGTAATTTGCATAATTTATAGCTTTATTATTTTAGTTAATTATTTCTAATCCTTTGTTTTTATGTATAGGATAAGTACAAGCTAAGAAGAGGGATCAGATTGATGCCAAAGTGGCCTTTCCAGGGACTCATGAGTTGTGACATTTTATTTGCTTGGGCAGATAATGGTGGCTGTGATATTGTGATTTATAATAAGAAATACTTATGTGATCTTAGTTCCTATTTCCAGAACAGAGTTCCTAAAACCCTTAGAATTTCCTAACTGATGAGAATGATAAAGATGTCTTTTGTTCTGTTAATGAGGTGACTTTTGCATCTCCCCACTCAGGACAGGGGCTGGTGGCCCAAAGAACCGACCCCGTGATTAGAGGGTTGGAACTTCCAGCCCCACCCGCTACCTCCCACCAGGGAAGGCAGAGGAGTAGAGCTGGATACTGAGTTCAGTCACCAATGGCCAATGATTTAATCAATCATGCCTCTGTAGTGAAGTCTCCATAAATACACAAAAGAAGAGAGAGGGTTTGGAAAGCTTCTGGGTTGGTGAACACATGGAGATCTGGGGAGAGTGGTGTGCTCGTAGCCATGCCTCATGCCCTTTCTCTGTAAGCATTTCTTCTAACTGGCTGTTCCTGAGTTATATCCTTTTATAATAAGCCAGTAATCTAGTAAGTAAATTGTTTCTCTGAGTTTTGTGAGTCGCTCTAGTAAATTAATTGAACCCAAGGTAGGGGTCATTGGAACCTCCAAGCTATAGTTAGTAGGTCAGAAGCACAGGCCTGGCTTCTGAAGTGGGGATGGTGGGGGGACAGTTTTGTGGGACTGAGTCCTTAACCTGTGGAATCTGATGCAATTTCTGAACAGACAGCACCAGAATTGAGTTGAATTGTAGGACACCCAGCTAGCATCAGAGAATTGCTTATTGCTGTGGGGATGCCCTCACCCACCCACCACATATACATGTTGGAACTGTACCTTGAACTTTTAGCAGTTTTAAAGTATTAAAGTATTGAACCACAATTGGGGAAGCATATATAATACAGCCATTATTAAATACACACAATTAACAGAAAAGTCAAAACAACACAGAAGTTTCTTAAAAATTAAAACACTGTGCTCACTGAAATGAAATTACCTGAAAACTAGAACTATTGCTAATATTGCTAAAGGGTGAGTAGCAAACATTTTAAGTAAACTATTTTTTAGTCTAATAATACACGGCAGGGAAGAAAATAATAATAACAGCGAACATTTACATAGTACTTATTACATGCCTAGTGATGTTTTAAGAACTTTATTGATACTGCCTCATTCTTTCAACAACTCTATGAGGTAGGCAGCAGTTAGAAACTCCTTTTATAAAGGAGGAATTTGAACCCCAGATAGGTTAACTAACCTGCCCAAGATGCCCCAGTAGAACCCAGATTCTAACACACACAGTCTGGGTCAAGAGCCCAGACTGTTTCAGTTGCCCGATAAATATTATTTCATGTACTTTTTTTTTTTTTTAAGTTTTATTGGAGTATAGTTAATTTACAGTGTTGTGTTAGTTTCAGGTGTGTAGCAAAGTGAATCAGTTACACATATGTATATTTCATGTACTCTTGATAGCGACCTTCAGAGGTAGATTTACCTGCTCATTCTAGAGATGGAGAAACTAGATGCAGGACTTGCTCAGGTCCTGCGTGTAGGGAGTGATACAGGCTGGATTTGACCCATGAGACCATGCAGTCGGGGTTCCTTCCCTTAATACAACACTGCCTCCCAGAAATAGTTAAGAGCTGAACTGTGCAGTACACATGTTAAGTGGTAAAGGAATTCAGAAACAGAGGAGACTGACAGAGGCCCGAATAGTCAGGGAAAAGAGGTGAAGTAACCAGGGGCAAAAGACAGGATCTGAAAGGAAGAACGAAAGAGAAAGGGCAACTTAAGCAAGAGGGGCAAATGCTGGAGGATGAAATGGGACGGCCTGTGTGGGGAATGTTCAGGAGATTTTGTACTGGCTCGTGGGCTTGTATTGTCTGTCCTGTTCTTCTGGTAATTGTCTTCTGGATTTTATTTTGACACATATTAGTTATGTGGCTTCCTGTCTCTTCCCCTGAATAGATTCTCTTCCTGTGAGTTGCTATCAAGCTGTAGCTTCTAAAAAGCGGGGAACTTATCTTGTTCAGTTTTGATTCCTAGCCTATAAGAACTTAACATATATTTGTTGAAATTGGTTGAATTGCTGGTTTGGACCTGTTCTAGACTTTTAGATAAGACTGCTTACATTCATGGGGTCGCGTCAGCCTCTTCCTTTCAACCATGTCCCTTCCACCAGCATTGAAACTCACTCAAGTCTCCCCTCTCTGAAACAAAAGCAATGGATGTAAAACAAACAAAAGCAACAACTGCTTCCTCAGCTACACTCTTCCATCTAACTACTGCTTTCTTTTTCTCTTTTCCCCCACAGTCAAATGCCTTGAGTTTTTGACCCCTGCCTATCCACCTCTCTTCTCACCTCCCACTTATTCCACTGCCTACTCCTATCTGGTGTCTACTCCAGACGAGCAATGGACAATAAAATTCTCTAACTACCCTCCAATTTATAACAGGAACGGGTTTTTTTTCAGTCCTCATCTTACTTGACTTCCCACAGAAGCAACTTTGGACAGTTGATGCCTCACTTCCTGGAGCACTTTTAATTTAGGTATGGTATAGGTATGGTACCCGGTTCTCCTTTTCTCCCCCATCTTTGACTACTTTCTCTTCCCCTCCTTGCCTCATCTTCCTCTACCAGCCTTAAGATGTTGCTTTTAATTAAGACTCTATTGCTCTTTATGTAACTAATCACCACCAACAATACATACTTATTGAATTAATGAATGGACAAACAATCTAGTGCCTTCCTTGGGCTGAGCCCTAAGAAAATCCATTTCTTTCTCCTTCTGCTGACTGTTTCATTTAACATTTTTCCTATGCTATTCCTGCATTTTCTACATCTTGCTAAACTCTCTACTTGGTCCCTTTCCCAATTTATCCCTGAGCCTCAGCTAATCCAAGATCTATCCCTTGGTCTGTTAATTCAATTCCTGGCTCTGACGAAGTTATTTAACTTTGGACAACTTTGATAGCATGAATTCCCAGTAGACTTCATGGAGAGAGAAAAAACACTGCCGCTGAATTTGACAGTTGTTTGACATACCGTGAAACCAAATAAATAATTTGAAGGAAAGCTAGTGAATCATCTGGGGAGAGGTTCTGTAGAGTTCAAGGAAGCTTAGTATGTACTTTTCCCTCATGGAAAATATTGCACTGGTTTCCTGTAGATATCATATTGCTGTGTTTTGTTTACTTGAGCTGAATTCTCCCACTTCTTATTTATTTAAACTGGTTGACAATGTTATTTTTGATCTTTGAGCGTATGAGTTCTTAGTAATTTTCTTTTTTCTAGATTATCAACAGGATACATATTATAGTAGAAAAATTTGTAGAAAAAAGATAAAAATTATTCTTAATTCCACCTTTCAGACATAACCAAACATGGGAATTTTCCATAGTAACATAATTATGTAAAAATACCCCTTATATGCTTCTGGCAAAAAAAATAGTTTAGATTTTTTTCTGTAACATAAACTAACAGAATCTTAAGAAGCTTTCTCATTTTATAATTCTTTTTTTTTTTTTTAGTCCAGGGGTCTTTCTCTATAAAATACTAGTTTTAATTTAAACAAATCATTATAAATGATCTGAGTTTACAAAAATAGACCTTTTCTTTCTTCTTTCTCTTCCTTTTTTTTTTTTTTTTCCAGGTGGGCTGGAAATTTACTATTCAACTGGCAAATAACATTATTGGGGGTAAAATTACAATTATGTCTGAGGTAAGAAAAAAATAATTCTCTGAAGCAAGACTCATTTTAAAATTGAAAGAGACAAGGATAGAAGGAATTCAAGATCTGAGAGCTCTTTTTAAATAATTAAGGCTCAGTTCTACTCATAGTCAAAAGAAGAGCTTAACCCTCTGCTTTTCTCTAATGTTTTCATATTTTAGCTTCATTCCTTGGACCAGACTGTGAACTCTCTGGGATCAGGAGCTGTGTTAAGTCTTTTCTGGATCCCCACAGTGATTTGCAGAGCGCTCTGTAAATGCATAATAAATATGGGCTTTTTGACTCCTCAAATCATATGGATCAGAGTAAATAATAATCTCATTTGTGTGCTCTACAAGTGAGTTACGAAGGACCCTCACATCTTTTCTAATCTGGACTTCATGTCAATTCTCTGAAGTAGATACACTAGGTTATTCATTACTATTATGGCTTTAAAAGGGAAAATAAATATCTTGCAAACATGTTCATGATATAATTTTAAGTTAAAAAATGTTTAATGTATAGCACAATATGATTTCAGCTGCCATACTATCAAAATATCATAGAAAAACACGGCATGGAAAAGACCCAAAATGTTAACAGCGTTTTTTTCTGGGTTGCAGAATAATGGATGCTTTTTATTTTCTCCTGATACTTGTCTGCATTCTTTACCCCCAGTACCCACTCACATGTAGGCATACACACACACACACACACACACACACACACAGGCTCTCCATAAATATCATTTGTTTTCAAAAGGAAGAATAAAATTTTTACATAAAAAGAATTAAAAACAGAAGTAAACAGACTCCATTTTTCCTCCTCTGGATTGAAACTTGAAAGCTGCTCAGCCTTCAGGCAGCTCTGCTTGCCAATGTTGAGAAGGAAAAAGAGAGAAAATAACATAGCATGCATCTGCCAAGACAGATTTGTGGTTGACATTTCTTCTGAAAAATGTCTCCATTAAAATAAGTAGCTGTTGGTGTTGTCTCCTGATTGAGTCATTTTGAAAAGTAATGAGTAGTTTTCAGAAATGGATTTCTGCTTTCCCATGGAATCCATCACTTTGAATGGATATACCTTAGACATTATGAGCACATGATGAATTTATCGCTGGGTATAGTCATCTTCCTAAACATACTTGCATGATGTTGTTCAGCACAGTGAAGTGCTCAACAAACATAAGCTATTATTCATTATGAATATTTTGGACATATTTTTATTAGACTTTTTCTAAGTGTTTTAGAGCTTGGACTACGCATTACACTAATAACTGCAGATGTCATTTATTTAACCACCCATGTGATATGAGTCCTTTATTCATATTATTTCTAACCTTAATTAATCTTGCAAGTCGGTTAACTCCAGCCCCATTTTACAGATGAGGATACTCCAGAGAAGTTAAGAAACTTGCCAGGATTCAAACCCTGGTCTTTGTGACTTCAAAGCCAGCCTTTGGGGACTTCCCTGGTGGTCCAGTGGTTAAGAATCCATGCTTCCACTGCAGGGGGTATGGGTTTGATCCCTGGTCAGGGAACTAAGATCCCACATGCTGCGTGGTGTGGCCAAAAAAAAAAAAAAAAAAAAGCCAGCCTTTGGCCCATGATACCACACTAGGTTTTGCTGAATGTCATATTTATCATTGAGTTGCTTGTAGTATTTCCCTAGCATGGGGTTCCTTTGAATATGTTAGAAATTGAGCAGGGTTTTTGAATGATACAGGCATGAACAAATATATAGAACCAGCAGCCCTACCCATCGTTCTTGGTGTCTGAGAACATCCTCAGGGAGGGAGAAAGGGGAAAGAAATCAAGGAAGAGATTTGCTTCCAAGTGAAAGCAAACTTGGAAGAAGAAAAGAGAGAAGAAAGAAATCAACATCAAGAGTCTATAAAATAGCTTCTGAAGGGCTTTTACAGCTGGTGAGAGGTTTGGCAATGCTTATTCCAGCTGGGTTCAATTTTCTTAGTTCATCATTTCATAGGAGCTGCAACAGCTACCTTTAAAAAATGTCTCTGGATCACAGGAATTTTTCTCTTGTCATAAATCTGATATAATAAAAGAAGATAAGAAAGTAGCACAGCACATGCGGTTGCTATAGCATTAATAATACTTCTGGCCAGTGCAGGGGGCAATACCATCCAAATAATAATAATAACAGCCATGCCTGATTAGTGCTTTCTCTCTGCTGGGCACTGTATTGAATGCTTTAGTTACCTTTTCTCCCTCAATCTTCACAAACTACCTAGGAGGTACGTAATATGAGATTCAGTTTTCCAATGTCATAACTGAGGACCTGAGAGTTTCTGTAACTTGTGCAAGGCCAAGAGCTGGTTAAAGGCCTACAACCATGATCGGTTTGCCTCTGAGTTTTTAATCACTGGCCTTGTTTTCCTCTGTTGATAAATGGTGCTGTTTTCACTTGTCTGGCCATGTTCATCTTTTTCTCTTTATGTCTCCAATCCAGTATGTGATTAGGGTGTTGGTTTAAATCTATGTTTCATTCAGTAAATATTTATTGAGCATCTACTACATGCCAGATAGTGTTCTAGGAGTTTGGCATATTAGTGGTAAAGAAATCACTCAAAATACTTTCCCTCATGGAACTTTTGCTTCAAACATTGCATATTCTTTCTGAAATTTGCATTATTTTAAGAATTCTAATTTACCTTATGAGAGTGTGGAACAACAAAAACAAAAAAATCAAAATCTGATGTGCAATTTAAGAGTTAAACTTTGAATCAAGAGACCTAACACTTAAAAGGAAAACAAAGCATGTTTAGGGCAATGTAAAGACTAGAATTCTTTTCTTTTTTTTTTGGCTGCATGGCTTGTGGGATTTTAGTTCCCCGAACAGGGATCGAACCTGGGCCCCTGGCAGTGAGAACACGGAGTCCTAACCACTGGACTGCCAGGGAATTCCTGTAGAATACTTAAAAGATGTAACCTAGGATTAACTGCAAAGATGCGAAAAAAGGTTTTCAAGGTGAAAGGTGTTTTTTGGCTTTGTTTTTGCTGCCTCCCCCCCACCCCATATATGGACTTATGGGCTCCAAGTTAGGTGCTAGAAATAAAATATTGAAGATAACAGTAAAGTGATACAAAAGAAAGTAGACAGTGAAATTATAAAGACAGGAGAATTACAGTTGAAAGATACTAGAATCATAAAGAAGTAGAATTATAAAATAGGGTAATAACTGTCATGATAGGAATCAAAAGGGGTGTTGGAGATCTCATAGGTGCAGGCATCTGTCCCAGACAGAGTGGATTCCCAGAGGAAGCCATCTCGAGTGTGACAGCCCAGCCAGGTCAACGCAGTGGCGAAGACGATCAGGACAGCAGGGAGAGGGAAAAGCTCGGGCAACAGCCCCTAGCTCAAGAGAATGCAGTCTGTGAGCAACTACAAGTAGGAGAAAATAATTTGAGCCAACTGAAGTTTCCTATGTTTTTCTCTTCTCTTCTCTTCTCTTCCCAGTTTTAAAGCAGAGCTATCATTTCACGGAACATGGAGTAGAGCAGTGCCATTATGGAATTGTCTACCCATACAATTTTAGGAAATTAATTAATTGATATTGTTAATAACAAATTTCAGTGTTTTAGAAATTCAGATGGAATTGATGAAATGAAAACGCAATCAGAAGCTGCAGTCATCCAACACTGCTAATAGAGCCAAGAGGATTGCACCCGAGGCTTTAAGATCTTCTGAGAGAGAGAGGGTTTAGTTGGAAATTACTACTGAATTCAGTTGTAAGGGATCATATAATCTTTTGGGACTTCTGTCAGAATGAATTTATCATGAACATATGAACTCTAAAGCTGTGGTAGGAAAACTAAAAATAAACATTATCAAGTATGTATCAAATGATGGCCATGTCTGTATTCACATTTTTAAGAAGTTTCAGGATAGAAGAAAAATCACATTTCCCATTGCATAACAATCTCAATATTTTCAAACTAGATTTTCAGGTAAGAAACAAGATTCTTGGGACTTCCCTGGTGGTCCAGTGCATAAGACTCTGCGCTCCCAATGCAGGGGGCCCAGGTTTGATCCCTGGTCGGGGAACTAGATCCTGCATGCATGCTGCAATTAAGAGCCGGCGTGCCGCAACTAAGAAGCAACTAAATTGGGAGATTGGGATTGACATACATACACTATTGATACGATGTATAAAATAATTAACTAATGAGAACCTACTGTATAGCACTGGGAACTCTACTCAATGCTCTGGGTGACCTAAATGGGAAGGAAATCCAAAAAAGAGGAGATATATGTATACATATTGCTGATTCACTCTGCTGTATGGTAGAAACTAACAATATTGTGAAGCAACTATACTCCAATAAAATATTTTTAAAATAAATTAATTAATTTAAAAAAAAAAGAAACAACTAAGAAGTCTCCATGCCGCAACTAAAAATCCCGCATGCTGCAACTAAGACCCGGCTCAGCCAAAATAAATAAATGGATAATAAAATAAATAAATAAATATTTAAAAAAAGAAACAAGATTCTTAAAAAAAATCCATTGTTTCTTTTTTTCTTCCTTGATCCTGAATTTGACAGCAATTGTAGAAATTGTTTGAAGCAATACTTAGTATTTTCTGAGAAATCTCTCAAGGTTGCTGACACCTTCAAGTAACCTGTGAATTGGCAACAGTTAGAGGCCAGACCACAGGGGAAAGCATGAATTTTTGAAAGCCTGAGTTTAAAACACTACTGAAAAGCTACTTATCCAATCCAAATGAATGAAGTCTAAACAAGGTCTTGTTACCACTAAACTTATTAGAACTAACTCATTCAATGCAACTCATAACTTAATGCATTAATTCAAAAATATTGATATTTTAAATCACTCTGTGTATCTGGTACTATTCTGGCTGCACAGTCCCTGCTAAGCTGGTTACTGAAGAGAACAGCTACAACTTATGCACACCCAGCTTTCTTTTCTACAGACATTCTTTTAAATTCAGGGTTGTTTTGCTACTTCATATAGAAGATCTGAAGGCCAGAAATCAATGTCTTCATTAATATTTGAGTACCTCCTATTAACTAGAAATCTCAAAACAACTGCTTGAAAAGAAATTGATGAATGAGTAGATTTTTAAGTTTATTTGATACTGTGTGCAATTAAATTCCTAAATTAGGGAGTGGGCAATCAACAAGAAATTAGAATGGTTAATACAAAATTTCTTTTATTTCCTCACTCTTTCCCTGGCTGTTCAGCCTTTGATTCAGTCTTTTCTGTCCACCTCTTTCTGTTTCCAATCCTGAACTTGGTAATGACTAGGACTCCTCACTCAGTAATTTCAAATGTCTGATTACTTCCTTGAATGCGTGGAGTAAGCTCCATAGATTGTCCAGAGCGTTTGGACTTCATTCAGTCCCACAGGAGTTACCATGGAGAAGCCAAAGGCAATTTGCTCCATCTTGCAGCCCTTTGTGCCTCCTTCTATCATCATAATGGTCAGATGCTTTGAGGCCACTCATTTATCCCCTCTCTCCCCCTTTCCACCTGAGCTCCTTCAGAGCAGGGGCATGTCTGCATATCTGTCTATGCCTCACCTGCTAGGTCAGGGTAAAGGAGGTGGAGGCACCACCCTTGGGACTGAGGCTTCCAGAGGCTGGCTAGGTGAGAGGCAGGATGAGAGGGGAGCCAGTCACAGCAGATGAGACAACAGCACGTGCTGAGTCTGAAGGGTGATACAGGGCAGACCGGAGACGGAAGAGTATTGTCAGAGTGAGACACGAAGTGGGTGAGGCAAGAGTCAGGTTGTACAGTTTAGGATTTATCTGAGAAAGGATAGCAAAGCTCTTGTCTTTACCCGAAATCAGCTAAGTTAGCTATAACACCTGGCACATCCAAGGCACTAAATAATTTTAATACCTACCTAACAGGGTTGAGTGATTAAAAGCGGTAAAGATTAAAAGAGGTAAAGAGCTGGCATAGCATTTGATCTAGTATGTTAGTCCTTCTCCATTTCTCCTAGAATTAGATTTCTCAGTCAACAACATCTTGTCATTCCCATTACTATGGCTTTACCGATATCTTTCCCGACTGTTTTGAGAGGGAGGCTCTTTTCTTGGCTGCAAGTCTGGCTCAATCCCTTGTTATTAACTGAGTGGACTCTGTGAGACGGGACATATTTCAAACCTCAGCACCCTCATTTACTGGCTCTGGCATTTATGGTATGTTCCTGAACATCTCTGAACCTGTTCCTTTCATTAAACTTTAAGGACGATTGTGAGACTTGGATATAAAGTGGATAAAGGTCCTGGAATATTAAAAGTACTTACTGAAATGTAGCTATTATGAAGCACAGACACTTTCTACTCAAACTGTTTTGGACAGAATTGGTAGCAAATGTATTTCCCAATATCTTTTTAAACCAAGAAAATGGAATTTTTTTTAAACTTTGTAGTGGTTATTGCAGGTTGGTTTATTTAACATTTGTCCTAACTCTTTTCCTTTGCTTTCCTCTACATCAGAGGCTGGGAAGCTAAATAATTCATTTCCCAGCCTCCCTTGAAGGCAGGGGGAAACCTGTGACCTAGTTCTGACTGATGAGACCTAAGTGTGAGTCAATGAAGGAGAGAGAGGGGATTTATGGGAAAGCACTTGCTTTCTTAGCAAAGGGTAATAGATATGGTTACCCAGCCTTTTGCCCTAACCTCTTTGTCCTATTTGGAATTCTGGATCTGATGACTACAGCAGCAGCCGCCATTTTGCTACAATGAAGAAACACATCAAAGAGGGTGGAACAGAAAGATAGAAGGGACACGGTTCCTTGATGACATCATTAAGTCACTGTACTAGCCTTAGATGATCCATCTCTGTACTTATTTTTACACAAGTCAAATAAACCTGTTTGTTTAAGCCATAGCTATTCAGCTATTCTGTTACTTGTAATCAAACATATCGTTAACAGGTACAAACCTTATATTTTTGATTATAACTGACTACTGTGCAGTGGTTAAATGGAACTATGTCCTCATATGTGTAAAATGTATAGGGCTCTCTGCCATCAAAATAAATGGTTCCAAATATATCTATAAGTTTTTACTAAATTTATTAATTTATTTACTCAATGAGTTATTTTGAAACAACTATTTGTGGAAAGAATAATTGGAAATTCAATGGACTCTGCTGTCTCTTTGCTTGGATTTTAATGTCACTTTACAATGCTTTAGCTAATCACAATCCTTAGTACATTAGTTTTCTTTTCCCATCCTCTTTTCTTTCAACTTTGCCATGAATGCTGTCCAAATAAGAAATCAAAATAATTAAATTGGTAAAATGCATGTTATATCTCATATGCAGGTGATTTATGAGTGCTATTCTTCCCCAAGCACTTTTTTGGTTACTCCCACATTTGCGGTTGGTTCCAGATGGTTGTAGGTTCTGCCCCATGGAGAAATAAAACCCTGTGGCACCCACAGTCACCATCCCAGCTTAGGTCCTTATCAAATCCCTTCCAGATGCTTTCTCCATTCAATGTCTTACACACAGCTATGAGCTTATATTTCCAGTTGTGTCATTCCCTTGCTCAGAGCCTTTAAAGCTCACCCCTGCCCATAGAATAACCCTTCCTCCTTAGCTGAGCACTTCAGGGCCTTCCTCATTTTGATCTCAGCACATCTGTCCCCTTTCCTTTCTTTTTTTTATTTTCTTATTTTTTTATTTTTAAAGGAACTCCTTTATTTATTTTTATTTTTGGCTGTGTTGGGTCTTCGTTTCTGTGCAAGGGCTTTCTCTAGTTGCGGCGAGCGGGGGCCACTCTTCATCGCGGTGCGCGGGCCTCTCACTATCGCGGCCTCTCTTGTTGCGGAGCACAGGCTCCAGACGCGCAGGCTCAGTAGTTGTGGCTCACGGGCCTAGTTGCTCCACGGCATGTGGGATCTTCCCAGACCAGGGCTCGAACCCGTGTCCCCTGCATTGGCAGGCAGATTCTCAACCACTGCGCCACCAGGGAAGCCCCCCCCACTTCCTTTCTAATTCTCACTACTTCGTCATATACCCTCCCCGCCTTGTGTCTGTTCATGTCTGCTTATAATGCCCTTCCTTTCCATTTCTGGGTTCTCTTCCCCAGCCCACAAGCGCCAATGTTTCTAGGAAAGCCTTTCTTAATCTTTCCAGGAGTAAGTCACTTCCCTGCCCCTGGCTCTTCCTGGCTTATTACACCTCTGTGTGTGACACTTACCCCTTCCTGTGCTATATTCAAGTTATTTATGTTTACGTTATTGCCTGCACACAAACTCCACGAAGACAGATCTACCTCCATATCATCTCTCTATTCCCTACAGTGCCTGATGTGGCCCCTTTGTTTGACATGCAACAGGCCCTCGATAAAACTGCTTGAATGGATGACTGTAAAAGGCCTGTCATAATGGGGAAGATGAATGATAAAACTCCAAGTAGATAAGGATAGGGTTTTGCCTGAAGCAGAACTGCAGCCATGGTTTTACATTTGATTTGTAGAACTGAGCAAGATCAGAAATGACGGGTAGTGTAGATACACAAAAATACAAGGCCCAATAACTGGCCATTCCCAGTTAAATTGTCTTCTTGTAATGTGTGCTCAGATTAATCAATTTTATGAATTATCTTAATTATTTTACATCTGTTATCTAGTAAAATTACTTTTTGAAAAACCTCTCAGTGTAATGTACCAACAGAATTAATTTTCTCATTTATTCTTTCCAAAGAAACATAAATGAAGCGATTACAGCTGAATAGAGGTGCTTATCAAATGATAAATGCCTGGAGAAAGCAGTAATGGGCTTTCTCTTCAAGATCCAGAGTGCATAGGTGCCATGCTTCAATGAAGGGAAAACAGAGCAATCACAGGTGCTGCCTCTGGGGTCAGCGCTCTGCATCTGGGCCAAGGCTCTACTGCTCTTATGGGATCCTGGGCCAGCTACACTTTGGTGTGCTTCAGCTTTCTCATTTACAAAATGGAGATGATAATAATATCAGACTCATGGAGATCTGGTGAGGATTAAGGACCTACCACATGTGAAGCACTTTGAATAGTACCAAGCACATATTAAGCACTTATAAATTGTTAGCTATTGTTTTTTGACACCATCTATTCATAATATATTCTTGTATTTTCCTCACTGGTAAGTCTTAAATGCCTGTTCTTTTCTTTTCTTTTGTCTTCTTCTCTTTTATTTTTGGTCACTTAATTTAGTTATAGTGTCTCTATTTAAAAATATTGATCAATTCCAATTAGTTTTGTCTGAAACAGAAAGAATTTAGTCCAAGAACTTTACAAAAAATATTATTTTCTTACTCATGTTCCTGATAAGTCTCAGTATAAAATATTAAAATAAATTAAGATCTAATTCTGGAAGTGTGGAATGTTCACTGACACTAATTTTTTTAATTTAATCAATCTATTTATTTTTGGCTGTGTTGGGTCTTCGTTGCTGTGCACGGGCTTTCTCTAGTTGTGGGGAGCAGGGCCTACTTTTCATTGCAGTGTGTGGGCTTATTGCGGTGGTCTCTCTCGTTGTGGAGCATGGGCTCTAGGCACATGGCTTCAGTAGATGTGGCATGCGGGCTCAGTAGTTGTGGCTCATGGGCTTAGTTGCTCCATGGCATGTGGGATCTTCCTGGACCAGGGTTCGAACCTGTGTCCCCTGCATTGGCAGGTAGATTCTTAACCACTGAGCCACAGGGAAGCCCTTGCTGACACTATTATCATAATTATTGTTCTGATCAGAGAGCTTCTCCTGGAGAAGTGACCAGCTGAAAATGTGTGTGTGTGTGTGTGTGTGTGTGTGTGTGTGTGTGTGTACATTTTCCTGTCAGGAACTGAAGAGTTGAAACAAGAGTTTACAGTAAGCTGTCAGTGTGACATGACATTCAGCTACCAACTATCTACTAATCTGCTTTATTTTACTTAAAAAAAATTATGAATAAAGACAAGCTATTGTAGAAGGCAGCCCCAGGCCTTAAACTAAAGTATTCTTAGGTAGACTTGTCAATAATAGTTCTTGGAATTGGGATTTTCTTAATGTGAATTTTCCACATGTGTTCACTTGAATATTATCTTGATTTTATCCATACTACTTATTTCATGGTTATCATGTAAGGACCCTAGTTTATACTTTAGCTGATTAAAGAGTAGTGCGTAGAGCTTTTTGGACTCTATTTCATGGGTATTTGTAATAATAAAATCAGCAGAAAAATATCTTATATCCTTTTGGGGATGGAACCATGTTCATTCTTTAAGTTCATCCTCATTTTTCCTGTAAACATCTGTATGAAACATCACAATGAGTATATTGCATTTGTTGGCGTGAGAGCTCTTCTCATCAGGCAACGGCAATAGGTTCGCCATGTAGTTGGCATTAATTTCCCACTTTGAAAGGAGCTGCATTCTCTGAGCCATTTGGTTTGCTCTCTGACAGTGGAGTATGGATAGGTCTGATACTGCGTGAGCTTTGCGTATGGAAAAGTTGTGTCAGGGTGCTTGCTTGTTACTAAGACAGAACGACAGAATTAGCTATAAATACAGTATCTGCTTGTTCTCCCTTTTGTTTTGATGCTGTTTAGGAACCAGCATAATTTGCCCCGGAATGTGGATGTTACTTTGCTACAAGTAGGTTGCCACTTTATGAGCAAATAGTGATCTCTCAGTGCTTTTATTTTCCTTTCTATATATAAAAGATCCGAGAATGAAACTGATATCATAATCGTATTTTAGTTTTTAGAGCCCACAATAATGACAGTTATGAAAGTAATCAGATTCATTTTCAATTTAGTTTTGGATATTTTAAAGCCAGGATACAAAGGTCTGTGCCACTAGGTAAATTAAATGGGTCCCACTGACTAACCCACAGAGATGGTACCCTCCTAAAGTAGGACATGGTACTTTTTCTAGGGCAGCACTGTCTTGCCAGCTTTGCACACAGTAGGATTTGATAAATGTCTGTTGCCCAGACAGTGTGATTCCTTATAAGCTGCTCTTAAGTCAAGCCAAAAATGGATATTTCTCATGTTTCTTTGGGGGTGCTTCACATTGAGGCTTTATCAGTATTAGGTTTGATGCCAGAAAGTACTGTCAACTAGATTTAAAATACTTTGAATTAAAAAAATTATTTATTTATTTATTTATTTTTACAGTAGGTCCTTGTTGGTTATCTATTTTATTTTTTTAATATATTTTTTCCTTTGTCTTTTAAAAAAATATTTATTTATTTATTTCATTATTTATTTATTTATTTAGGCTGCACCAGGTCTTAGTTGCAGCACGTGGGATCTTCAGTTGTGGTATGCATGTGGGAGCTAGTTCCCTGACCAGGGATCAAACCTGAGCCCCCTGCATTGGGAGCGCAGGGTCTTATGCTCTGGACCACCAGGGAAGTTGCATGGTTATCTATTTTAAATATAGCAGTGTGTGCACATCAATCCAAAACTTTCAATCTATCCCTCCCGCCCACTCCTCCCGGTAACCGTAAGTTCATTCTGTGAGTCTGTTCTGTTTTGAAAATAATTTCATCTGTATGAAAAAGTACTTTGAATTTAAAACAATTCAGAGGGCCATATATCCAGGTGCACGTATATACCATCATCACCCAAGCAAATATCTTACAGAATACCCCCATAGCCTTTCCCATTTATTAACCTTTGAAAACTCCTCCCTGACTATTTTCTATCTTAGTTACTAAATCCACCAAATAGGAATTAGTGGGGGCTTTTGGTTATGTAACAATGAATGCTTAAACAGCATATAATCAGTGATGGTATATAAAGGAAATATAGCTTCATTATGTTACATATTACAAATTTATCAACCTCAAGCATTGGGATGCAATAACAGAATTTTCCTCCTAGTAATTTTAGGAGAATGGGTTTGTCTGAGTAAACTTTTATCGGGTATTTTCATTGCCTTTCTTCTGTTTATGCGGGCTGCTGAATTTACAGAGGGCTTGTGCTGCTTAGATTTCTCTCCTACCACCCCATGCAGTGATGCTAGTGGAGATGGTGATAATTAACCAATGGCTGTGCACTAGGAGTTTAGGGATAATTGTACTTGTATTTAAAATCTTAGTGTTGATGCCTATGAAAATTGAAGTTAATTAAGAAATAATTATTCAGCAGTCCTGTCTAAATTAACTTTTACTATTCCTGTTTATTTCCCCTCTGGCTAGGAGTGCCTGGTGGGATGGAAATTACATAGTTTCAGTGGTAAATTTGAAATACATCATGGGAGCATTCTCAAATTTGAAGGAAGTCATAGGGGCAAATTAAGCAAATGTAGTGCCAATGGGGTTATCTGGGGGCTCAGGAACAATGCCTGGTGAATCACTAATAGTGTGGTTTTGACAAGGATGTGTTTTCTATGCCAGGGGTTCCCCAGAACTGATGCCAGTTTATGATGAAGTGTTCCCTAATCCATAAAGAAATGACAAAAATAAGGCAAACGTTGGGAATTTTTCTTATAGTCAAACAGATTTGTTTAGAGACTTTATTTGGAGCTATGTTATTCCTAATCTTTTTGTGCTAAAAATATCCCTTTCAAACAATGGCAATAATAGATTATTTTTTCCTTTCTAATGCCCTCACCTTTAGTAAAATTTTTTAAAAAGTCAACTTGGGAAATGCAAATTAAAACAAGATACTACTACAGACCTACTAGAATGGCCAAAATCTGGAACACTGAAAACACCAAATGTGTTACTGGTGAGAATGCAAAATGGCACAGTCACTTTGGAAGACAGTTTGGCAGTTTCTTTCAAAAACACATACTCTTACCAGCAAACATGCTCCTTGGTATTTATTGAAATGAACTGAAAACTTATGTCCACACAAAAATCTGTACACGGATATTTACAGCAGCTTTATTCATAATTGCAAAAACTTGGAAGCCACCAAGATGCCCTTCAGTAGGTGAATAGATAAACTGTGGTATACCCAGACAATGGAATGTTATTTAGTGCTCCAAAAAATGAGCTATCAAGCCATGGGAGGAAACTAAAATGAAAGAAGCCAATCTGAAAAGGCTATATAGATTCCAACTATATGACATTTTGGAAAAGGTAAAACTATGAAGACAGTAAAAAGATCAGTGGTTGTCAGGAGCCAGGCTGGGGGATGTGGATGGGTGAGGAATGAACAAGCAGAACACAGAGGTATTTAAGGGCAGAGAAAATACTCTATATGATATTGTAATGATGGATACATGTCACTATACATTTGTCCAAAAGCATAGCATGTACCACACCAAGTGTGAACCCTAAGGTAAACTGTGAGCTTTGAGAGATTATGATGTGTCAATATAGGTTCATTAACTGTAACAAATATAACACTCTGGTGGAGGATGTTGATAATGGGGGAGGCCATGCCTGTGTAGGGGCAGGAAGAATACAAGAAATCTCTGTATCCTCCTTTCAGTTTTGCTGTGGGCCTAAAACCGCTCTAAAAAAATGAAGTCTTAAAAAAAAAAACCAACTTCATCTTAGCCCCATTAAAATTTTTTTCCTGATCTATTAATTACTGAAATAGGAAATCACTGGCCTATGTGGCCTTGTTATATGCTAAGATGGTTTATAATTAGTCTCTCACTTGCTTCCCTAGGAAAATTGGTGTTGGTGAACAAGAAATAATCCTGTTTTAACATCTTTCACATTTCCTGGCTGAAGAGATCCAGTCAGTTAATCAGGGTATTAGTTAGTAGGCCTCTTCATACATCCTATGACTCTAGCTTACTTCTCATTTTTAAGTTATGCTTCTCTTGCTTCCTCCTATAAAAAGTCCAGAAGAAAAATGACCATCAGCTTACTTCACAGTCTAAAACTAAATGTGGACCTTCACTGATTGCCATCCACATTAGGTAGCGTTTGTTCAATGCACATGAGTGTGCAACCATTTCCCTGGTAAGTTGAGTGTTGTTCCAGCTGAGTGGAATATCCAATGGCACATGCATTTTGGAAAATAATAACATAAACACTACGTCTTACCCTATTATTTTTCAAGCATTTAAAAAGACCCTTTTCTTAAAAATATAAACAAAACAGCATATATTTTTTAAAGAGTTCATCAAGCTTGTAAAGACTTGACCTGTTTCAACTAATAATATTTCTTTTTTTTTTTCTTGGCCGTGCTGCACGGCTTGTGGAATTTTAAGTTCCCTGACCAGGGATCGAACAAGGGCCCTCCACAGTGAGAGCACAAGAGTCCTAACCACTGGACCACCAGGGAATTCCCACTATTTTTTTAAAAAGGGTTCCACCTTGTGAAGATGACTAAAACAAAGACTAAATAAAATACAATAAAGATAAAAAATTATCTCTAAGCAGACACATTATTGGGGGTTTTATACAGTTTCACGAAGTCCAAGAGCTCCAAAATGTCATGAGACATAGCTTACTCAGTAAGACTAAATAAGTAGCTTTCCTAGTCCCAGGAATACTAAAACAAACTTCAAAGAAAAACTTCTGATAAACTTTGGGAACTCACAGCATCCTAATCTTTAATTAGGAGCAAAAGGCTGTAAAAGACATGATGAGCTCTTACATCCAACCTACGGTAAGTCAAAAAACAACATACAAGCTTGTCTGAAAAGATTCTGTGAAGTCCCTAACATACTAGCCTTGTGATTTCCTATCATTTAATTCGTACTTGCATGGATGATTGTATACAGACAAGTATTAGAAAAGAATAAAAGGGAAGCAGTCCATGTGATGGGAACCATGTCAATAAGATACAGTATTCAGGCAACAGCCTGTTTTCCTGGCTATTTTGATTAGGTTTTCTCTTCAAACTGGATTTGTTCTTCAGTCAAATCTGCCAACTGATACAGTTAATGTTGAAGTGAAAAAGAAAAAAGAATGGGTTGACATCTGTTACAATTCAACTACCATATTGACACATACCTATTATATAGCTTGATTACACGGGTGATAAAGAAGTCAAAGAAAACACTGGGACAATTTTCTAACTGATTAAAAGACACTTTTAAAGAAAAAAAAGAGAATTGGGGGAAAAGTTTTTAAAATCTAAATTCTTCATTTTGGACTTCTTCAACAATCTATCTACGGGAGAAAAGGCAACAGAGTACCTTCCAAGAGCACGGATTTGTTAGTGGTAATTGTAGGTTCCAAAAATGGTCATTAGAGGTGGAAGGAAGAAAAAGGAGGAAATACGAAAATTACAAAATAATTTCAATCACTTATATGTCACAACATTCCTGGCACCATTCTAAGCACTAGATATCCACTTACTCCACACAATTACACTGAGGTAGGACCGATGATTATATCCACTGCATGGGTCGGGCATCTGAGTCACAGACAAGATAAGTAACCTTCAGGAGGTCACACGGGTGGTAGGTGACGCAGCAGGAATCTGCACCAGGCACTGTGGCTACATGGTGCATCCGAACCACGACCTCTGCACTGCCATCGTCCGCCAGGCTACATGCATTCTCTCATTTCACCCATACAACATTATTATGTCGGTAACGTCATTTCCAAGTTATAGATAGAGACTGAGTCCTAGAGCACCATGAATTTATTAAATGGCAGTGGAGCTGAGATTCCAGGTGAAGGGTTTCAGACTCTAAATCCCTAGGGAAGAGGAGCACCAAGATAAAGTTTCTCACCTGGACTGAGAGGTATGTGGTCTCTGTGGTCTTTAAGAACCTCACACCAAGATCAATGATGAATCCTACACGCGGGCAGAGAGAGTCTGTTCTACTCACTACGGGGCTTTCCTGTGGTGCACGACATATATGTGAGGCCCCCCTGTACATTCTCCTTTACAACAGTCATCACACTTAATAACTCATTGTTTAATATCTGTTTCCCCATAGACTGCAAGCTCTGTTCATTTACTGGCAACGTACTGTGTACCAGAGAGGCACTGTTCTAGGAGTTTGAAGAGTGTCAGGAAATAAAATAAAGATCCTTACCTTTTGCTTATTTAGCATTGCGCCCCTAGCACCTAGCAGAGGGTCTGGCACCAATTGGTTCTCAATAAATATTTACTGAATGAATAAATGAATCAATTAGGAGGGGCAGGTAGAAGCAAAAGAAAAAAAATTACAGAGAAAAGGAAATATTTGGGTTTAATCTATTAACTCCCAGATTTTTATTAAAATCTTAATATGTTTTTGATTAATCAGATAACCGTTTTAGTAATTTAACTCATCTTTAAAAGCAGAAATGCTACCAAGTATATTTTAATTCCCAGAGGGACCTATGATCCAGGTTCTGAAGGAGGACATGTGCTTCAGGATACTGCACTCCCTCTTTTGTCAGACTAAAATTTCCAGTGACATTTCCCAGAGCTTAGCCTGTGTTTGTGTTCACCGATTTTCAAAAGGTGACTTTCCAATGCAAGTCTTCTCCCAGTAATTAGAGGCATTTATCTTAAAGCTCATGGGGTTTAGCAGGGAGGTTACAGGCTGTCATCCGCATTAGTATTGACTCCCTCAATTAGAGGCAATGGCATTTCACCTCCATGCAAAATATTAGTAGATTAACAGTCCCCATTCTGCATTCATTTGGGAAATATCTTCTGCTTGTGATGATGAACGTGACAAGCAGGGAGTAATCAGAGACACTCTGGTAATACCTTTAAGCCTTGCAAACATCAGTTAAAACTCTGGCTCTGCAGCTTGCAGTTGAGCTTTGGTCTGTAGGGTAAATTTCTATTTTTATGACACGACACAGAAGTCAGCGTTGCTAATTTCCAGGAGAAACAACCAACAACCCCAACAAAAAAGAGCCAGAGAAACATCCACCCTGATTTTCTTGAATCTTTCATATCACTCAATGTCTCTTTTAGACCATAAATGGACTCTGGCATTGTGAACAACTTTCAGGTCAGATTTATAATTCTCTGACATGACAACTTTGACTCAAAGGGCAAATTCTAATAAATATTTCTTTATAGTGCTAAAAAAACTGCAAAGAGATTATTATTCAAATGTCATTGACTGTCTCTTTCAATATAAGGGCATTTTAGGCTAATGAAGAGATTTTTAACACAGTAATTGTTAGGTCATAGGAGCTCTGTGGATGGGCTTCAGTAGATTTACCTAAAATTTATGGAAAGCATCTTATGCGCATTTTATTGGGATGGGCATGTATCACTTTCATCAGATTCGCCTCAGCTTGTAGCCCCACTAGACAAGAATCTCTGGTCTCGTGAGAAGAGCTAAGGGCTGAAGGGAGGGTTATGCCGAGGTCTGCTACCACCACGGAGCACCCCGAGCTGCTTTGGGTTTTAGCGTCTTCTTCTGCAAAATGCCTCAGCTGGCCAACGATCCTCTGTCTCCTCTATTCCATAATTGAATCTCTGATGTGTGGGGATCATAAATTTAGCTGACTTTTCACCTCCAGCTTCCTGTATTCTAATAACTGTACTAACCAGTAATTCAGCTTCATCCTTCTTTGGCACATTCAGTATCACTAAACACAAAACAAACTATTTATGAACAAAGTTAATATTTGCATTGTATCGATGGAGCAGAAAGATCGATGCCTTCCATTTTGAGACAATATCACTTCTTTATGACAAGTCAAACCCTTAATAACTTTTTGGGCCATCAGAATCTCATTTCTTTATGTGGTAACCTATGATAAAGTCTAACTTACAATTTAAGTCTAATATAACACTGTATCAATTCTGTTTATAAGCCTATCAATTTTATTAGGTTTTCAAAGACAGAATAGTTGAGAAACTGGGCCAATATTGCTTAAAATGATCAAAAAATTATGTAAAAATACTTTAAAACTTGGGGGCCACAGAATTCTAGCCAAGGTTAAAATTTATCATTTTTTGTAAAATCAATTAAACTAAAGTGAAAGTGTTTTTACCATCATGGCTTAATAAAGGCAAATCAGGTCAAAATTACCAATTTTTTTTCATTGGATCTCCACCCAAGAAAAGTCACTTTTTTAAAGTAAAAGGATTTCTAAATGAGAAGAACATAGGATAATTAGAAATCTGAAAGATCGTTCTTGTACTAGACATGTAAAGTATATCTAACTTACTGTCATGATGAGCCCCTTTTCCTGGAAGTATTTAACCAATGGAGCAGCGTTCTGCTTGAAGTTCATTAGTCTCCTTTGGGTAGCTTTCAAATTGTCATCAGGCCGTCCCTGTTGCTCTGCGCGCTTCAGTAATCTTTCTTTGAGCCTCTGATTGGTACAGGCCAGGAACACCACCAAGTCGGGAGTACAGATCTGTGGAGAGCATCAAACAAGTAGACAGGCATTCAACATACCAACCAATGTGAGTGTAGGCAGTGGCATTTCTCTCTTCTGGGTCTGTGGAGGCTGCCATATGTTTGACCCTCTATGTTTTTGCCAGCATATTTCCAGGGCTACGGCTCCACACAAGGCCAGGAGGAGCTATTGCTATTACAGTCCATGTAAATGGTATACTTCAACTCACAGAGCCGTGTACTGTGGCCCTCCAAATTTCTGGAAAATACTTTTTATCTATGCTCAAATAAGTTTTCAAGTTTCAAGTTAAGATCAATATAGGCCAAACTCTGCCAAAGGTAGATGTGACCTGTTTAGAGGGGAAATGACTATTGAGCTACAGATATTCTCTACAGTAAACAAGTACTGCTGCTATTATTACTATGTGCTGCCCTTTTAAAAGTATGTACTGTATGCCAGGCCCAGTGCTAAGTTATTTCCTTATGCTGTTGCTAAACTTTACAACAATCTGCAAGGTAAATATTATCTCCATTTTAAAGATGAGCAAACTGAAGCTCTGAGAAATTAAGTACTTGTCTGAGGTCACATGGTCAGTAAGGTCAAAGGTGATATTTGAACCCAGGTCTGTCTGGTCTATGGTCTCTGTTCCCTCCACTATTACAAAGAATCAAATGGCTCAAAGGCCTTCATGAATTTCTGAAAATACCAAGGAATAACATGAAAAGAACCTATGAACTAAACAGTTTTTATTTAACTCAGTTAGAACTAGTAATGTATGTAAAAGATAACATGATCATTTAAAGTGAATGTACTTTCTTGTTGAAAATGGGACAAGAAAAAGAGGCAGTTTTGCATAGCGCTTTAAAGAAACGAGCTCCAAAAATTTTTTACTGTATCCTCACGTTAGTAAATTATTTGAGCATCTACCTCAGTAACTATATACTTATTAAATTATAAATTATGCATGAATGTATGATAGCCATGTACTACCATACTAATATATTGTATGTATGACATATGTACATACATACATATGTATGTATGTAATATATTGTATAATAGTATGTATGTTGTAAAATACACACAAAAATACAATTTTAAAAGGGTGACATATGATAATCGTAATTTTAACATTTTCTTCCCACACTACAGTGGTTTGCCTTGTGCACTCTTGAGACCACTGGCTTTGGACCCTGGAGTCTGGGAAACATGGATTACAGTTCTTGCCCTAGGATTTACCAGCTGAGCTCTGGGCATATGGCTTAACTTTACTAAGCCTCCGTGCCTTCAGCTGTCAAAAGAGATACATGAACCTCCTACCTGAGTTATTATAAAGATTAAATAAGATCAGCACAAACTTGATCAATGGTAGGCGCTCAACGAATTTTAGCCATGTTTACTATCTCTTGGTTTTCATGATTCTATATTGTCCTGGTTCTCATTTAACTTTTTGTTCTGTATTTTCTTTTTCTCTTTGCTCAAATTTTTTTCCTTAAAAATATAACACAAATAATGATGTTTATGAGCCTTAGATAATGTTTTGTTTTGTTTTTCCCTCTCCAGGTTCTTATTCTCTCAGCTCCCTTCCACTGTTCTGGTTTCAACCACCTATCTTTTGTTGACGGATTCCAAATGTACATTTTCAGCACTGACTTTCAACAGCACTTATGTCCTATATTATCAAACGCTTATATGATGGCTCTACCTGAAAGTCTTTTTTTTTAAGTTTTTTTGATGTGGATCATTTTTTAAGTCTTTTTAATTTGTGACAATATTGCTTCTGTTTTTATGTTTTGTTTTTTGACCGCGAGGCATGTGGGATCTTAGCTCCCCAACCAGGGATTGAACCCACACCCCTTGCACTGGAAGGCGAAGTCTTAACCACTGGACCGCCAGGGAAGTCCCTGAAAGTCTTAGTATTACATGTGACTCAGCAAGACCAAATCAGTCCCAGCACCTTTTTACCTGAATGAAATTCCCATCTTGCTTATATATGTATTTGTTTATTTATTTATTTTTATGGTAGCAACACTACTTTCCTGAATCTCTCAACTAGATGTCTTTTTTAAAACTACTTTTTAATTGAATGAAAGATTCTTTTTTAAAAAAAATAAATTTATTTATTTATTTTTGGCTGCGTTGGGTCTTTGTTGCTGTGCGCAGGCTTTCTCTAGTTGCGGTGAGTAGGTACGGGAGCTACTCTTCGTTGTGATGTGTGGGCTTCCCATTGCGGTTGCGGAGCACGGTCTCTAGGCACACGGGCTTCAGTAGTTGTGGCTTGTGGGCTCTAGGGAGCAGGCTTAGTATTTGTGGTGCTCAGGCTTAGTTGCTCTGTGGCATGTGGGATCTTCCTGGACCAGGGCTCGAACCCGTGTCCCCTGCATTGGCAGGTGGATTCTTAACCACTACGCCACCAAGGATGTCCTGAATGAAAGATTCTTTAAATTCTATAGTGCTTTACAATTTTCAAAAGTTTCACAAATGTGATTTCATATAATACCATAATAACTCCTTTTAAAATTCCCTACTCTTATATTGCCCCTCCTCCCTTCCCCCTGGTAACCACTAGTTTGTTCTCTATATCTGTGAGTCTGCTTCTTTTTTGATTTATTCCCTAGTTTGTTGTATTTTTAAGATTCCACATATAAGTGATATCATATAGTATTTGTCTTTCTCTGTCTGACTTATTTCATTAGCATAATGCCCTCCAAGTCTATCCATGTTGCTGCAAGTGGCATATACAACCACCTCTTCATCCGTTCATCTGCTGATGGACATTTAGGTTACTTCCATACCTTGGCAATTATAAATAACGCTGCTATGAACATTGTGTCTTTTCGAATTCTCAGCTAGAAATCTTAATATCATTTATAACCCTTATCAAAACTTCAGTCTCTCGGAGCTATCACCATGGACTGTGGAGTTTTGTCTTGAAACACTACTCAAATTCCCCTTCTCCCAGTTCCCACTGCCATGGTGTAAGCACAGGCACATACGTGCATAAGTGATTAAGAGCATGAATTTTAAAATCAGATCATGCTGATTTTATATGTAGAATCTGCTATTAGTCATTTGTCCTTGGGCAAAAGGTTCAATATCTCTGAACTTCAGTTTTCTCAATTATTTTTCCCTTCCCATCTCAGTAGATTAATATGTCCCATAAAACACTTTTAAGTAGCTTTTGAGAACCCTTAACAATTTACAAAATCACTTTGTAATTTTTGTGTGATATATGGTAAAGAGATTATCTGAAGTTAAAACTTTTATACTATCAAATATTATAATGCAAAATTCAAATTAAATAAAATCTTTGGTAATATTCAGTCTTACCCAACATAACAAATGACATCCTTTTAAATTTACTTTGAATAGCATATAAGGGAGAAGACAATTTCTGACAAATAAATTAAAATGACAGGGCTTCCCTGGTGGTGCAGTGGTTAAGAATCTGCCGGCCAATGCAGGAGACACGGGTTTGAGCCCTGGTCCGGGAAGATCCCACATGCTGTGGAGCAACTAAGCCCGTGCGCCACAACTACTGAGCCCACACACCACAAATACTGAAGCCCGCGTGCCTAGAGCCCATGCTCCTCAACAAGAGAAGCCACCACAATAGAAGCCTTCATATCACAAGAAAGAGTAGCCGCCGCTTGCCGCAACTAGAGAAGGCCCATGCACAGCAGCAAAGACCCAACACAGCCAAAAATATATAAATAAAAATAAATTTATTAAAAAAAAATTAAAATGACATTATATTGTTCTTGGTTTGGTCATATTGTATATTAAAATATGGAAAAAACTTCAACTACTAGCTTAGTGTTGAATGCAGGTAAAACTTGCATTTAGAAATTCTTGCATTTTGCATTTAAACAAATTTTGCTTTACTTATTAATACTTTAATACATTTTGTGTTTTGTTTCAGACTTCAATGTATGTGCTTCTCCCTACTTAACACAATGAGGTTATGGGAGACTTAAATATGTAATCATCACTATATTTTGTCTTTTAGAATTGGCTTTTGAAATTAGCTTGAAATTTATAAAAGACTTTTTTACACTTTGAATAAAACTGCATTTTGTTTATTTTAATTAATAGACTTAAAAAAAAGCAGTTATAAGTTTACAGGAAACGAGTAGAATATCTAAGATATTTGTTGTTGTTGTTTCTTTAACTTCTCCCAATACTTTTTATTGCAGAGCTCTGTAGTTTTCTATGTAATGTTCTTGCCCATTTAAAAATTATTCCTACATATTTGATATTTATTTTTATTTTTTAATATATTTTTTATATCTAAGATTTTTGATCAATGAACACAACTTCAGGTCTGATATAGATGACTTTGAAGTGAATCTGCAAAGTTATTTAATTTTATAATTGTAATTAACTTGCTGTCTTCTCTTGGTATAAACTAAACAACATATAACCAGTGATACAAAAAATTAAAACGTGGAACAGGCGAGACCTCCATGGCAGCTGGGATAACCAGCCGACTGTGCTCAGCAGTGATCTCAGCCACAAGCATGCTCACCTGATTCCTAGTCACCCCCGCATATGCCCACTCATTAGGACCCTCGTTCTCCAACAGTGCTCAATTTTAAAAGAAAAAATTTAATTATTTATGTTTTTTTCCCCCAAAATGTAAAATAGAAGCAGATACTATTCTTTCCCAGAAGATGTGAAGCACCTAGAAAGTTTTCATGAAATTCACTCATGAAACGTTGAAAAGTATCACCAAACAAAGTGGATCCTTGACATACCTTTTCTTAGCCTATGTTCTCAAAATGTATTTGCTGATTGAATGAATGAGTGAGTAAATAAATAAATGAGAACAAAGACCAAGATATCACTTTTGTCTACATGGAAGGAAACTTCCCAATTGCTGATATTTTTTCTCCCATTGGATCAACTAAATCAATCTTTTTTTCCCTGTCATTATATGGACAAGTCAATCTTCCTCTATCCATTTTCTCAGAGTCCCTTATCTGAATGATTACTCTGTTAAAAAGAACCTATGACCATCTTTGATTAGCAAAGATGTATTATTCACAGCATCAGACTACTAAGTGAGCTTATTTTAGTGAGCTCTCTTCTTAACTGTCAGTGCTTTTGACTGCCCTATTCTTTATGAAGACGTGTTAAAAGGCCTACACTCCAAAGTTCAGATCACTGTCAGAAACCAAGAAGCAAAGTATGAAAAAAAAAAACCCCCACAAAGAGAGAAGATCACAGTTGGAACAAAAACTGGAATCACAGAAATAAGAGATGAGAAAATCTTGGAGGTTATCTAGCCCAAATTAATGCCAAACCTATAATCATCTCTACAATCTCTTGACAAGTGATTTTTAAACTTGAACCTTTAAACTTGAATGTCCTTTGTGAGCATTTCTTGTGATGTCTCACTAGTTTTGAGGCAGCCCCTTTCATTACTGGCTAACTCTAATAACTGGGAAGTTCTTTCTAATACTGGGCCAAAATTTGCTTTCTTAATTCTGCCTATAGGGAAAATGTAAAAGAAATCATTTCTTTCACCCATTAAGCATTTATTGAATATACACCATTACTGCAGAGGCTAGACTAGATTAAAAAGGGAAAAAGGATAGATACCTGGACTTCTCTATCATTTAACATGGAGATAATTTCTGGGCAAAGCTCTTAATGGACTATGGGGCTGAGGGGACAAAAACTGGAATATGAGGCCCACCACGGAGGAGGAGCTCTAGAAACTACTACTGCTGCTCCCAACTTAGGTTCCTGGTTGGAATCCTAAAGGGCTATACCACCAGAGTTTGTGTGAATCAGCCTTCACAGGACTAAATTCCATTTAGAATCATCCCATATCCTCATTATACTAAATGTGTTAATAGCCAATTAGGCATTGAAAACAGAATTAGTGAACTAAAAGTTTGGGAGAAAATATCCAGAGTGAAGCAAGGGGGAGAGAGGCATAGGAAAAGTACAAAAAAGAGCAACAGAGGCATATGAGACAGCAGTTAGAAAATTCTAGAAGAAGAGAGAAAATGAAGAAGCAGTGTTTGAAAATGTAATAGCTAAGAATTTTCCAAACTCATAAATAATATCAAGTCCCAGATTCAAGAAGCAATATAAAAACCAAGAAGAAAAAACCCAGATCTAAGCACATCATAATAAAACTGCTGAAAGGCTAGACAGACAAAAAAAAAAAATCAGTGATAGGACATAGACATCTAGACAGACAGTGACAGTATTATAAAGAAAGCCTGAATTTTGTGGGAGTGAAGGAATCCAGCATATGAGGTTCAGCTCATTAAGTCTGTGTGTAGTGGAACACACAGTCTTTTCATAAACTCTTACAAAATATCAAGTATGTTAAAAATAATTTCTTCCTATATTTTCTTTATTCTTCATATTTCTCTTGTCAACTGCCTTTTATCATTTTATTTATAATTTACCCCAGTCATGTTTTTTCCCATAATGCTCTCAAGTTCTGACAGGTGTGTCCATAGTCTCACTCTAGCCCTTCCTTCATTCCTTTTGTCCTCCTTTTCTTCCTTCCTCCATTTCCTTTGTTCTGATTTTTTTTCTTCCAAGACAATATTAAAATGTCCATATACAGAAGAGCATAATAGGACACAGTGAAGTATCAAGATTAATATACATGATAAAACCTTATATTTCAGTCTAGGGCTCAGTATATTACTCCTTTTGTACCCAATATTTAATCTGAGGCAAGATGGCACAATAGAAGAATAAAAGATTTGTTTAGACAAAATTAATCTCTGGGAGTCTATACTGTCTTATCAGTGAATAATAAAAAAAAAAAAATCTTTAAAGCAGCCAGAAAAAAGAAATGATAGATTACTTTCAGAGGAGCAATAACAAGACAGCTAAATTTGCCAAAGAAACAATGAAAGCCAGAAAACGATGATATGGCATCTTTAAAGTGCCAATAAAAAATAACTGCCCATCTAGGTTTCAATATCCAGTCAAAATATCTTTCAAAAACTAAAAGTAAATACAGATATTTTCAAACAAACACTGAGAGAATTCTCATCAGAAATTCTACTCTAATGGGAATATTAAAGAATATTCTTCTGGTAGGAGAACAATGATCCAAGATAGAAATCTGGCCCAGAGGAATGAATGAAGAGTAATGAAATGATAAATCTGTGGGTGAACCTAAATGAAGATTGACCATATAAAAAATATTAAAAGTATCTTGTGGTACTTAAAATAGAGATGAGTCATGAGGCAGGTAAATGAAGTTCAACTGTTCTAAGGTCTTGTTTAGGAAGTGGTAAAAGTACTGATTTCTATGAGACATGAATAAGTTAGTGATGCATGTCATAATCCGTAGAACAGGAATCAGCGAACTTTTTTTGTAAAGGGTCACACAGCAAACATTTTAGGCTTTTCAGGCCATGTGGTCTTGTAGCATCAAAGCAGCCGTAGACAGGAAAGCAGGAGTGGGGACTGGGGAGAACGCAGAGGAGGGGGCAAGCCAGTGCCAAGGTGCAGTGTCGGGTTAGTCACTGTGATGGAGACTGGGACGCCATGCTGCTGGCCCTTCTAAGGGGACATGTGTGAGGAGCCTCTATTTATCAGAGCCTGTCCCCTGCTGGTCAAAAGTACCCCCTTGGCACATTGCCTCCTTCACACTGTCACAATGTGTATATCTCAGGGCAGCAAGTCAGTGAGTTGCTGTCCTGGGCAGCATTACATGGGTACGAAACTGGTCACAGCAGCAAAGGCCAAGTAAAAGGTGGGCTGAGAGAATATAAGGTAGGGCATCAGAGGTGCTCGATACAGCAGTACACTTGAAATATAAAGACACAGAAATGCTAAAAGTAAAGGGAAGGAAAAAACATACCATGGAAACATTAACCAATAGAAAGGTGGTAAAACCATACAAATAGCAAATCCAATTAAAAATGGGCAAAGGAAAAAAAAATTGAAAATATCAATTGAAAGTATCCACTAGGAAAGTGGGTCTTGAAAGTTCTCATCAGGAGGAAAAATTTTTATAACTATGTATGGTGATGGACATTAACTAGACTTACTGTGGCGATCATTTTGCAGTATATACAAATATGAAATCATTAGGTTGTACACCTGAAACTAATATAATTGGAATTAATACAATTATTCCTCAATAATTTTTTTAAATTAATAAAATGCTTAACAATCCATTTTCTACAAAATAAAGGGCAAAGGACTTGAACAGACATTTCTCATTAGAGGACATACAAATGGCCAACAGGTACAAAAAAAATGTGCTCAGAATCACTAATCATCAGGGGAGTGCAAATCAAAACCACAACGGGGGAATTCCTTGGCGGTCCAGCAGTTAGGGCTTGGCGTTTTCACTGCTGGGGCCCAGGTTCGATCCCTGGTTGGGGAACTAAGATCCCTCAAGCTGTGCAGTGCGGCAAAAAATACCCCCGAAAACAAACAACAACAACAACAAAACAACACAATGAGATATCACCTCACACCTGTTAGAAGGGCCATTATCAAAAGACAAAAGATAAGTGTTGGTGAGGATGTGAGGAAAAGGGAACCCTTGTGCACTGTTGGTGGGAATGTAAATTGGTTCAGCGACGATGGAAAACAGCATGAAGATTCCTCAAAAAAAATTAAAACTAGAACTACCTCAATTCAGTAATCCCACTTTTGGGTATATATCCAAAGGAAATAAAATCAGTATCTCAAAGAGATATCTGCACTCCCTTGATCATTGTAGCATTATTTACAATAGCCAAGATATGGGAACAACCTAAAAGTCCCTTGATGAATGAATAGGTAAAGAAAATTAGTATTGTATATATATATATATATATATATATATATATATACATATATATATATATACACACACAGCTAAATATTCAGCCTTAAACAAGCAGGAAAACCTGCCATTTGTGACAACATGGATGAACCTGGAAGACATTATGTTAATTGTAATAAGCCAGACACAGAAAAACAAATATTGCATGATCTCACTTTTTTTTTTTGTTCCAGAACAGTTTATTGATTCATTCATTATTTCCCCATTAATTTTTAATGTTATCTTTATCATATTCCAGGTTCTCTTATGTCCATAAATTTGTTTCTGGGCTTTTGATTCTGTTCCATTCTGTTTGAATTAAAATAGCCTTGCAATAAGTCCTGGAATGAACTTTCCTATCCTTTTGTATGAATTTTGAGATCAGATTATCATATTTCATAATATACTCTGCTGGAGTTTTGATGGAAATTTCTTGAATTTGGGGAGAATTTTTATGTCATGATATTGAGCATTCTTAAACACAAAATGTAATCAGTTAGTATGTTCAAATCATATAATAGATAGTCTTTTGTGAGTGGATCCTTCCACTTAGCATGATGTTTTTGATGTTCGGCTGTATTGTTGCATTTGTCAGTATGTCGCTTCTTTTTATTACTGAGTAGTAGTCTATGGTATATCTACACAAAAATTTCCTTATCCATTCACATTGATGAGCTTTGAGTTATCTTCAGGTTTATGTCCATCATAAATGAAATTGCTACAAATATTTTCTTTGTTGGGAAACATGTTTTTATTTCTTTTGGTAAATGCCTAGAAGTAGAATTGCTATGTGAAATAGTAAGTATGTATAACTCTGCAAGAAACTGCTCAACAGAGTTCTCCAGAGTAGTTATATCATTTTACACACCCTTCAACACTATCTCAGAGCTCTAGCTGCTCTACATCCCTGCCAAAATTGGATGTTGTAAGGTGTTTTTATTTTAGCCAATTTAATGATATCGCATTGTGATTTTAATTTGTATTTTCCTGATGACTACTCATGTTGAGCATTTTTATGAGCTTATTGACCATTTTTATATTATCTCTTGTGAATTATCTGTTCAAATCTTTTGCCTGTTTTTTTCCTTTGTCTACTTAATGCAGAGTTGTAAGTATTTTTTATACATTCTGGAGAAAAGTACTTTGTCACACATATGCGTTGCCAATATTTTCTCCTTGATGGTGGATTGATTTTCATTTTATTCATGGTTTCTCTTGAAGAGAATTTTGTTTTCTATACATTCTAGTTTATAAATTTTTATGGATTGTGCTTTTTGTGTTCTAAGAAATCCTCTGCTAAACCAAAGTCACAAAGATTTCTAGTTTAGCTTTTATATTTATTTATTTGATACATTTCAAGTTAATTTTGATGAATTGTGAGAGGTAAGCATCAAGATTTGTTGTTGTTATTTTTTTTCACACACACACACTGTATTTTATTTTTACAAGCGATAAATAGACTGACACCAAGCATTGTAAATGGATGACCACAACAAAAGCAACAATGATTGAAATTACCAAACATGAAACACACTCATACTATGTCATAATATTGACATTCAGTCCAGTAATCCTCCACTGTAACAGCTCCTTTACTTTGCAGTGAAAATTGATTTGTATATTCTTTGCCTCTGAGTCCTTGTGGGACATGATCTCACTTTTATGTGGAGTCTAACGTAGTCAAATCCACAAAAGCAGAGAGTAGAATGGTTGTTGTCAGGCGCTGGGTGGAGGGGAAGATGTTGGTCAAAGGGTGCAAGGTATC